>NW_022196913.1:30433274-30483177 GCF_008632895.1 Mastomys coucha
TACAGATGAAAACAAAACAAAACAAAATAAAACAACCTAAAGTTAAAACTAGGGATTCTTAGCCTAAAGGAAAAACATTGTGTAAGAGTTAGATTTCTTGGTAAAGGAGCTGTCTCAATCAGGAAACTTCTTGTCAAGATAGCATAAAGACTTGAGTTTTATACTTCCTTATAGAAAGAACTAGGTCTGATGTTGTGAGCTTGAATTTCCAGCATGGTAGGAGGCAGAAACAGGAAGATTCATCAGAGTTCATGGGCTATCTGTCACAGTCTCTGTGATGGACTTCTAAATGAAAGAAACTATGTCTCAAACAATCAAAAAAAAAGTGGAGCAAAACTGAAAAAAACATCTAATATTGATCTCTGGCTTCTACATGTGTGTGCATGCCCACACATATACACACACGCACAGTACCTTCAAGTTTCCTAAATCACAGACCTAGGAATACAAAAAGAACAAAGACAAAAATCCCAGTGAATGAATAGATTTCACTACTTTAAAATTTGACTATAAAACTCAAAGTAACATGTTTAGAATCAACAGGTCTAGAGGTCTAAAGCACAATCCAGGGAGCCAAATTCATCATCCATGCTACTGTGGGATTTTTGCTAAGTGAGTTTGTTTCTCTGCTCTTACCAGCCACCCACCCACATGATGTGGCTATCAGCGAGATTAAGGAGATGTTAATTTGCTTTAATGTCGATAATTTTTTTCCTACTTTTGATGTGTCAATCTGTATTTCATAATAGGGAATTATGTACTTTAATAATACAAACTAAACTATAAATTAAAACCAATAAATGACAAACTCTGGATATCTAACCAAAAACTCAAAAGGTTTAAATAAGCAGAGTTCTAAAATGAGTTGAAATTAAAAGTCAGAGTCGTACAATACTAGTCTTTTTGTCTGTGTTTGCTTCCAAAAGACCATGTTTTGAAATCCATTAATTTATTTTAAGCCTCAGGGGCCTCTAGATTTTCCATTCCTCATCTGTTCCAACATTGTCTTATAGCATATTTTTGAATTTTCAAATAGTATCTAGAGAAATCTTAAAGTAGCTAGGATTTGCTAGAATCACAGTAAAACTTCTCAGCATTCTTCACACTGACGAAATATCTCAAAGTCAGATATGGCCTCTGGGGAAATATGAAACTCTAGAACTGTCTATGCAATATGGTCTGAGTTGAATATTACAGGAGAACGTGAAAGTAAAGGCCCTGTTACTATATCAAAGAGAGCGAAGTGGAGAACATTTGTTAGGTGAAAGATTTCCAAGAATCACTATTGTCTTGCACCAGAGATCATGATGATGATATGCAAATAGGATCTGGTTGTTCAAGACATTTGAGGATGTTTTTAACCAGGGACATAAACTCTTATAATATATGTGGTTAATACCCAATACTTTAGAGAGTTGTATTAACAAAAACCCACCAAATATATTGAACAGAACAGACACATTTCAAGATGAAATTATTGTGTTCTTAATCAATTAGAAAGATATAGCCTGAAACCCTGATTTGCTCCCAAAACAGATGAATTCTTATAAACAGGTAAAGATTGTTTGGGAAAGAACAAGAATCCAAGTGAGCAACTTGTAATTTAGGACAGTAGTGTAACAGCAGCTTCTGTTCATTTCTGCTCTCTTTTGGAAAGTAAGATGCTAAATCTGTCTTTATAAAATTTGATAGTGGCAACAGTTGAGCATTACAAAACTCCTAAGTAAATTCTTTTCTTAGCTAGGGATTTACTGCTGTGAACAGACACCATGATCAAGGCAACTCTTGTAAAGGATAACATTTAATTGGAGCTGGCTTCCAGGTTCAGAGGTTCAGTCTATCACCATCAAGGTGGTACCAGGGCAGCATCTAGGCAGACATGATGCAGGCAGAGCTGAGAGTTCTACATCTTCATCTGAAAGTTACTAGTGGAAGAGTCACTTCTAGGCAGGTAGGATGGGGGTCTTACAGCCCACACCTACAGTGACACACTTACTCCAACAAGGCCACATTCACTCCAACAGGGCCACACATTCTAATTGTGCTATTCCTTGAGCTGAGCATTTAGAAACCACCACAATTCTGAATGATGATAATAATTGGTTTGTTTTTACTACTGACTAAGAGACTAGCATGACAAATAGATTTGAGCTCTAAAATGCCAACCACTTTACAGTAGTCATCCAGGTTCAAATCTCATTACTTAAAAAAGAAATATGTTATTATAATCATATGGAAGATGAGAGAGACTGTCTCTAAAGGGGTCAACTCAAAGACTTAAAGAGGCAAAATTTCATCATAGATAATCAACAACCTTAGGCTCTGTGCTTTTGCAAACACAAGAGAGAAATAACAAAAGAGAATGCAGATATATAGAAGACCAGAAGATTTACATATAAAAGTCAGCTTTTTGACACAGCAAACAGATGTAGTGTTTGTGTGTATGTTAGTCAAGTATATGAAGTATAAATTTCTGCTTTTGTTGGAGACTTAGTTAAGTCAGAATGACACTTTTCTAGGGCAGACTGGTGAAAGCATATTTTGCTAAAACAGCCACATAAAAGAATGTTTTGCTGAAGCAGACACAGGTGAGAGGATGTTTTGTTGAAGCAGACACAGGTGAAAGGACACTTGATGTTTAGAAAGAGTATAAATATGAGCATAGAAGGTGGGAGAAGGCTCATGCTTTGGATTACTTTGCACTATTTTGCCAGTCTCTGCTGGTAACACTCTGGCACTAGTTGACCTTGCACCACATTGCTTATCTTTGTTTGTCTTGACTTCATGCAGAGTAACTTGCCGAAGAACTTCTCATCATATTCTTGTTACTTCTGTGGACTCAACACCCATCCACTGGAGCATTGTGTTTTATTCCGAATTGAGTTGCCACTCCTGATTTGTGTGGAGTGTCTGCCAAGTGAACTGGACTCCAGCTGCTGACTCATGTTTGGTGTTGGCTAGTAGACTGAACTGTTGATATTCTGACAATGAAGTTTGGAATCTCCCCCAAAGAACTATTTCTAAACATACACACTTCCCTTGTGGCCTAATAAACTTTCTTTTCCACTATCTTTGGTGGGTGGTTGTCTAAAAGGGAGGTCAAAGCATTTAAGAACCCTTATTAAAGACGGTTTTGAAAAAATCTAAGCCTACAAGTATATGCCCACTGGAGTTTCCATTATGACTTCATTGTTTAAAACGTATTTGGTAATGCTCTGCCATATTAACCACCCAATACCGCTCACATTTCTCCTTCCACTGACAAAAGGAATGAACATTTGTGACAGACACTATTTTGCCTGTGGGAACAGCTTTAAATAGATGCTCCAAAGAAATCAATGACATTGCAGAGAGAAAAGTAAGCAAGACCTTCCTTAAGTCTGAAACCACCTCCACTGGAACAGATGTGAACTGTCAATGAGACTAAATTTACCAGAATACTTTTTCCTTCCTTCTGTTGGGTCAACCCATGAAAAATTTTCACTCTGAGGTAATGTCTTATCCCCATGCTTTATTGGATCAATGAATGACAGTCCTTCTTCTGACTGGAGAGCCTGTATATAGAGCCTGAATATAATACACTAAGCAGTTGAGAGAGTATTTTTCTATAAACAGGATAGCCAGTTGAAGGATACTATTTTTTATGGTCAATTTTCTTTCCTGCTTTGTCTCTTCATTCTTAGAGGATTCAGCATTAGAGAAAAATGTCTTTTCTTGCTCAGCAAGAATACTGAAAAACGGACTTTGTACATATTTCTGAATCTCCTTATTGTTGTTGCTGGTTTGTTGTTTTTTTTTTTTTTTTTTTTTTTCAGTAGAGTTGAGAATGCCCTCTGATTCTAGGCTCTGACACTTCAGCTATCTTTATGGTTTTCATTTATTTTTAGGTGAAAAGTGAAATATATTTGGTTAGATGCTCTGGATTTATTTTGGAAGGTTTGTTGCATTATTTCTGACGTGGCTTATAGCCATTCTTTATACATTTTTAATGCATGTGCATACATATTTATTAGTGTTAATATAGTTGTCAAGGTATTTGGAGGGGCATATATATATTGAGGTATATATGTATATGTATGTGTGAATGTCTGTACATGTAGGTATGAATTTCTGTACATGTGGATGTGTCATTGTCAAAGCCAGAAGATGTCTCCAATATCATCCATTCAGGAACACAATCCACTGCCTTTGTGAGAGTGTCTTCCATGTGCTTAGATCTAGTGAACTAGAAGGGCCTGACAAGACAGTGAGCCCCAGGTATTATCTTGTTTCTATCCCCTTTGTACTGTGATGACAGGCTTGTGCCACCATGTCTCCCATTTTTACTGGGGCTTTAGGATCAAACTCATGCTTGTGAGGTAGACACTGTAGCAAATAAACTATTTCCCTCTGACCCTATAGATTTTCAAATGTGGAGTACTTAAAAGAAATCAATGACTCTGGATATGTTAACAAGGGTCACCAAACATATGTAAATCCCCTCCATTAAGTATTGTTTTATATATACTTCAGAAACTTGGAAATGGTGATTAGCCTCTGTAACCCCAACACTTGAGAGACCAAAGTAGAAATATATGCTGATAAGCTGAAAGTCATCTTGAAATGTTTAAGTGTTAGGGAAACCGGGTCTACACAGTGAGATATTTTCTCAACCTTTCCAAATCTAAATAAGGAAAAAGTCATGGGGACACAGTTCAAAAATGAGAAATATATCAACGAAGCTAAACTTTAGAATTCATCTTTTCCTTGTGTCATATCATAAAAAGCAAAATGGCAGTTCTGTAACTACTTTCCTATATCCCAGTTGTCCAAACTCTAACAGATAGCAGATAGAAGATACCTTAGCTAAAAGATATGTGTTGGGAGCAGATGATTAGGGCTTTCAGTCCTCAGAATATCATTTGAGACATCTCAAGTTTTG
This sequence comes from Mastomys coucha, assembly GCF_008632895.1. Classification (NCBI taxonomy): domain Eukaryota; kingdom Metazoa; phylum Chordata; class Mammalia; order Rodentia; family Muridae; genus Mastomys; species Mastomys coucha. The sequence goes on from NW_022196913.1 coordinate 30,438,196, forward strand.
GAAGTAAAATCTCAACACTCAGAGTATCAAGTATAACCTCTGGTATACTTTATAGGATCTGATATGAAATGGAAAAAAAACTTTCTTTAGTGGCTAATGTGTTCTTACAAAATAAATCCACTTTAATTCAGATTTTCAAAAAAGAAAATAATAGTGTAAATACATTATCAGAACTATAAATTATAATTTTTCTAAATTATTCTTTTATCACTTTATACATGTAAATCATGTTCTTTGATCACAAGTTTCCTCTGTGATCTCCCAACTACCATATAATTGTTTTCAATCTTCCCAAGACCCTCTCCTACTTTTATCTTTGTGTGTTTGAGTGTTTCGGTATGTTTTGTTTTATACCCTTCTGTATTTAAGTGGGCTTGCCTTCATAAATCTGGTTGAAGCATGTATTAGAATAAGGGCTAAGTACCAGTGAGTCATATAATTTTCCCTCTGTCCCCCAGCAACTATTAACTGGCTATACCTCCTAAGAGAGGTGGGGGACATCTATGATAAGGTTGATTAGTTCAGTGTTGGGCAGGTGGCCGGCCTCTGTTGGTGAGAATTCAGAGATGCAACAGTGATGGCATACCTGGAGCCATTTAATAACTCTCCCAACCCTTCAACCCTTCCAAAATGTCCAAATGCCTTGGATTAGGTGACACTGATAGTCTCTTTAGGATCAACTGTTCAACAGTTGCTTATTCTTAGCTTATTGACCATTAAGTCTCTGAATTAACTGTCTCTCACTACAAACATAAGCTTCTGTAACCATGGTTGATAACAGCACTAATCTATGGTTAGAAACACAAATGTTTAAAAAGCAGTTTAATGTCATGTCTCCTTAGCAAAACAACAGTTACTATTAACTTTCCAAATTTAGAATTCTTATAATATTATTTATAACAATTTAGCAAGTTTAAGTCATATTTTTAAAATGTCATTATGGAATAAACTAAAATTAAATCCGAGATTAAAATCAGACAATTCTGTCATCATCATGTAGTTCTAGTCATCAAGTAAATAAATATGACATCATGATGTGAAGAAAGGTTAGGACTGGAGAGATGGCTTAGTGAATAATACAAGACATGGTAATGAGGATACATAATCTTAGCCCTTTTGTAGCAAGAAGAGAGTCAAACTAGCAGTCCATGGGCCAGCTAATCTGATATACGCAGAAGTGAACAATAAGATATCTAGCCCTAGTCACATTTCTTTTCACTATGATTATCTATTCTGATCAGATGAGATTTGGGGAGGAGTGTTTATTTGATTTATACTTCCAGTGTATATTACACCTCTTAGGGAAGTCAGACATTCAAGCAGGAATTGAAGCAGGAACCAAAGAGGAACACTGTTTACTTGTTTTCCTATTCTCAGATTCAAACATATTTTTTACAGTGCCCAACCTTACCCCCTTCCCAGGTGTGGGATTGCCCATAGAGGATTGGGCACTCTTAAATCAATTAGCAATCAAGAAAATGTTTCACAGACATAACTGTAATCCAACTCAATGGAGGCAACTTCTCAATTTAAGTGCTCTCTTCCTGTGTATGTAAAGTTGCTAGTCTCTGGATTGTCCTTCCTTCAGTCTCTGTTCCACACTTTGTCTCTGAAATTCCTTCCATGGATATTTTGTTCCCTCTTCTAAGAAGAGTTGAAGTATCTACACTTTGGTCTTCCTTCTTCTTGAGTTTCTTCTGGTTTGTGGATTGTATCTTGGGTATTCTTAACTTCTGGGCTAATATTTACTTATCAGAGAGTGCATACCATGTGTGTTCTTTTGTGATTGGGTTACCTCACTCAGGATGATATCCTCCAGATCCATCCATTTGCCTAAGAATTTCATAAATTCATTGTTTTTAATAGCTGAGTAGTACTCCATTGTGTAAATGTACCACATTTTCTATATCCATTCATCTGTTGAGGGACATCTGGGTTCTTTCTAGCTTCTGGTATATAAATAAGGCTGCTATGAACATAGTGGAACATGTGTCCTTATTACATGTTGGAGCATCTTCTGCATATATGTCCAGGAGTAGTATTGCTGGGTCCTCAAGTAGTATTATGTCCAATTCTCTGAGGAACCACTAAACTGATTTCCAGACTGGTTGTACCAGCTTGCAATCCCACCAGCAATGAAGGAGTGTTCCTCTTTCTCCACAACCTCACCAGTATCTAATGTCTCCTGAGATTTGATCTTAGCCATTCTGACTGGTGTGAGGTGGAATCTCAGGGTTGTTTAATTTGCATTTCCCTGATGACTAAGGATGTTGAACATTTCTTTAGGTACTTCTCAGCCATTTGGTATTCCTCAGTTGAGAAATCTTTGGTTAGCTTTGTATCCCATTTTTAATAGGGTTATTTGGTTCTCTGGAGTCTAACTTCTTGAGTCCTTGTATATATTGGATGTAAGTCCTCTATGAGATGTACGATTAGTAAAGATCTTTTCCCAATCTGTTGGTTGCTGTTTTTTACCTATTGACAATGTCCTTTGCCTTATAGAAGCTTTGCAATTTTATGATGTCCCATTTGTCGATTCTTGATCTTAGAGCATAAGCTATTGGTGTTCTGTTCAGGAAATTTTCCCCTGTGCCCATGTGCTCGAGGCTCCTCCCCACTTACTTTTTTATTAGCTTCGGTGTATCTGGTTTTATGTGGAGATCCTTGATCCACTTGGATTTGAGCTTTGTACAAGGAGATAGGAATGGATCGATTTGCATTCTTTTACATGCTAATTGCCAGCACCATTTGTTGAAAATGCTAGGGTTTTTTCCCTACTAAATGGTTTTAGGTCCTTTGTCAAAGATCAAGTGACCATAGGTGTGTGGGTTAATTTCTAGGTCTTCAATTTGGTTCCATTGATCTACCTGCCTGTCACTGTACCAATTCCATGCAGTTTTTATCACAATTGCTCTTAGTACAGTTTGAAGTCAGGGATGGTGATTCCACCAGAAGTTCTTTTTTTTGTTGAGAATAATTTTAAACTATCCTCCTTCCCATATACAATCACCAAACCCAGACACTATTGTGGATACCAGCAAGTGCTAGTTGACAGGAGCCTGAGATAGCTGTCTCCTAAGAGGCTCTGCCAGTGCCCGACTAATACAGAAGTAGAGGCTCACAGTCATCCTTTGGACTGAGCAGAGGGTCCTCAATGAAAAAGTTAGAGAAAGGACCCGAGGAGCTGAAGGTGTTTACAGCCCCATAGGAAGAACCACAACATGAACTAATCAGTACCCCCAGAGATCTCATGGACAAAACCACCAACAAAAGAGTATATATAGTGGGACTCATGGCTCCAACTGCATATGAAGCAGAGGATGGCCTAGTCTGTCATCAATGGTAGGAGAGGCCCTTGTTCCTGTGAAGGTTCTATGTCCCAGTGTAGGCGAATACCAGGGCCAGGAATCAGGAGAGGGTAGGTTGGTGAGCAGGGGAAGGGGGAGGGAATAGAGGTAATTTTCGGAGGAGAACACATGAAAGGGGGTATCATTTGAAATGTAAATAAAGAAAATATCTAATAAAAAATTGTTTGGTAATATTATCCATTATAGATACTGTGTCAAATAAGGTAGGAGGCAAGCACAAACACACATACACACACACACACACACACACACATTTTTTAAAAAGACCTCTTGTTTTTCAATATATCTGAGTGAATGACTTTACTTCTATCATGTTATTTTAATTGTATTAACTATTAATATTCTTGAAAGCCAAATCTTAGCTTGAAGGATTATGTTTTAGGATACTAGAATATCGAGAAAGAAAATCTGATTAGAAAAGGACTTAGAAATGGTTTTATCTAAGCAAAAACTGCTATCAGAGAGGCCCTTTTACATATACTATTTAAAATGTATAAATTCTGGATGAAAGAGCTAAGATTGATTGCATTTTAAACACTTCTTAGAATTATGAATTTTCCATATGGGCTGAGGTGAAGGGTATTTGATATATTCAAAGCATAGCTACTAGGCAAGAGTATTGAACAATTGCATCCTTCCATACCCTGAACTTTTATCTCATGCTACATATCTAAAGCAGAAACCATGCTAAGTAGTTTTGAGGGTCAGGGACTAAACATCAAATCTGTTAATGCCCTGCCTAGGAACCAGTGCCTTGTTTAAGATCAAAACTACTGATTTCACTCTGATCTCCTGGCCACTATTAGCATTTTTGTAATGCCAGGCTTAAATTGCCTTTCTTGTGCTTAGAATTTGTTTGCCTGGAGCTAATGTGATAGGGAGGAAAACTCAGTGTGATCAAAGGTTTTCATTGATTCACTTTTCAGTGGTCCATTTAGAAGTTGCAAGGACAGAATAAATAATATTTCTTCTGTAGAAGCTGATTTATCAAGTTCTCATACTCCAGTCTCCACCAAACCAGGATGGTTATATAAATGTGGCACTGACTAATTGTTTAACAATAAACTTGTCTGGGAGGAGAGGCCCTTTTTCCTGGGGAGATTTGATACTCTAGAGTGGGAAGCTGGGGTTGTAGGGTGGGAGAGTGTGGGTGGGTGTGGGAGCAATAAACTGTCCCTACCTGAGATTGATATTCATGTGGTTTGGGGAGCACACCTCAGACCCCAACATTCTTCCACTCAAAAACCCTAAAGTACAGTCTAATCAGGGGAAAAACGTAAAACATGAACAAAGTCAAGGTCATTCTTTATAAACTGTGGGGATTTAAGGTTATTGACCCTCTCAGATATCAAGCATTGTAGTGTTAGCTGAACATGGTATTCTAGGATCAATGGTCAGGTAAGAACAATACAGGCTTTAATATGCAATTTTAAACAATATGAAAATCAGGGCAGAGTAAGGCATAGAAAAGTCATACTCAATGTCAAGGGCTCCTGTTAATGACACAAGGATCTGTGAGAACTCAAAAGCCACAGATGAGTATACATAGCACCAGGATTTTCCATGAGGTGCTAAATTACAAAGGAAACTTAGATTAATTGGATGGAATTGCGTTATAGGCCTCTGAACAAGGCCAAGCTTGGTTGTGGGATAAGTATAGTAAAGTGCATGCCTCGTTCTACAGATGCATGTCACAGATAGACAAAGCCCTCACAATCTTCACCATGGATACTGCTGCCCACTAACCCTGTCTGACCTCTGTTCATGACAGTCCTTGCTGAGGCCATGTACCTGTCTCTTTCTAAGGTCATTAATCTGTTGAATACAGAGCCTTTTCTTGCTAAATTTTATGCCTTAAATATAGGATATGTCACAGAATGTCTATAATAATCACAGGACTAAATGAAATAAACTACACCTTTTTTTAATGATCTATTACTTTATACTTTTTCTCAATGAATAAATAACTCTATATTTTTAATAGAGAACAAACAAGTAACAGAGTGTCAGTTGGAAAGCCCTATCCTAGATGACATGGCAGCAGTGGATTAATGGGACTTCATGCTCTACTTTCATAGATGAAAAAAAAATATATGTGTGTTGAGTAAATTTTCCATTGAATGACTTGTTTTACTACTGAGTTAATGAATTCTTTAGCTAATTGCCAAGGGCACTCACTATCCTGTGTTTGGTTTTGGTAGACTGTCTAGAATTTTGATCAGATATGAATTGGGGTTATTTTTCTAAGATAAAACAAGGGCTGCTTTCTGGTTCCAATTTCAAATTGCCTTTGTGCTAAAACTCTATCTCCAGCCCACATGAACAGGATCCCGAGTAGAAGGGAAAACTTTTATTGCAATTAGTACAATTTATGGAACAAATTCTTTATAAAGATTTTTGAGGAGAAAAAGAAAAACAGCTGGACTGGACTGGACTGGACTGGACTGGGGCTCAAGTGGGAAACATATGCATCTTTGTTCAATAGAAGTCATATGAAAAAATGTGATGTATCTTTATTTGGAGCAATAAGAACTCAACCTGAAGCAGAACAGGTGAGACAAGCATTGTTGGCTTCTCATTATGATTGAAATTCTTCACAATGCTTTAACTTTACTTCAAAAGCCTTGTTTTTGAGTAACTACGACAGTTTGTAAGAAGAAATTAGAAGACAGATGGGAAGACATGTTGTCCAGTAACTGGTGTGATGCATCTCCTGCCTGATGCTTTTAATTAGTCTGTTTCAAGCACCTTAGATGTCAAACCAGGAAACTTTCTGTTTACTTAATAGCTTTGTCCCATTTTTGTAACAACATATAGCATATAGATTAATTAGGTGTTTTGCTTTCTCATTTATAAATAGCTTCAACTATCTTAGGCAAAGGATCCATAAGCTAAAAAGTTATATAAATCTATTTCTGAGAAGGCACTGGAAGATCACACTTTGCAAATTAAAGACTAAAGTATTGGTTGTTAGATTGAGTAGAGACACATGCTAGTTTGAACTTCAGAATTAGAAATGTCTGTTTATCTATCTATCAATCTATCTATCTATCTATCTATCTATCTATCTATCTATCTCTCTATCTACCTACCTACCTATCATCTATCTATCTACCTATCATTTTATCTATCTATCTACATTTATATGTAGATATGTAGATAGATGTATTGATTGATTTATAGATGACAGATAAATAGATGATAAATTGATCATTGAAAAATCCTATATATATAATTGACATGTTAGGAATAGATGACTGAGAAATAAAACAGATGATAGACAGATAGAAGAGAAAGATATATGATATATATGTGAATATATATATATACATATATATGTATATATATATATGTATGTATGTGTGTGTGTGTGTGTGTGTGTGACAACCAAAATGCATAAAGTTTAGAAAGCATATCAAGATCACAGAATTCAATGTGTTCAATCCATGGAGATGAGTAGAGCTGACATGAATAGAAAATAATGAGAAACTACTGATAATTACTAGAAAATATAATGAGGAGAATAACCTTATATGTAGAATTTACCAAAGATAGAAAAACAAAAGGTGACCAATTTAACTCAGCTCTGCAGGATATTTATGAGGAAATAATAGATTATATGAACATATTAAAAGCCTAATTTAAAACCATTTGTCATATTCTTCTATGGGAATGATATATATACATATTGAGGAACTCATTGAAATTTTAAAACACTGGTCTTATAGAAAGTTGTCTAATAAAAGTAATCCCAATTTTAAGATTAGAATGTCTTTCTATAGTTTAGCAGAAAATATAGCAGTTTAGCAGTCAGCCAAAATAGTTTTATATTTTTAAATGATGATAAATTATTGTCAGATATTGAAATATATGTTAATTCAAAAACTAATAAGACCAGCAAAAAAAGTATAAGTTAATAAGAAAGTTTTGTCCCAAATGTAAATACTTGCATCTGAAATAATGAGAACCATAATAAAAGAGAGATTTTAAGTCAACAAGAAGAGAAAGATTGCCGGGCGGTGGTGGCTCACGCCTTTAATCCCAGCACTTGGGAGGCAGAGGCAGGCTGATTTCTGAATTCGAGGCCATCCTAGTCTACAGAGTGAGTTCCAGGACAGCCAGGACTACACAGAGAAACCCTGTCTTGAAAAAACAAAATAAAACAAAACAAACAAGAAGAGAAAGATTATTTAGTTCAGAGAATGGAGCAGTTGTTTTAATATTGGAGCAGGATGATACAAAGTTAGGAATGGGATGGGGGGATAATCCATGTGTGTTATCAGCTCAAAATAATATCTTTTTTGTACTCAAAGTGTATAGAGCTTAATAAATTTCTGTACTGTTAGAATTTGTATTTGGAAAGGAAGCTGTGGAGCATCTCATTAATTTTATATGCCTTTATCAAATATGATGTGTGTATTTAACCACAATGAAAACCAAAATATCCATGACAGAATTAGAATAGAAAAGCAGTCAGCTTCCTGAAGTTGTGTGGTGTTTTAATTTATTTGGAACTATTTTTACTATAAAGTTTATATAAATATTTTAATAAGAACAGAACTAATAGAGTCTATATGAACACAGTATAGTTTCTGTCCACGGTACTCTAAACAATGAACACATGAAAACAAACGAGCATTTTCATTAATATTTAAACAATTGAAAATTAAATGTTCAGCTTGTGTTCCCAACAAAAGAAATAAAAGGACAAAATTATGGTTGTTAAAAAATTACCAAATATGCTGATAATGTAACTCAGCAATAAAGCCTGGGTTTAGCACAGACCTGGGGTTCAGCTTCCAGGAACCATTAAAAACTCTCCAGGCTCAACAAATCATGATATGAGTAGTTATAAGACAGAAATTATGCAATTGACACCATTTGGAAACATATATATATATACATATACATATATGTATGTACATACATATATATATATATATACAGTTGAAATCATACAAGCAAATTCATCACAAAAATTCTCATTGGGAAAAATTTATTTTAAAAAATGTTCTTAGCCTCCTGGTTTTGGTATAGTAATACTTGTACTATTTGATTGACATCCATTTTGCAGTAATCTCCTGCAATTATGGTCATTTTACTTATTCCTTGAACCCACATCTTGTCTCATGTAGTGATCATATTCAATGAAAAGAAACCATATAGAAGAGAGATTCATAATCTTAGAATAAACTGAGGTTTTCATATTTTAACATAAAAACACTTCAGTGTAAAAAGGATGGATATATTGTAATTGCTATGCTTAGTGAGAATACATCAAGCTGATGTGATATGTTTGTTAGTCATTCCAGGGATCTTTAATGTTAAATGCAAATGATGACTTGTGGTAGTTCTTGAAGTAAAAATAATGAAAGAAAGTTTAATCATCAAATGCAAACCTAATATAGAGACAAGAACATAAGAATTGTATTTATCAGCCAATATTCATATCTAAATGGATGTATTGCATGAATTCTCTGTCCATAAACATACTAATCTTCAATTAATATAAATCGAAAATTCCCTATAAAGTTCAATGCACAGATTATTTTATTATAAAAAAACCTATGATGCTAAAATACAAATGACTGTCCTTTTACAAATTTAATCTAGACAATACAGTTAGAATCTTACATTAGATTTTATAAGTTAACACTGGATGATTATTCCATGACTCGTTCTCCAAATTACCAAAAGTTTTAAGAATAAGTTTTTGAATTTGTTGTGTTTCTATGATTTTGCATTGTGCACACTGCATTCTACATTTTTTCTCCTCATGACAGATGAACCTTCAAATGTGTTGATTGTAGCCTGCTGTATGTGTGAATGTAAAAACAAAAAAAAGTAAGATTATATTTTACTCAACTTTACTGAGATAATTTTCAAGCAATTCATTTCACTTAAGTGTTCACTGGCGTGAAGCTGTATATGTCCATAGACATGACAGCATGGCTCTATACATTTATGCACTACATAAGAGTTTTTTAATTTAAGTATATGTTCCCATAAGTAAAAGATCTTGTAATCAGTACTTGGATGCTAGTGTGAAAAGTCTGTAACCTGAAAGAATCCTTCTTGCTATCTTTTGTAAACAGATTTTCTGCTTTGATCTAATAACTTGGGTTAACCAATCTATCAAATAGTAGTTCATCTTGTTCATTTTAATAGCTGAGGGCACAGTTCCCAGTATTAAAAAATAGAATCCACAAATTCTTTTCCTTCATTTCTAAAAACTATTCCATCAACAAGAGAAAAAAATGTCAGCTTTTAAAATTTATTATGATTGCTTCACAAAAGTGCACAGCATCCAGCGGCTAAGCAATTCTGTTTCTGACCATAAAAAAGCAAATACTTCTGGAACACAATCCTATACTTGAAAACATATGTTGCACAATCCGGAGAATTTCATTTTAGAAAACACATTGGCAGATAAAAAGATAAATAACTAGACTTTGAACTTTAGTCAGCATTTTATCCCCAAGTTTTAAAGAACTTTACAATATGAAAAAAATACAAATAATGACAAAGAAAAAAAAGATGTGAGTATGTCCTGAAAATCAAACCTGTTAGGAGTGAAGTTCACAGGTTCTGCTGAAATCGTCTATGCAGATTTATATTGAGGGTTTTCTGAATCAATTAGTCTTCTAGTATTTTCTCCTTTGCTTTTTTTCTGGAGAGAAGTGAATAAAGGGTTGTTGTCATTATCACATCATCATCATTGTCATTCTCACAACCACCAATACCATCATTTGTATTACTGAGGGCTGCACTGAGGACCTCGAACACAAGAAGTAAGTGCTCTGCCACTGATTTGCATCCATAACACAAGAAGTGAGTGAGCAATTCAAGCGAAGTCTCTTCATGATGATTTCCTAAGTTTACATTGGTGGGTGAAGTAATACAGATAGCTCAACACAGACATGCTTATGCAACTGTTTTGTGTTTCAGTGCATTATAGTAACGTGAAGTCATTAAACATATTTTTTTAAAAAAACAGGTTGTTTCTTCCATTTGCATGCACTCTCTTATAAGTTCTTACACTAAACAGTTTTCATCAGAATTCATAAAGGGAGAAATTGAAATCTTACTGCAGATATGCATGCCCTAGACATTAGTTCATATCACAGTGAGCAATAGAGAATGTAAAAATATCTGTTTCTGTTATAATAGTTTATCTTCCCTGTGGTGTCCTGCTCTTGAACTGTAAAACCGTATGAAGCTAATTTCAAATAAAACACCAAAGAGTCCTTCATCTCAGACTGCTAAAGCTCCCTCTGCAAAGTATAGAAAATTCTAACTATAAACTTGGCCAGAAAAAATCTATATTTTATAGAAAGTACTGATAACACACAACCCTTCCTGAATACTCAATTGTTTCTAGTTGTAAAAGCATCTTTCATGTTCATGAGTGTCTGGTTGAGAGGCATCACAGACATATGGATGGATACATGCATATACAAAAGATACTGCATAGCTGTTCAGATAATTTTTAAAAATTTTTAACATTACTGCTTTGTTATTATTCTATGAGGATGTCTTCATTTCTTAAATAGTAATAATGCAGTATTTCTTTAATGTCTAATAGATTAATCTTATTTTCAATTATGAGTATGTGTTTCTTTATGTGTATGAAGGAAGTATGTGCTCATGAGCACAGGTGACTATTTAAGGCAGAGGAGAGCTTAGGTTCCCTTGTGATGAGGTTTGGGTTCTGGAAATTGAATACAGATCTGGAATAGCAATTCTCGTTGTTTGGTGATGAGCCATCTTACCAGATCTGTTATGTCTGGTACTTCATAAAGAACCATCCTTAAAAGTATGTGGCACATACTATTCCAGTTATCTATTTAATCCAACTCAATACTCAGCAGTTCTAAAACATAAGCTTTGAAATAGTACTATCATTACTCTTAACGTTACTGTTAATATTATTCATTATTGCTTTGCAGCATTTGCTTCTGGAAGTTAATCTTACTTCACATCACAGCTTGGACCCTTTGAAATTATTAACTTAGCAAAGATGGAATGAGAGAAGTAATTCAGGAAACATCTGGCACATTTTGAAACAATAATGAACATTATCTTCCACACAGAATTTATGTTCATTGCTTTATCTTCCCTAGGAGACTTTAATCTCTCTCCTATTTAATGTATATATTCATTCCCTAGCTTACTCAGAACTATAAATTAGGGTCTATTTTGAATTCCCTCTTGTTTTTGTTACCTTCATTTTGGAAGCATGAAGCTGCCAGTTTAGTAGGAATGTGCTCTGCATAAATACTTTCAAAACCTAAAGGAAATGAATGATCATTCTCAATTGTTTCCTATTCATCTCTGAATATAATAATTTTATTTTTCTGATTTTGCTCAGTTCTCATGATTAAGCAATTAATTATATTATCTAATGCAATTTGTGCTTCATAGACATTTTCTTGCATAAGTGATGACATTCAGGGTTCTCTGGGATTTGACACAGCCATCAAAAATAGCATGCAAGTTTCATGAAAATGTAATAAACCCAAGGATTTAAAGGTCCATGGAAGCATAATGTGAGTGTGGGTGCTTGCCACCACTCCACTAAGAATTTTAATGTAAACCATTCAAATGACCACGTGACCTTGAAGAATTTGTAGATCCTTTGCCATATGTTTGTATTATCCCCACCTTGGTCTTATTCCCCTATCCTACAATGTAATTGAGTTCTTAACTACAAGTATGATTTTATATCTATGGATCCCCTGTCTGTGACTTTATGTCATCTCATTCTTGAGTTGCATACATTCAGATTAGATAAAGAGCATTCTTGATAACCAAGAGTAATTGCTAAAGTGAATTAATAGCCTGCCTAAGTCTTTCTAGTAGTTGCTCACTGCTGAAAGCCTGCTTCTACAATTTTCTTTGTTTGTTTGTTTGTTTTGTTTTTGTTTTTTGATACAGGGTTTCTCTGTGTAGCCCTGGATGTCCTGGAACTCACTCTGTAGACCAGGCTGGCCTTGAACACAGAAATCTGCCTGCCTCTGCCTCCCAAGTGCTGGGATTAAAGGTATCTGCCATCACTGCCTAGCGATTGGTTCCACAATTCTTGATTTTGTCATTCAAAATCCAAAAATGGGGCCAATTACAGGAAGTTCCTCTTAAGTAACAAACACAATAATACACATAATTTAGAGCCTGAACTAAATATCTAGCATACGTAGTAACAATAAATAGTTTTAATAAATACTTGTCTATAGGTTGTCTGAACATAACTCAGTAAGTCATGTACACATAAATATGTTCAAATCTTTAGTAGCTATAGAAAACATGGATTTTGTGACACTTGTCTGTAGCTACAGTGCTGGGAATGTGGAGACTGGTGGATACTGGGTTATCATTGGTCAAACATCCTAGCTATATCAATGAGTTTCTGGTTTAGTTAGAGGATTTACTTAATGAAACTTCTCAATTTTGACCTTTGTTATTATAAGCATATATACATATACACCGACACCCACAACCAAATAAACATCACGACATCCCTCATATATATCAAAGCCAACATGTGCACACACCACATACATACACACAAACATGCTCACACACCACACACACACACACACACACACACACACACACACACACACACACGTATGTATATTTTCTAAAAATTTACGTGTGTGAGTATTCATCACAATTGAAGAGACAGGCCGAAATCCCAGATACAGAGACTGAGTCTCTGTCTAAAGTGTTAGCAGAAATTTATACAACAGTTGACCCTGTAGAAAGGCAGCGTAAAAGGGGACAGTGGAGAGTTTGGGGAAAATGAACGGTACTATAGAAGCAAAGAAGTAAGGAGGCACACAGTCTAAGAATTGTCTTCCTTAGAATCAAATAGAATGTTTCTATTTGCTTGTTTTCAATAGAATGAGATTTTAGGAAAATGGACATATCTAAACAACTACAAACAATAAGACCAATATCAACAAATGGGCATTTTGAATTAGATATAAAATTTGGAATATTTTTGACATTACTGGTAACCATGCCCTTTGGCCTGAAAAACTTTATGTGCTTTACTTGGGTATCACTCTCATTATTATTGTTATTTCCAAACACATTCCCAGCATTTCTATCTATGTTTTACATATGCTTCTCAAACTCTGTGTGTCCCGTGTTGAATTCATTACTTTTCCATGCAAACGTCCCTTTCATTCCCATTCACTTACATAGTGCAGGGAAGAGAGGGCCATCCAAGACAATTTTGTTTAGAATATAAAGCATTGATATGCCAAGGTGGTTAACACTAGATATGTGTGGGTGGCTATGAGCCAGAACAAAGTGTCTTATACCTGTCACAAAAGTAATCCCATATTAAATGGTGATTTAATATATTATAAGACAGTTTCTGGAAGAATCACATTTTTTTTAATGAATTCTGTATAATTATGGCTATGCGGTCAAAGGCCTGAGTCTAAGATCTTCATCAGCCTGAAGCCCTAGGTCTATCTATAAGCTTATATGCTTACGTCTATTTAGCCAGGGGCCTATCTGACTATATGTCTAGGTATACCAGTGTGTTAACTGTGTGTCTGATGGCATCTGGTTGCCTGGCAGTCTGTGTGACAGTCTTCATCCACAGTAAATTAAACATTTCTTTTAAGTCTACACAACTTTCCAAATTCACTTCAACTCCCAGGCCTCTTATGATCCTCCTCCTCCTTTCTTGGTATTGGATTTTGTGCCTCATACACAGCTATGTCTACCTTGTGACATTCATGAGGTTTAGAAGACATTATGGCTTTTTTTCTTCACAAAATCCTGTATGATGTTATTTACCCAATTCTGGAGAGTCTGCCTCTAAACACTCCTTAAAATGTGTGCATTTAATTATAATCACATACTATATTATTTACATGCTTTAATTACTGTTAAGTAAATCCATCATATCAACACTATATGTATAATATACAAATACATATATAAATATACATACATGTATTTACCAGAATGATGCCTTACTATGTATTTATCCTGACTCCTTTTCTAACGTCAAGTTGACACAACCTAGAATCATCTGGATATAATCACAGAGATCAGATTTCCCTATGGCTCTGTTTGTGGAGTGTTAGCCTAATGGTTGATTGATGTGGGCAGGGCCAGCTCCTTGTGAATACTGCTATTCCTGGCCAAGTGTTTTGGGAATTTATAAGAAAGCAGGTTGTCACAAATAAGGCCGCTATGAACATAGTGGAACACATGCTGCTGTTGCATGGTGGGCATCTTTTGGGTATATTCCCAAGAGTGGTATTTCTTGGTCTTCAGGTAGATCTGTTTCCAATTTTCTGAGGAACCTCCAGATTGATTTCCAGAGTGGTTGTACCAGTTTGCAATCTCACCAGCAATGGAGGAGTATTCTTCTTTTTCCACATCCTCTCCAACATGTATTGTCACCTGTGGTTTTGATCTTAGCCATTCTGATTGGTATAAATTAGAATCTCAGGGTTGTTTTGATTTGCATTTCTCTGATCACTAAGGACTTTGGACATTTTTTAGATGCTTCTCAGCCATTGGAGATTCCTCAGTTGTAAAATTCCAGTTTAATTCTATACCCTATTTATTGTTTGAGTGTGTTTTGTTTTGTTATGTTTTGTTTTTGTTTTTGTTTTGTGATTAGTTTGTTGAGTTCTTTGTATATTTTGGATATTAGCCCTCTGTCTGATATGGGGATAGTGAAGATTTTTTCCCAATCTGTAGATTGTCAATTTGTCTTTTTGACAATGTCCTTTGCCTTACAAAAGCTTCCCAGTTTCATGAGGTCCCATTTATCAATTCTTGATCTTAGAGCATGAGCCATTGGAGTTCTGTTTAGGAAATTTCACCCTGTGCCAATGAGTTCAAGACTCTTTCCCACCTTCTCTTCTATTAGATTCAGTGTATCTGGGTTTTTGCTGAGGTCCTTGATCCACTTG
Organism: Mastomys coucha; assembly: GCF_008632895.1. NCBI lineage: Eukaryota > Metazoa > Chordata > Mammalia > Rodentia > Muridae > Mastomys > Mastomys coucha. The sequence goes on from NW_022196913.1 coordinate 30,453,512, forward strand.
GACTTGAGCTTTGTGCATGGTGACAAATATGGGTCTAATTTCACTTTTCTACATACAGACAGCCAGTTGAACCAGAACTATTTATTGAATATGCTTTCCCTTTTCCATTATATATTTTTGGTTTGTCAAAGATCAAGTGTCTGTAAGTGTGTGGTTTTATTTTTTGGTCTTCAATTCTAGTCCATTTATCAACCTGTCTGTCTTTGTACCATTACCATGCAGTTTTTATCACTATTGCTCTGTAGTAAAGCCTGAGGTCAGGGATGGTGAGTCCCTCAGCCCTTCTTTTTAGTTAAGAATTGGTTTTGATATTCTGGGTTTTTTTGCCATTCCAGATGAATTTGAGAATTGCCAGAAGCTGAAAACAACCCAAATGTCCCATGACAGGAGAATGGATACAGAAAATTTGGCTCATTTACACAATGGAATATTACTCAGCTATTATGAATGAGGACATCCTGAGTTTTGCAAATGGACAGAACTAGAAAATATCATCCTGAGTGAAGTAACTCAGACCCAAAAGGACACTCATGGTATGTATTCACTAATAAGTGGATATTAGCCAAAAATATGTACAGAATACCCAAGATACAGTCCACAGAACTCAAAAAGTTAAACAGGATGAAGGGCCCAAGTAAGGACACCTCAGTCCCACTAGAGAGGGAGAAGAAAGCAATCACAAGTGGGGATGGAAGGACCTGGGAGGGAAAGTGGATGGAGGTGGAAGAGTTGGGGGAAGAAAGCAACCTGATCTGGTATTGGTTGAGGGTAAAGGACTGAAGCCCTGAGGGCCAGCAGAAAGAATGGAAACAGGCAACCTCAGGAGATAGGAGGTTAGGTGGACCCTCCAGAATACACCAGAGACCTAGGAGGTGAGAGACTCTCAGGACTCAAAGGGAGGAACCTTAGATGAAATGTCCAACAGTAGGGAGAGGGAATTTATAAAGCCCACCTCCAATAGGAAGACAGAGCATCAAATGAGGGAGAGGGGGGCCATCCCACAGTCACAACTCTGACCCATAATTGTTCCTGTCTGAAAGAATTACAGGGATGGAAATGAAGAGAAGCCTGAGGAAAGAGATCCAACTCAAGAGGAGGTCCCAAGGCCTGACACTATTACTGAGGCTATGGAGTGCTCACAAGAATGGACCTAGCATGACTGCACTCAGGAAGACTCCAACAAACAGCTGAAAGAGTCAGATGCAGATATTTGCACCCAAACAATGGACAGAAGCAGCTGACCCCTGTTGTTAAATTAGTGAAGGCTGAAAGAGACTGAGGAGAAGGGCAGTCCTTTAGGAGGACCAGCAGTCTAAATTAATCTGGACCCCCAAGGTTTCTCAAACACTGGACCACCACACAGGCAGCCTACACCAGCTGATATGAGACTCCCAACACATATACAATAGAGGACTGCTGGGTCTGTGTTTATTCAGAAATGGTGTAACTAACCCTCAAGAGACTGGAATTCCCAGGGAGTTTAGAACTCAGGTGATGTGGGGGTTGGGAGGTGGGCACATCCTCCTGAGACAGGGGGTGAGGAGGAGGTGCCGGCTGTGGAACAGTCAGAGGTTGGATGGGGGGGATAAAATATGGAATGTAAAAAAATAAATTAATTCATTAATTTAAAAAAGAACAGAAAAAAAGAAAGGGAAGCAGGCTGAAAGGTCCCCAGTGATTGAGCCAGTTAGTGATGTTCCTCCATGGATTCTGCTTCAATTCCTCTCTGCTTGAGTTCTGTCTTTGACTTCCTTCAGTGACAAACTAGTACTCAGAAGTTTGACATAAAATAAATTGTCTTCTATCTAAGTTCCTTTTGGTAGCAATATTTATCACATCAGAGAACAAACTAGAACTGTATTTTATCTAATTTCCTTATTCAGGTATAATCTCTAAGCCATCTCTAAGCCCATTTTTCTTCTTATGTAATACAGGCTTATAATCAATATAACTTGTTATCTGAGAGATATGCTTTAAATTCAATTCAATCTCTTGATTGTCTTTCATGCTTTCATCACAGATGGATTGTCTTCTTGCTCTCAGGACCATCAGTTTTGAAGTACCTGGCCAGTGAGATAACTACTGTATATCTTGATTTCTGGATTTATCAGACTGTTTCCTCATGATCCCAGCTAGCTTATTTTTGTATGCTCTCTATCCCACATAAGCTAGTAATTATACTTTAATTTAGAATCAGAAATGGATGACATCATATACCTCATACTTCCTGATATCAGAAGATTCATGATTTGTACTGTAAATTAAATTACATTTGAGCCTCAGATTAGGGTGACAGCATATGGCAAGCACATTTATACCAAATATCACACTAGGACCTGCCAAAACTAAATTTAAAATGATATATTTTTCATATTAAAGATGGATTTTTTCTGCAAGAGTGTGTTTTTAACTCATCACCAGAGATCTTTATTTATCTTTACAATCAGATTACATGGGAAAAGTAAACACATGCTTACATGGTTAGAATGGACCATATTTGTACGTCAGTTAAATTCAACAATTCTACAGTCTATATAAATGCTAAAATAGAAAACACATACAAGAAAGTTATCTGTTAATTTACTGAATTAATGAATGAGTCTGAAAACAATCAATCAATCAACCAACCAACCAATAAACAGGTGTAGGCCTGCCTGCTGAGCCATATCCTAAATGAGATACATAAACAGAAGGAATGTTATTCTTGTTTTAAGATCCTAATTTGGGAAATGTGTAGTGTTAGAGAAAGTGATGGGTAGGATGTAGTTTCATTTTAATTTTGGATTTCACAGAAGTGAGTTTAGTGAGACTCCTTATGCCTCTGATTCAGATGCCACAACCACTTGTGTATTTTTTTGTTTGCATCCCATTTCTCTCTGAAATGTTATTTTCCTGAACCATTTGAATAACAACTTGATATATTGTGTCAATTTATATATAAGTAAGCTATTTTATATTTTCAAATAAAATTATATTCAATAACATATTATTTCAATTATCAAAAGCAATTTATTACTACTAATAAATTCTTAGTGAAATATGATTATCTAGTTCACAGTGAAAATTCAAGCTCTCATTTTTTTTGTCAGTATTGCCATTCTTATTGGCTTTTCAGTGTAGAATCCAGTCTGGATTGTATTAAATTAAGGTTTTATGTAGTTTAATTTCTAAATCTCAGAGAGTTTCTTAAGCTTTCTTTGACTTTTATTTGACCTTGATATCTGTGAAGAATATAAATCACTTAGGATGTTTTCAAATTTGCATGTATCTGATATTTCATTATAATAAATTGTATGAGTTTATCATGTATGCTATTGAAGTGAGCAGTAAAACAAGAAATGAGCCAGGCAGTGGTGGCACATGCCTTTAGTTCCAGCACTTGGGAGGCAGAGACAGGCACATTTCTGAGTTCCAGGACAGTCTCGTCTACAGAATGAGTTCCAGGACAGCTAGGACTACACAGAGAAACCCTTTCTCAAAACAACAACAACAACAACAACAAAAATAAATAAATAAATAAATAAAACAAGAAATGTCAGTTTTCTCCCATAGTGGCTTTAGACATTTAATATGGTAACTGGTGCAATTCTAAAGTGTGAAGACACTGTCTTCCTGTTCATAATTTGTGCATAATTTGGGAGTAGCACTATTAGATTTAGCACTATTTTTTTGACACAAGGTCTTGCTATAGAGCTCTAGTTGGCCCAGGGCTTGCTGTGACAACCAGATTAGCTGTGACCTCACAGAGATCTGCCTGCTCCTGCTTCCACGTTGCTGATATTAAAAGCCTGACTTATGCATATAATTCATTCCTTATCAAATATTTCCCTTAATTCTGAAATATATTAAATTCCAAAGCAAGTTTTCTTTCTGCAATTTTTATTTTACTTCTATTAAGAGATCTCCACTTGCTCCTATTTTTCCCCATGATTTCTACTACTGAAGACTTCTGAATTTTATTTCTGTTTTGTGAATAATAACTGATTATTACTATGATTATTTCTATGGCCAAACAATTTCAACTTTTACCTGTGGGAAGCATACTTCAGTTCTGCGTTTATGGCACAGGAATGTGTTGCAAGCCCTTTTAGTTTCTAGTAGTTAAAAATGTTAAGATGGCATCTCTAATGACTACAAATGTTCTTTGCTGCTTGGTATTACCGTTTCTTATCATCTCAGTGAACTGAGCTAAATTATGAACAGGATTTAACCAAAGAAAGCATGACTGTAGAATTGATGTGTTTTCAATGTTATAACTCACAGAATCATAGAAGATATTCAGAGAATTTATAAAAATCTGTGTGTTTATCATAGCTAGGTGGGGAAGTAAACCATAAACAAGAACACAAACCGAAAGTTAAATATGAAGTAAAGAAAGATAGAAAAGACCAGAGCACAGCTGAGATCAACTTGGCCTAACATCTGTGTTTTGCTGTCACTATAGTGACACTGGAAATTCTGCACCTTCATCTGTTTCTGTTCTGGGATCCAGAGGAACTGAAGAGCAGATCCAAAAAAGATATTCGCTGATGCCTCCCTGCAGTCCATCTCCATTCACTCATTAAATCAGCAACAATACATATAATCCCTAACCTCTCCTTTAATAACCTGGGCTTCTGGGTAATAACACTCAGGAACATTGTGTGAATGAATTGCCAGTGTAGCCAAGCTGACACATCAAACATAGTTCCTGCCACTATCAACTTACAGGTAAGAGGCAAAAGAGGCATGTGCTGGATAGTAGCCACACAATGTCAGTGTATAGGATTCAGTAGAAATCATGACTCCTGGATATTCAGTTTTTGTTGTACATGCTGTTCACTATAGCTCCTTCAGTAACAAACTGCTTCCTTTGGTAAGGCGTCAGCTCAAGTAGGTATCGCTTATGACATTCAGTTGATACTTTTATGATATCTTGGATATGGAAATTCCCCAAAGAAGTGTATGCTAAAAGACTTGCTTCCTAGTATCACATTATTAACATATGGTAGATGTTTTCTATAAAGCCAAGCTGAATGCGACTTCTTTGAAGGAGCCCTTTTGGTGTGCATTCTTGTAGAGTGTCCCAGGACTCTCCTCTTGTATTATTTCCCTCTCTGGCTTCCTGACCATGAAGGGATTTGTTCTTCTCTACTAGGTACACTCTTTCTAAGATGTGCTGCTTAAAGTAATAAGATCAGTCCCTCAAATACTAAAATTTTAAAAACTGTGATTAGAGGTTCACTCTTTCTCTCTATAAGTTTATCTGTTTTACTTATCTATTATACTGATAAAATGTTAGCACAGTTACACAAGCTGGTTATACAAGCTGGAGACTTTGTTGCTGCTGCTGTTCCTGAATATATTTGTTCTGAAATTCACTTCTCACTGGGAAGGGGAGGGCAAGTACCTGTGTGTCCTTACTAAACTTCCAATTAGCCCAAATAAGCCATGAGCACTTAGATGATACATGGTCTGACTGGATTTCAAGAGTTGTTGTCAATTCACAGTATCCCGCAAGGAGCAAATTCCTTGTTTCTCTACTTCCAGAGACTAGATACCTGAGCAAATGGCTGAACATTTCCATGGAAAAGTCCTGATTGAAGACTCCAAGTGTTCATCTGCAGCTGTGGAGCAGAGCTCTCTAATACCTGAATTCCCCACCCTACTGTTTTTCCCTACACATTCTTTCAGTCCAGCACTGCTTAGAGGTCTTTCTCATCCTTCACCTGAGTATCAGTTTCAGTGACTTCAGCCTCATCTTCAATAATTAATTACTTTGCATAACATTTTTTTGTTGAGCCCTAGAAAGTTCAGCTATATTTATTCATTATCTCTCATGTTATCTGTGCTTACTGTCTATTTTGTTCATCATGACTAGGATTACTAGAGCAAGAGAGTGTCTTTTAATTCTAATTTTATTGAAATATAAATTACCAGGGGGAAAGATATATCATTCAGTGAAATTTGACTGAATGTTCACACCTATTGAAGAATGTCTGATTCAAAAATGACCCCCATCCTGAACATCTCCTTGGAAACCTTACCGTTTACCAGATATTTTTGTTTTCAAACTTCTTTCTGAAAATATGCTTGCAAGTATAGTTTCTTGAGCTATTTCTCTTAGAACAGTATTAACCAAACTAACTTTACTTACAACTTGATTTTGGGTATCCTAGAGAGGTGAATTATTCACTCAGGCTGAGAAATGATATAATCATCAATAATGCTTATGCTACTTTTCAAAATTGAAAAGGAATATTGCTATTGTATAAATGAACTCAGAGGAAAGAAAGGGCTTAAAGATTTTGCACTTGAACAAGAAGAGAAATTACTAGAACCCGTTGGATAGACATTAGAATATCTCAGGCAGATCAAGGACTGTTCTTACCACTTTCATAGGTCATTTTATTTTTGGTACATTGCAAATTTCATCTTTTGTATACCTGAGTTGAATTCATAAAGCATTTGTTGCTTTTAAAAAATTGGGTTGAAATGATACATGCTGTGCTTGGTGTAGGAAACTGATATGTCACGCTAGAAAAATAAATCAGGAGCCAGAGCTCCTTACAGTAAAGGAAAAATAATCCCTGGTCATCTTGCCAAAGCAGAGAGAAGCCAGTGGATGAATAGCATCTAGAGATCAGACCATTTTGTGACTCCATCTCAAACCAAATGTATAAGTTATTGCAGGTAACTTACTCAACCAATCAATATCTCCCAGAAATAGGCTCTCAAATTTAAAAGTTTCCAATAAAAATGTCAACTCTAGCATGTTACTTTTGAGTTTTGCTGCTGTAGTAATGCACATAAATCATATTTATTTTTAAGCCATTCTATGCATGTATATCTGTGTTCCTGAATGTGTTGTGAAAGCCTGTAAACCTTCACCTCTTACATGTTTTTCTAATTTTTCATCACTTCAGGTGAAATTCTGTGATCAATACTTGCTGACTCCCCATCTCCTTATCTCTTATAAGCTCTACAATCTATCTCAATAAATTTGCCTGTTTGTGTGTATTTCATGTAAGTCAGCTAATTCAAATGTTTGTGATTTGTGTGTAATTTGTGTCTCGGGTGATACACTTAGCAAGTTTTTCTGAAAGTTCATACATTTTGTCCATATAACAAAATGCAATTGCTTTTGATTGCAGAATAATTTTTCATTGACTATGTGTGTCATGGTTTATTAGTCAATCCATCTAGGTATAGATAGACAAAATCTAGGGATAGATAAGTTCTTTTTGCCTTTTGTATATTAAGATTAGTACTCCAGCAGACCCTGTCATCAAAGCTCTGACTATCTGTGTCACAAAGAAATGATTTGTGGGGACATGATTCCATAGGTAGGAGTGCACAAACAGCAACTTTCTCCCTGTGGGTGTCATGATAACCTTGGGTTAGTGCACAACATAACAATGTTTACACTCATCTACAGGAGTTGAAAGCAAAGCTACCTTTTGATGTCAATAGGACTGCCATTCACAAGGATCTGCTGAGCTGATTTTAAACAATGTTGACTGTATCCTGTACCATCCTCAGTGCCTTTCTGCACTCTTTGGCCCTCTGAGAGGGATTCAAGGCTCCCTGGCACATAGAGATACAAGATAATCAAGCTACCTCTATCATACACTTTCAATGTTCCCTGGTAACAACCTGCCATGTTTTTGGGGTGTGTGTGTGTGTGTGTGTGTGTGTGTATGTGTATGTATGAATGTGTTTATTTGTTTGCTTGTTTTTGTACATATATGTGTTTGTGTATGGTGTTTGTGTGTTTAATTAGCCTCTTATTGTCCATTCTACAATGAGTATTTATCTGTGCAATAATCTCTTTTTTTTTTTTTTTAGAGAAATGTAGGGTGTATCAAAAGGTTCTCTGGTAGGAAAGACGAAAGAAGTATCATTTGTGTGTTTTTTCTAATATTTCATATCTGCTGCTCTTGGTGTGATTTGTATGCTAAAGCCTCCTCAAAGGTCTATGTGCTCCTTAAGTTGGTGTTTTGGAGTGTTATTGATCACTTAAATCTCAATCTCTTTAAGTTAAATACTAGGACTTCTCATTTCTGATTCCATCTCTGCTTTTTGTGTCTTTAGCATGACTTGAAAATCTTTGCTCTGTCTCAAGCTACTCCTGTGGTCAATGTATCTTGCCACATGCCCAAAAGGAATGGAAACAACTGATCATGAGCAAAACAATCAGGACTGTAGTTCAACGGTAGAGCAACTGGCTAGCATTTGCTAAAACACAGCACTACAAAACACATGAGCCTGTCCTTGTGATTGTATACAGCTTGAACTCATGAGAACTGTACTCATATAACCTTTTTTAACCTTCACAGTGAAAATTACCTGCTTTTTGTTTATTCAGCATGCACTGTCAGGTGCACTGAGGTTGTATTTGCAAGGAAACATCCCTACAAACAATATATATAATAAATGTTATCAATCTTCTATGAGATTAAACATATTTTGACATTATCTCCTCTTTGATGCTGTCTATTGAAATTTTGGTCTAACTCCTTCCATTAAAAATGCTTTTGCTCCTTCTGGTCTGTCTGGGGTAGCCGGTACCCTGAGAAGACCTTGGGTACAAACTTCACAGCCAGTCGCAAAACACCCAGAGGAAGCTCCACTCCCCGGTGCTCTAACAAGCCCAGGGTCACAGGATCTCAGAATCACAGGATCACAGAGACAGTTTGACTCCAAGGAGTTCTGACACAACCAGAATCACATGAAAGACAGGTTCCAGTCAGATTTAGCAATGGCAGGGAGCACTAGAGATAAACAGATGGCAGGGGGCAAGTGTAAGAATAAAAGCAATACAAACTAAGGTTGCTTGGTATCATCAGAACCCAATATTCCCACAATAGCAAGTCCTGGACACACCATCAGACCAGAAAAGCAAGATTCAGATATAAAATCACTTCTCATGATGATGATACAGGACTTTGAGAAAGACATAAATAGCACCCTCAAAGAAGTACAGGAGATCACAGGTAAACAGCTAGAAGACCTTCAAGAGGAAACACATAAATCCCTTAAAGAAATGGAGGAAAACACAATCAAATGGGTGAAGGAAATGAGCAAAACCATCCAGAATCTAAAATGGAAATAGAAACAATAAAGAAATTAGAAAGAGAGACAACCCTGGAGATACAAAACCTAGGAATGAAGTCAGGAGTCATAGATGCAAACATCACCAACAGAATACAAGAGATAGAAGAGAGAATCTCAGGGGCAGAAGACTCCATAGAAAACATTGACACAGCAGTCAAAGAAAATATAAAAAGCAAAGAGCTCCTAACCCAAAACATCCAGGAAATCCATGACACAATGAGAAGGATAATAGGTATAGAAGAGAGTAAAGACTCCCAATGGAATGGGCCAGTAAATATGTTCAACAAAATTATAGAAGAAAACTTCCCTAATCTAAAGAAATAGATGCCCATGAACATACAAGAAGCCTACAGAACTCCAAATATACTGAACCAGAAAAGAAATTCCTCTCATCACATAACAATAAAAACTCCAAATGCATTAAACAAAGAAAGAATTTTAAAAGCAGTAAGGGAAAAAAGGCAAGTAACATATAAAGGCAGGCCTATCAGAATTACACCAGACTTCTCACCAGAGACTATGAAAGCTAGAAGATCCTAGACAGATGTCATACCTACCCTACAAGAACATAAATGCCAGCCCAGGCTACTATACCCAGCAAAACTCTCAATTACCATAAATGGAGAAAACAAGATATTCCATGACAAAATGAAATTTATACAATGTCTTTCCACAAATCCAGCCCTACAAAAGATAATAGATGAAAAACATCAATGCAAGGAGCAAAACTATACCTTAGAAGAAGCAAGAAAATAATCTTTCAACAAACACACACAAACCTAATTCCACCTCTTACAATGAAAATAATGGGAAGTAACAATTACTTTTTCTTGATATCTTAATGTGAAAATTAATATTATCAACATATCCTCATCAACTGAAATCCAAAAATATGAGGAATTAGAAATTTGCTGACTGTCATCCAGTGATCTCTCTAATTTGGTAATTCAAAAAATAGGTCCAATGTTGAACAATCCATGTACACTTTCAGGTTGTTTGTACATGACAGTATCTTGCTGTGTGCAACATAATGGTCTTGAAATCTTGCTTCTCCTATCTCAGCCTCTCTATTAGTAGTTTTGTTCATTTCATGTTTTTACACTATACTATGGTTTTCAGAACAGCTTACATATTTCAAAAGTATTTATAGGCCCAAAAGAAACGTAGACAATTAAATTGGGAGGAGACTTGTAAGAGAGCATGAAGTGAGACTGAATGCTTTCCTTGACCTTTGTAACTCTTCTATCAAGTTTGAAGAAAAGGACTTTATAAGTTACTCTTTCTCTGAGATGAATGCTTTTCCAAATTATCACAGCTTATGAACCAGGTTCTTTCCCTCATCTGATGTCTATGCCATCCTCCATTGTTCATTGAAACAGTTGGTGAATGAGTTTATGGATAGACCATCTTAATACCTACACCATTTCTTAAATGAATGTAACCTGTTCTCTGTGGGCTGAGAATAATGTCACTCACTCAAATAGCTTTGACTGTATCCAAAAATTGTGCCAGCAATTCATTCCTTGGCGCAGCAGAACTGCCAACTCTCAACTTAGCTATGATGGAGGTAAAATCCTTTGGTGATGTGAGGGTCATTGAAGTACAGCCTTATTACAATGAAATCCAATGTCTAAAAATTGTTCTTGTTTTGGGCTTGTACCACAGGAAGAGCCAAGATTTTAAGCTCTACTAAATACAAAACAAACAAACAAACAAAAAATCTTTATGTATTTATGTTCATTTAATAAAATAGTAGTAGTGATGTATTATTTTGAAATATACAGTTAATATATTTGGAGTTATTTAAAATTTATATTGAGAAAAATGTATGTATTTTCCATATTGCTGTCGACAAGCATCTACTGTTAAATTGATTGTTTTATATCAAACAACTTTTATAATACTCATTTTTATTGTTGTAATATTATATAAAATATAAAGAATATGACAAAAATAGATATTGTAGGTATTGAAGGGGGTCTCTGGGAGGAGTTGGGGGACCAAAGAGAAACATGAATATGATTTAATTCTATTTACTTAAAATATATTTTTAAATGTTAACAAATTCAGATAAATTGAAATCATGTAACTTTTCTCATCATAATGCAATAAAACTTAAGAAAAATGCTTTTGCTCAAGATCTCTACAGCTGTTGATTTTGTCTAGTAAGCTCTTCCCTTATTGCTACCCATAAGTCATGCTACAGTGTACTTCATCCTTTAAGATACTGTTCAATGTCATCTTAACAAAATTTCTACATTTGTATTTAGCAATACCATTTCAAATCCTCAAGGTTGAATGCCACATGGATTGTTTTGCTTTGGTTTGTTAATTTCATTCTATTTCTAAGTCTTAAATAAATGTCTAGAATATAGAGTGCATACACACAACCACTTGAGTAAACTATATTATGAAATAGCAAGAGACATTCAATTGATATTTTATATGGGCCAAGTAGGAAAATACTTTACAAGAAGAAATAGATCTGTAATCATAGCCTTTGGACAGACAGATGAAACAGAAAAGCCTTCATATTGAAAGCAAAGTAGAAATGGGAAGTTGTTAAACTTGATTTTGATGAGCATGATGATGTGTCAGACCAGAATTAATAGAGAAATTTGGCAATATTAACACTAATAACTGAACTTTTATTTGTGGCTACAAGGTGGTAGGACATTTCTGCTTAATCTATGCTGTGTTAGAGCTCACTATGTAGATCTGGCTGGATTCAGTATCATGGTACTTCTTCACCAGACTCTCTAGTGATGGGATTGCAAGATATGCTAGTATGCATGATTTCTGTGATAAATTACCTGGATGATTGTGAATTGCGGTGTTTTTGACTAAAAAGACATCAATGCAACATATTTATATAGGAGGTAAGAGAAGGGATGAATTTCTTAAGCTCATGTTTGAGATCTGGTAGAGTGGATAGAACCAGACATGGAACAGGTGAAAGCTAACCTGATATAAAATGTTGAATTAGAGATCTGATGCCTAAAGTGTTCACATGGTCAAGACAGAGAATACTAGGTCTCACTTTTAGTTTTTGTTTTTAAACTACTGTGTTTATATCTAACAAAAAAGCTGGAGAGACGTTGGAAAACCCCTTGTATGTCTCTCTGCCTTGTTATCCTGCCCTCCATCAGAGTTCAACTTTCCTGCCTCTGTCCTCCTCAACATGTCTTATTTATTTATTTATTTATTTATTTATTTATTTATTTACTTACTTACTGCATTGAATATTGACAAAAGTTGTACTAATCCAAAAGTGAATTAAAACACTGAGAGGGCTTAATTAAATATCCCAGTGACAGAACTGTTTGGTTGATATCCCTATGAGGCCTTCTCTTTTCAAAAGGGTAACTGGGGTAGAGAGGAGGAAGTGGGTGATTGAGGGGAATAGAGGGAAGGGAGGCTGTAAGCTGGATTTGAGAGAAGAAAAAGTGTATCTCAAAAATATTTGTAAACATAAATATAAATACACATTATAAATATACATAAAATTATTTGATAATAAAATGAATGATAATTGGTAGTTAATAATATAATCAATATGCAACTAGAAATATGTTAACCTTGCCTGATAGATTATAAACAAAATAAGTACAAAAATACAACAAAGGCTATGTGTACCTGTTATTGAGAATGGAAATTGTGTTGTTTATTTGTTTGTTTATTTTGAGACAGAGTCTCCTATGTAACCTTGGTTGACCTGGTACACACTATGTAAATCAGGCTAGCCTAAAATTCAGAGATCTGCCAGTCTCTGCCTCCTAGAGGCTGGTATTAATGTTGTGTTTAAGGATGGAAATTCTGAGTATTCTTTTTAAAATTAATTATGTATTTTTAACTTCAATGAAGTTACCTTATCGTAGTTGGAAAAACAAAAAACAAAGCCACAACAGAAATGCATTGTGTAACAACACAGCAGTTGCTATGATACTAGCTCTTGAATATTGTTATTATTTTGCAACTCTCACACATTGAATAGTGATGAATTTTTGCTGGTAACAGAGAGACTGCACATCTTGATGTAATGATAGAAAATACTGTGATAAGGACAATTAAGGTATCAGTATTCTTAGATGTTTAAAATGAAGATTCCATAACTAAATGAATTGATAGAACAGGTTTGCATTTTTAACTGCTTTACTGAGGTGATTCACAAGACGCACAATTCACTCATTCAGAAATAATTTTGTGGTCTTTGTATGGTTATCTTTCATTTAAAATGTCTAGTGTAACATTTTTTTTTTGTCATGTGCACAGGCCTTTTCAGTTGCTACCAAAGAAATTTTGAGACCTTTTTCAGGACCTTGGAAGTATGCCTCCTATGGTCCAGTTCTTAGTGGCTGAGTCCCTCCAATGCCTCCAGTTCTCACCATCCACCTTCTGACTTTTTCTGTGTTTATTCTGACGTGTGATATTAGTGTGATGGAATGATACGTGATAATTGTGAATGACTTCTTTTATTTAACTTTCCAAGGCTCATTTATCTTTTAGCATGCATGACTGTTCCATCCCCTCTCACATGGGAAAAAAAATATTCCATTGTGCAGATATACTGTACTGTATTTAGGTATTTCACTCATCCATCAATATACTTTAAATATACAAGATACTTTGGCTTTTTCATGTTGAAATGATATAGATAATGTTACTATAAATATTTTTTAGTTCTTTTGAGTAGATTCTCACAAATAGACTCATTGCAGCATATGGTATCTGTCTATTTAACTGTTGGAGGATGTGCTAGACAAATTTGCATGGTGGCTGCATCATTTTTAAAATGTGTGATTTTTTTCTATATTCTCACCAACACTAGTTATTATCTAACTTTCGGGTTCTGGCAATTCTGAACTATGTAAAGTGATAGTTTTTTTTGTTTTTTTTTGTTTGTTTGTTTGCTTGCTTTGTGTATGTGTGTGTGTGTGTGTGTGTGCATGAGTATGTGTGTTGTTGTTGTAATTTTATGATAGATGATAATGCAAAACAATTTAAATTTTCCTTATTGGTCATTTTTGCATATTTCTTGAAAAACTAATTTTGTTTTCTTTGCCAATTTTAAATGTGGTTGTCTTTTTATTGAACTCCAAGATTTTATTTTAATATCAAAAGTCCCTTAACACATACAAATTGTGCAAACACTTCCTATTTCCTGAGTTGTATTTTTTCTTCCTAGTATTGCTTAAATTGCTGATGTTGCTATTTTACTTACATTTTTCCATTTGTCATGTAATATTTTAACATATTTATGTGTTATAAAGTAATACTATGTGTATGTTGGTGTCCTAGTTCAGTTTGACTGTCAACTTGACATAGTGACATACAGTCACTAGAGAATGGACTCACAAGTGAGATATTTATCAGATCTTATTTGCCAATGAATATATTTGTGGGAGGTTGTCTTGATTATCAATTGATATAGGAGTTCCCAGAACACCGTGAGCTCCATCATTTCATGGGCAGGTGGTCCAGGAATGTATAGGAAAGATAGTTAAACAGAAATCTGTATGTAAGCAAGACAGTAAGCAGCATTCCTCCATGCCTCCTATTCAAGTTCCTGCTTGAGTGAATGCCCTAATGTGCCAGTAATGGAATATGACCATACGGATGGGCATCCCACAAAGTACTTTAAGAAAGAGTACTGCATCATGGACACAGAGAGCAAAATAGGAAAATTGTTTGTGTGTGTGTGTGTGTGTGTGTGTGTGTGTTTAATCAAATCTAATCATTTTTGTCATGATTTCTATTTGACTGGCATATTTAAGAATTTATTGCTAAATATGAACTTTGGAGATTTATGATGGTTTTCTAAGAGTTGCACTTTCCATTCTTACATTCTTGAGGTCTTTTATCTATTTTCATTTAGTTTTTGGACATGGCATATGTGGTGACTTGAATGAAAAATGTTTCTCCATAGGTAAGGTTATTTAGACAACTGATTCACAACTGCTGGCACTGTTTGAGGAGGTTAAGGGATATTTAGTATGTGAATGCTTGTGGAGCAGAGACTGAAAGAAAGGCCATCCAGAGACTGCTCCACCTGTGGATCCATCCCATATACAGACATCAAACCCAGACACTAATGAGGATGCCAAGAAGTGCTTCATGACCGGAGCCTGTTATAGCTGTCTCCCGAGAGGTTTTGCCAGAACCATAAAAATACAGAGGCAGATGCTCACAGCCAACCTAAGGCTGAGCACAGACAGGGTCCCCAGTGGAAGAATTAGAGAAAGGACTGAAGAAGCTGAAGGGGCTTGCAACCCATAGCAAGAACAACAATATCAACCAACCAGACCCTCTGGAGCTACCAGGGACTAAACCACCAAAAAGTATACATGCAGGGACCTATGGCTCCAGCCGCATATGTAGCAGAGGATGGCCTTTTTAGACATCAATGGGAGGAGAGGCCCTTGATCCTGTGAACACTCAATTCTGCACTGTAGGCAAATTCCAGCGTAGGGAGGTGGGAATAGGTGGGTAAATGGGAGAGTACCCTCATTAAAGCAGGGAGAGAGAGGATAGGGTAGGGGGTTTCCAGAGGGGAACTGGGAAAGGGGATAACATTTGAAATGTAAATAAATAAAATATCCAATAAAAAAAAAGAATTTACAACCTCATCTTTCTCTAGTTGTCCCCTGCTTCCTGGCTGCCGCTAAGAGGTTGTAACGGAAGCTCCTGTCTTTCTTCCTCTCTATTCTTTCTGGTGTGCTTTCCGTCATGTGGCTGTCTCCCTCTAGAATCATAAACCTAAATAAACTCATTCTTCTGTGAGTAGTTTTTGTTATAGTCTTTTATCACAACAAAAGAAAATTAACTGATTAAGGGTGATATAATAAACTGCCAATCTGACTCACTTATATGAGCCATTCGATTGTTTCAGAATGCTTAGTGTACTGATTTTATTCATCCTACTAGTTGGTACAAGTGCCCTTCTCCTAAAGCAGCTGTTGACTAGCTTCTATACTCCTGATTCTGCCCCATTTATTTATGCACCTACACATATACAAGCAAATATAAAATTAATTTTTACTTTGTAGTGAGTTTCCCTCCAAGAAACTGGTACTTTAGAGATAGCCCAGAAGTTTATTTGCCTACTGCTATTACAAAGAACCAGTGTTTGGTTTCAACCTTTATGTTGGGAAGCTCACAAGTACTTTTAACTCCTACATCAATGAATTTGATTCCTTCTTCTAGCTTCTGTGGGTATTTATCTCAATTTACAAAGCCATGTAAAAATGTACACACTCACAGGTAATTTATCTTTTAAATCTTTTATCAATAAACAAAAACAAACCTTTAAAATGTTAATCTGAACTTTGGTTTCATAGGCACAAAACTACTTTTATATCTGCCTTGCTGAATTTATACATTTGAACTTTATTTGTTGATTCCTTATAACGTTCTTTATAAAAGAGTTCATTATATATTAAAGACGTCTGTGCTTTAAATGAGAAAGTCCTCCAACCCAAGGCCTTATATATTTGAATGTTTAGTCATTAGTTAGTGGATTTTGGGGGGGGAAGGAATAGGATGTGTGGCCTTGTTGGAGAGAGTGTTTCACTAAGAATGTGCCTTGAAGTTTCAAAAGGCCACACCAGGCCTAGTATCTGTGTCCTCTGTTAACAGTCAGTATGTAAACCTCTCAACTCCTGCTCCTGCACTGTGCCTGTCTGCTTCCTGCTGAGATGATCATGAAATAACCCTTCTAATCTGTAAGCAAGACCCAATTAAACATTATCTTTTATAATAACTGTATTGTTCCATTATCTTTTCACAGCAATAGAATATTGCTATGATTGAAACTGTTCCATTATAACTCTGCAAGCTGGGTAAATTAATTTTTCTTTCTTAATTTCCCTTAGACCTCAAATACTATACAATAGAAGTGGTGAAAATGGCCATCTTTGTCTTGTTCAATGTCTTATGCATCCAAATCTCATGATTAATTGCAGTATTAAATGGAGGAAATACTGTGTTTCTTTGCATTGTGGTTTGAAGGAGTCCATCATCTTCCTGAAAAGTCTCAGGAAATCATTGAATGTTGATTAGATAAGTTTTAAAGATAATCATTTGTGTGTGTATGTGTGTGTGTGTGTGTGTGTGTGTGTGTAAACCTGTTACATAAGTGCAGATGTTTACACAGGAGTTCAGGTGTTTGCAGAGGCCGGAGTTGGGGGGTCACATCTTTTGGAGCTATAGTCTGAGGAAGTTCTAAGATACCTGATGTGTGTCTAAGGAAACTAACCCAATTTTATGGAAGAGCAGTAGGCACCCAACCACTGATTTGTTCTTGCTGTCCATTATGTTTTAGTTTATTCAGAATCATATAGGCTATTCCTGGTGGTAGAAATCTTGAAACAGACAGAATACAAGGAAGTAAAATGTGAAATAGTTTCACTTAGAAATAGCCATAGAAAGAAGACCAGAACAGTGGCAATATCCATGAACATATTAACATAGAAAAGGAAAATTTTCATGGGGTTCCATCAATAGGCAAAGAACTATAGACAAGTAATGACTACCAGAAGAGTAGGAGAATTAGCCCTTCTAGAGATGAGCCCTAATGATTGTCCAGTGCAGAGTGGTCAGTCATCGGTCATCAATGGGAAGAAAGGCCCTTGGTCCTGTGAACGTTCTATGTTCCAGTGCAGGGAAATGCCAGATCCAGAAAGCAGAGGAGGGTGTGTTGGTGAGCAGGAGGAAGGAGGGGGGAATAGGGGGTATTTCAGAGGGGAAACCAGGAAAAGGGAGAACATTTGATATGTAAATAAAGAAAATATCTATTAAAATAGAATGCACACAAACAACAACAAAATCAAACTCAGCAGGTTATATTTATATATGCTTATATAAATGCATACACACACACACATAAACACACACACACACACACACACACACACACACACACACACACACGGTGATCAGCTTGATAATGCTGCCTGGAAGGGTTTCTAGAGACGTTATCTGGGAGAAGATCGAAGGACAGAAAAACAGGAAGGAAAGTGGTATAATTTTATTTCAATTTAAAACTTACTATATAACAAAGATTGGCTAAAGTTGCTGATGAACAACTGGATCATCTCAGATATGCACTGAAAAAACCATTGGAAGATCCTTTGCAGACATGCTTAGTATCAAAACAAATGTATGGCACACCCCTGTAATTGCAATACTTGAGCTATGCAGGCAGGATGACCAGGAATTCAAAATCATCCTAAGATGCACAATGAGATTGAGGCTAGCCTGGTGTACAGAACACATTCTTTCTGTTAAAAGGTAAAAGAATGAAGGAAATAAAAGGAGAAATGAAGAAAGAAAAGAAAGGAAGATGGGTGCCATCCAGAGAGATGGATTGCATAGGTATTTTAAATCTATAGAGATTTCTCTTCTTGAGAAAAATTTATCATGTTTTTTAATGCTGTTTTTAATTACGAATGCTACACTTTGGAACCCCTCCAGTTTAATGTCATTTCTTAGAAATACACACACTGCTTAGTAATTTATCAGCAATCACATCTGCTGGCAATCCAGCTGTTTGTCATGGCATCTTTATCTTTTTTGAAATCAGAAACCAAGAATAAAGTGACACCTGATAGCCTTGCCAGCACAGTACATCTGGAGGTGCTCAACATCTCAATCCGGAACTGCTCATCAAACCAAAGGACTGCTAAAGCACTTGAAAAAGTTAGTAAGTATTTGAAGTCTTTTTTTTTTAATTAAACAACTCAAAAATATATCCTAATGCTGTATATGATTACATGAATATAACATTCTGAAGATGTCCTCACCATTCTGTGGAAAAGACTGTAAAGATTTAAGAACATATCTTACTATAAAACACATAGAAAGTGTAATAGAGTATTTTGGCAGATTCAAATCTCATGCAATATTTATCATGTGAGCTCAATTTAGTTAACTGGACAATGTAAGCAAACTAAACCTTTTCTATCATAAGAAATTTCAATGGTTACATGTTCACAGGTAGGCCTTTGTATGTAGAGCTACAAAACAGGAGTTTTAGTAACTTCATTCCCAGCTCTGTCAACCAAAGGAGTTTAGAGTGAGAGGGTGACTCATGATTTCTTTATTGGTAAACTCCCTCATGCTAAGATTTTTCTCAAAAATACAAATGGTATTTAATAAGCAAGAGCTGCTCATGGAATTCAACAATTTCTGTGTTCCATTGTACCCTATATACTTAAAAAATTGTGGGTTTGTCTGTAATCAGTGTTATGTTGTTGGGCCCTTGCTATTTGATTTGTGATGAATATAGGAACCACTTTTACTAACAGCAGTGCAATGTACTTCCTTTAACAAACTCAAATAGGGATCCAGGATCCACCAAAAGTCCTATCCTGTGTATTTTGCATCTCTGACTTAGAGTTTTAATTAATTAGTACAGTTGTGGTATTTGTTTTTATAATGGCTCTTAGCAAGCTTAGAAACAGAAGTGCTAATTCACAGTTTTATCCCTGAGCTCACATCATCTTGGAAAATATATCATCATGTATGCTAAGCTCTGTAGAGAGCCGTGTTTGTGTTCTGTTTTATTTTACTTTATCATGCAGTGATAATTACACATTCGTAGGAAAGTGCAGTTGCAAGGCAATGTATATCCCCCTTACCAACTTCCAAGGTTATTTTGTACAAAATTACAATGTAATATCACAAGCAGGGATTATGTGTGTGATATAGCTGAAAATGTGTAAGGCTTCCATAGGCTTATGTATTTGAAATCATCTTCCTCATTATTGCGGTTCCTTTTAGAGAGGGTAGGAGACTTGGATGGGTGGGTCAACTAGAGGAAGCTGGGTTGCTGGAGAAATGCTTATAACTACAGCCCAGTAGTGGCCACCTGATTTCCCCCTCTCCTTCCTGATCTGAGTCATATCCACAGTACAAGCTCCTGCAACACTAGCTACATTGGCTCATTCTGGATTTGGTTGAGAGGCCTTGTGTCTATTAATAAGGTGGGTGAGCTATGAAAGAAAACTCATGAATCAACTTTGGGACTCTTCATGAAACCGTGTGCCTGTGTACCCATCCATATATATGACAAAACATATTAAAAACATCCATATACATATGAATACCTCATATACATAAACAATAGAAAAAGGTTAAAATTGAAAATTGTTGAAAATTGAGTTTGTTTATCAGTACTTAAACTCATAGATTTCTATGTGAAATACATACTGCCATTGCATAATAATATAAAACCAAACTTAAATATATGAGTTTCACCTTGAGGCTTGGCTATTTCAATTCTGTTCCTAAAGATACTTAGAAGACACTTAAGGCTGTCTTATCCACTATCAAGGCTAAAGGCACTGAAATGAGTCATTGTCCTTAACCTATGGCATTTTGGATTCCAGTAACACAAAAGCACCATTGAATAGATCCACTACCCAGATGAGGGTAATTATTCCAGAAAACCAAGTCATCCCCTTGAGGAGTGGGAATCTGGTAGAAACAGCTTATTCTCTCACTTGGTGACAGCCACAATTTCTTCAGACCACCTTGGAGAACCAGAGCTGATGAAGCAACAGACTACAACTAGACCAAGGCTGCTTGACTGTGCATACTGTCGGCACCTTTGTCACAGCTCTTTCTCTATTGCAATTAAAGCTCATACCACAACTCTTTTCTTTTTAATCTTTTCTTCTCTCCAATGTGACCACACTGAATAAATCACCACTTTCTGGTTTCTTTTTTTATATGACTCCTCTATATTTCATTGGTTTGTCGAGGTGAGTGGTACAGTATAGCTTCTTGAAGCCACCAGAACCTGAAATTTTACTCTTAAAACCTCGGGCTAGATCATGGATGTGGAATGTTTCAATCTTTTGAATAAATGAAGGCAGAACATAGAATATTTGAGTTGCATGAGCCTGCTATGCATATATGGCATCCTCTTAGAGGAAATGTACCTATTTCAGTGACCCAATTAGAAATATGCTCGAATAATTGGGAATAATTTAGAGACTCACTGGTCTATAAGGAATAGCAAAGCTGATGCAGCTCGCCTAGAGATTGCCCCCATTTCCTAGGCAAGCGCTGTTCATAATTTTAAGTTACCTCAGGCTAAAAACCTGTTAAATCCACTGACAGTTCATTTTCAAATTCCTCTCTCTCCCTAACGTGGAAATGTTTGAATTTGATAATCCTTTTAGTCAGCACTCAACTGTGGAATTTTTGCTTACCCCAGGCAAAGTGGAAAATGCTGACTCTTGGTAGACACCATCCTTTGGCTCACATAGGTCACCCCACTTTTTGTCCCCAGTGGTGTTTTGCATCTGGGTGGTCTAGCTCACTTGCTCTGTCTCTGTAATAAATTCAGACTTTCATTCAGAACATGCACTGATTTAATAACTGTTCTGTGTGAATTCAGCTATACTACTGTGATGAAATTCTGGTTCAAATTAGTCAGTGACCCACCAATTTGAGGTTGTTAGAGAACTGACATGGTGACAAAAATCATTTCTTCTCAAGCTCCTCAGAGAAACTGTGATGAAGTTTCCTGGGTTTCAGTACTGTAAAAATCTATTTTGTGTTATTTAGAAAAGATAATATTGCAGGTGCCAATGTGCATGAAAGTAATTTGAATCTGATTGTCTCTAAAAAGACAGAAATGAAAGGGTAGATTGTGTTAAACCGACTCCCTCCTTCATAATCATGTATTGCACCTGCTGCACTAATGTTGCCTCTTAGCCTCCCAAAGTAATCAGTATTTCAATAGATGTATAGTACTGGTAGAGTTGATGCTAACTTGGCTAATCAATACTATTTTCCCTCAATATCTATCACCAGCACCATAAAACCTACTGGTCTATATTTTCTATGATCTTAGCTCCTGATCCTTGTGACATGAGAATAAGAATTCCTTTGTGTCCTGTCACTGAGTATTGTGTCTGTGTCCTGAAGTGCATAGAGAGGGAAAGGGGGCAGCTGTATTTGGTTCTACAGAGTCAAAGGACTGAACTCCATGATTAGGTGGAGAGGATAAATGTTACAGGTCAGACACAAATTGTCATGCACTATTTTGTATCCCTTTGAAATCTGTGTGTGGCCCATCCTCATGTCTGATCTAACATCCTTGTGACTACTCATACTTTTAAAATGTATTTTCAGCAAGTCACAAGCCTCTGTTAAACCCAACGCTAACAATGTCACTAGATAACATCTGAAATTTAGTCTTCACTCCTCTCTGCTTTGCTGTGAGTTATCCCACAGAGGAATTTATTCCATCAGTATAAAACACTTCATGAAAGCTGCATGATGGAACATACTTTTGGAGCTATCTGAATCTATGTTCCCTGGAAATCCATGCTCACTTGTATGTGTCTCTAGAATAAGTTCTTTAGAGTTTATTATTTTCATCAACTTGGTATAAGCCGAGGGTCGTCTGAGACCCAGTTGAGAGAGACCCAGTTGGTTGAGAAAATTTCTTCATCAGATTCATCTGTAGAAAAGTCTGTAAGGCATTGTTTTGACTGATGATTTATGGTGGAGGTTCTGCCCACTGTAGGTGGTCCCACTCCTGGGCAGGTGGTCCTGCATCACTTAAGAAAGTGCCTGAATATGATCCAGGAAAGCAAGACAGTCAGCAGTATTCGTCTAGGGCCTCTGCTTCCATTCCTCCTCCAGGTTCTTTCCTTAAGTTCTTGCCCTGACTTCTCTTCATGATAAGCTATAGGCTAAAATAAACTACTTGGCAGGTTGCACTTGGTTATGATCCTCATTACAGCAACAAAAAACAAATTGACATACTTTCTTACTCCTTTTGAGGTGAGAGCTGTGTTTATTTATGGTAGATCACTTTCAGAAACATAACTTTAATTATATTCTACTGTGGACACCAGGGAACAAACACTTCAGTAGCAATAGTAAAAGTCAAAATTGTTGTGTCCCAATCTATATATCTATTGTCTGAAAGTGCAATGAAGACTTTGGTCAATAAGGGATTAGCTGCTTGGGTGTCTCTTTGCTCTGTTACTGCTCTACTGTGGTTTAGTCTAAGAGAGGAGCAACAACAATGATTCCTCCAAAATATATCTTTAGGTCATTTTACTCCTCTGTTCTACAAAGATCCTACACTGCAGTTAGAATGAGAAGAAATGCTTCCAGGACCTTACATGAGTTGTTTGAAGTAGCTTCCACTGCTGCTCTCCTCTTCTCCTCACTACTTCTAGTTTTGTGGCTCCTGACTTATTATTTCTGGATTGTGAGGTTCCTATTCATATTCACAAAGCAATTAGTTCACATCCTTTAAGTCTCTTGCTCACCTCTTAATGTGAAATATGGGACCTTGCTGTTTAAGCTGGAAACCCCAATCCATGAAAGAGGGGGCTTCTTTCTTTTTCTTTTGTTCTTCCATTCTAATAGTATCATTTTTAATTGGATATTTTTTTTATTAACATTTCAAATGCTATCCTCTTTCCCAGTTTTCCTTCCTACCAGAAACACCCTATCACATCCTCTCTCCCCCTGCTTCTGTGAGGGTGTTCCTCCACCTACCCATCCACTCCCACCTCGCCACCCTCAATTCCCCTACACTGGGGCATCTATTGAACCTTCATAGGACCAAGGACCTCTCCTTCCATTGGTGTATGACAAGGCCATCTTCTGCTCCATATGAAGCCAGAGCCACGTGTACTCCTTTGTTGATGGCATTTTATCCCAACTGTATAAGTATTTAACAAGAATTTTCAAGCTTTTATTATACTTGCAAGCTAAGAAGTCAAACTACTGGCATTTGATGAATGATGCCAAAAGGTAGGAAATTGGGTCAGAAATGAGTTTTTTCCTTAGGATACAGGAAACTGGATATACAGGCATGCTCATATTATAGTAGGATATATATATATATATATATATACATATATATATATGTATGTATGTATGTATGTATATATATATAGATAGATAGATAGATATAGATATAGATATATATCTTTTCTCTGAGCAAAATTCTCAGAGAAAATAATAAGTCATCATAAAAGTGAATAGATTCTTACTAGCAATTAAACCCAAATTTTGTCTAGACATATAAAACAGAAAAAATGTTTCTGTAACAAACTGTTAGCCAAAAGGTATTCTATATGTAGTACAGCTCCTCTAAACTGGACCTTGAACTTACATACAGGATGGAACTGGGTTCATCAAAGACTACAATTATTTGCATGACAGAGATCACATGAGTCAATGTTATGAATGGAAAACAAAGATAGAACCGATCCGGTAAGACAAAGATGCAAAGCAACAGTTCTGAGACTATCATTGTTGGAGCTAGGAACACCAGAGAGATTTCTGGTCCCTGTTTTCTAGATATCTTTTATTCTTGCCTGAAAGGAATAATTGAAGATGTGATTGAAAGCGAAAAGAAAACATAGATACATGGGTGGGACAAATGGATTGACTGGCTTATCTTCCTCAGAATGCCATGCTACAGTTTCAGTCATAAGTTCTTGAAAAGACCTCCAGGCTAGCTGCTCAATGGTACCCAATTTACTGAGTTTCCTCTTGGTATACAGGTACTACCTTATCTTTTCTCCACTCCCATCCATGAATTAATAATAAACTTCTCTATAAAACTCATCCTCTGTCATATGTAATTTCATCCATCAAATTCAAGAGGCAAGAACAATAAAGTCACATAGGAGTTTTGTGGGACCTTTGACATTTAGTACACTAGCTTCTAACCAAGATCCAAGAAAAGCTCCATCACTCTCAAAGACAACCTACCCCAAACTGACTGTATTAGGTATACTCTGGCTCATGCTCACTTCCAAGACTGTACTTTGACCAACATGAACTGTCCTCATTCACACTCTGGGATGTATATACCAGGAAAATGCAGAATATCATGACTCACCCTAGGTCACCAAGCAGTTATTAGAAACAGAAATGCCTGCAGCCATTGCTTTATATTCTAGGGCCTACCCTTGTTTCTGCCCATGCTCTTGGCCCTTTTAGTACAATCATTAAGATTACTCTCTTTCTAGTCTTCTCTGAAGGGCAAATTCACTCACCAACCCCTAGTCCCTTCTCCAGTTTACTGCATTCATTGTACAAGCCTCTTCCAATATTGATTTTCTAATCAGTATATCTTAAATGCTCAGTAATATACCCAGTAATTCTGGGAAATGTTCATAGAGTATGTTTCAGTCTGATGTCCAAATCTGAGGCTTTCCATAGGTACTTTAGATATGATAATCTCTCAATAGTTATGTATGTGATGGAATTCACGTCATAGCCCATGCAGACCTTGAACTTGTGATCATCCTGTCTTCGCCTCTACAGTTGCTGAAATTTCAGTCCTGTGCCTTTTATCCCAGTTGAAACACAGAGTTTCTTCCTTAGATTTTACCATTCTTTCTATCTTTGCTGATGAATGTGTCAAAAGACATATGCCAAGGCCAGCAAATCAGTTCTGTCTCAAACCAGTGACTCCTTCTATGCTTTGTAATATTTGACTTAATATATTTAAATTAATATATATTATCACCAAACAGAAGCAAAAATATCTAAAAATATTCAACCTGCACAAAATGCACTATGGATTTCAGCAAGTCTGTGTGAGGCTTGACTGGAGAAGACTACAATATTGTCTGTGCTGTGCATCCCCACTAAGGGCCTGAGCTAATTTCACACTCTGAAAGTCACAGAGGCCCATTACACCAGACTCAAGATGCAGGATTAGCAAATCTTTGTGTTTTAAAGGGGCTGAAAATTATATCACAAACCAATTAGAATAAATTATCTTTCTTCTTACATAGTAGATGTGTTTTTGAGTGGGTGCTGAAGTATTTTATGGCTCTCTCCTAAAAATAAGACCCAGTAAGTACTTCACAGACATTCACAATAATTTCCAGTACTATCCACTTTTCATGAAAATAATTGTAATTTGGAACCTGATTTACTCAGAATTATAACATTTGCTTTTATACATTAAATTTTTTTAATTCAAATATTTGCTTTTCTAAACTATTTGATATTTTTATAAGTGTGAGGTCATCATAACTGAATACTGCTGATATAGACTAAACTGTTTTTGTTCTTACTTCAAGATACCCTTCACAGTCTTTTCAGTTTCATGATTTCTGTTATCTATTCACTAACTCAGTCAGAGCTGTACTCTCGAAACCCAAATTTTAATCTGCGGTATATATTAATCTGAGTTTGCAGAGAAACCATCAGGCAGGAAAGTGGACTAGGTACTTACTGCCGCAGCCACCAGGCTCATGAAGCTGCAGAACCATGCAGGGTTGCAACCTTAATTTTGAGTCTGGAGAGGAGAAATATTCTAGCTCTGTGCAGTCGGGCAGTGGAAGAAGGACCCTCTTGTGTTGTATCCGATACTTTAGCGTATTTCATAATATCCCATGGGCCTTTGTGTGCTTTAGCCACATTGACCATTCTATTCACAGATGTATACTGATTGCTCATTCTAGATGGCTTGGTTATGTCCTTTGCCCTGGTGAATTATTCTTGCTACATACCTTTCCAACATCATTCTCAATTGTCTATTGCTTCTTTGCTGAAAAGTTGTAAGATTTTGCTCGGCATCATGGCTAACATCTGAGGTAATTGAAAAGCTGGAGCAGGAGAACTGCCTTGACTTTGAAGCTAGCCTGGACTATGAAGAAAGTTTCCAGCCATCTAATGTGATACAGAAAGATCTAGTCTTAAGAAGAAGAAAAAATACAACAAACTCCGAAACAAACACATAAATAAGAAAACACAAGTTATATAGTTACTTTCCTTAGAAGCCATACTGGTCATTCTAAAATGTTTATTATAGTTTTTCTTTATTGCCAGTGGTAAGATTAAAGATCTGTAAGAAGTCTGACATCAGATAAGCTATGAAGTGTGTCAGCTCTCAGTTCATTGTCCTGAAGGACCCTCGTTGTTTAAATGCCAACTCATTAGTTAGATCACTATATGGTTTGGGTAGGGATGGTCTAGAGCATGCTTGGTGAGGAAAAGATAGCCAGAACAGAGGGAGCACCAAAAAATTGACAGTAACTCTAATGACTTTTCTATCATTATGAGCTGCAAACAGTTGCATGGCAATATTAAGAGTTCAGTAGACTTTGCCCATAGATATTGCACATTTGCAATGCCATCTATCAAGCCTACTCTTAAAATTTCCTTTTATTAAATACAAGATACATGTCTTTACCTTCATAACCCCACCCACAATGACAATGCTACTTTTTGTTTTGGACTGAAATTTCCACTGTTATTGCAAAATAAGTGAGGACAAGACTTTCCTTCTATTTTTGTTCACTGATTTAAACTCAGTATTCCCTTGAGAAGGGTGTGTGTGTGTGTGTGTATAATATTTACTAGTGAGTTCTTGACAAATCTCAATGCCTTTCCTTTCTTCTTAGCTCAAAAAACTAAATAATAAATCTACATTTATTTTATCTGAATGTATCAATAACTTTGAGCTATGTAAGTTTCCTGGAATTTGAGTCAAAGTAAAAATTCCACTGAAATTTCTTTCTGAGATCGTAAAATGGGTCATCTGTGGTTGAGTCACTTCGATTCTCTCATCATGGGGCCTCTGGAGAAGCTCTGTCTCAGCTTTCCTCTTATTTTCCTTCTCACATTGGGTGTAGTTTCTTCTGATAAGCTGGATGCTGCACCAGGCTTCCTGCTTACCCTGAAGGCAGTTTCATCTCAGCTGAAGGGAATCTAAGCTTCCAACTCTACATGCTTGGTGGGAGACAGCAGGTTAGATTTAAGATAAGGTAAGCCTAAAAGAGAATTTGTGTCCATAATCATCAACCAAAAAAAAAAAAAAAAGTTGTTTGAAGTCTCAAGTATTTTAGAGAAAATTAAAAGCAGCCATTAGAATGCTCAATACCAAATGAACACTGTGCCTTCTGACAAACAATTAAGAGGCATGGCTGCTTGTTTCATGTCATTTATAAACTTTGCAACTTTGAAATTTCCAAAACAAAGCCCAGATCGGCACTTTCTCCTCTGTACAACTCTTACTATCTAATCTGAACAAATATTCTGTGTAGTTTATGCCTCTGTGAAATTAAACATAATTACTTGATGGAAACCAAACAAAGGCCTAAATTGAAAGCACATTTTCAAAACTAAATTCTTTAATTTGGTTCACACACCCATGACCCCTATTCTGTCAACTTCATTATTCTTTGTACTTGTCTGTGATTAAACCTAAAAATACATTCTTATGATTTCACACCAGAAACCAACTGGTATGTTTTCCCTCTTTTTGGTTCCTTTAGGTCATCCTGTGTTCCTCTCTCATCCCATCTTCATCAACACTAACCCTTTCAACTTTGCACCAGGAGGGGTGTCATGTAGAAGAAGAAATAGCCAACCATTCATTTTAATGTTACAAAAGCAACCCAGAAAGCTAACATCTCAGTGAACAAAAAGGTTCTGAAAGAATATTAGAGCACAAGTTGAGAACAATGTTTATCAGCCTTAGATACTAATAGAAATTTTCAGATAGGAGCATGGGGGGAGACAAGGGACTAGAAAGAAATGTATGAAATGATCCCTGGACTGTAGATCCATTTTCAAAGTCATCTGGTGTGAGAAAAATGTTGGAATTCCTGGATTTGTCTGAAAAACTAAGAACAGTGAAGTATTTCCTCCATCCAGAAAGCTTTCTAGGAAGCTGCCATGCTCCACATGTTATGGGAAGCTGTGAGAAGCATCCCTGTGTGGGTCTCCAAGAGTTAAAGTAATGATCATGGCTTCAGAGAGTTCACTGTGTCTTCTTCCTGTCCTGGCCTCATGGATGGGTAGCATAGCCAGTGTTTGGAAAACATCTGTAGTCAGAATCAATGTACCACCCATCCTATCCAAACCTCTGTGGGCCTACAGAGTGGGTAGAAATATGTTTTACCAGATAACAACCAAAAGTCAGAGGTTCTAATCCTATAACATGCTTCCAGGAAAGCAAGATCCTATCCTTTAGATGCCACTCAAATGAGGGCAGGGGTACTTAATTTGACCGCAATTTACTTTTTATATGCAAAGAAGGTCAATGGAGAGTCAGAGGTAGGGAAATGTGTAGAAACATTTGAACATATTATTTCTTAGATCACAGAGATTTTGAATGATTCAGATACAAGACCTTAGAGAATGTAATTAAATTATCCCTCTCTCACTTATGAGAAAAACAACTAGAAGAAAAGATTTTATATAAGAAATGACAAATGTCAAGGTTTGAGTGGGAAAAGCCCCTCTGGGTCCATGTGATTGACCTCTTAGTCACCAGCTGGTTGCCCATTTGGGGTGGCTGTGGGGTGCTTTGTACATGGGGCCTTTATAGCAAAGGAAGAGCCATAGATGAAGGCTAAAAAGACACAGGTCAGCTCAGTATCCAGAAGGGCTAACTCTGCCTCCTGATCCTCTGATATAAAACAAATCACATTTTATTCCTGAGTTTGTTTTATATGGGGCCCCTTCTATTGTGTCGTCCTTCCCATGATTGTCTGTTTCCTCAAACTGTAGTAAATCCTCCCTGGTTTATGGTTATGGTCACAGTAATGAGGAAAGTAAAA
>NW_022196913.1:30483221-30489660 GCF_008632895.1 Mastomys coucha
AAAAAAAAAAAAAAAAAAAAAAAAAAGTTTGAGGATGCCTATACTGTTTTCAATATCATACAATTTATTTATTTGTGCATTGAAACATTAGATACTGGTACGATATATATACCTATCCACTAATTTAAAAAAAAAACTATTTAAAATTGGGTTTTCATAGTTTATTTCATGGTCTTCTGAGCCTTTCTGAAAGCAATGTTCAGAATCGCCTGTATGCTTTTTAAGGGAACGTGTGTATGGCATTTCTGCTAAGTCAGTGCAGATGGGCAGAGAGCGGAATCAGGATTGGAAACTTACAAATCTGCTTGCAGGAGCCACCTGTCTCGACACACAAAAGGCTGAGTGCAGCATTTGTGGTCATCAGGACCCCTGCAGCGGTCCCACAGCTTCCCAGTGCCCACACAGGCCTAACCAGAATGAGACAGTTTCTCTCTTTCTGGTGAAAAGCTTGTGTGTTTCATTAAAGAGATTGCCCCCCTCAGGAATGGCCCCTTGGGTAAGCTGAATCCCCAGGGTTGAAGAGCAGCCAAGAGAACAGACTGTAGCCCCAGATCCTGCTAAGTACGCTGGTTGTGTGTGTAGAGAGCAGTACACAGCCCATCGAATTTATGGCTGACCCTGTTTATAATCTTGTGGCATATGCCTCTGCAGTATTTGTTTACAAAGAGCTGAAACTCAGTGTCTGTGCATTGCAACTGATATACGGTAGGTCTCCCGGGGTAAATGAAACATGTCCATTTTACCCCATCTGGATCTTGTTATTATTATTTTTTTCTTCCCATGATTAGCATTTTGGCAGTTTTCACTCTTCAACTCAGCTGTTCAATTTGCTCAGGGGAGATAGAGAGTTGAGTACTTTCCAAAGCCAGAGTAGTGCTGTGTATAGAGAATCAGCAGCTGAGAGGGCAATTTTTGTAAGGCATAGTCTTCACCGTTGGTGGAAGAAACAGAGGTAATGTGCATGCACAGTGGGCAGGGAACAAGTTCAAAATCCAAGCTCCTATGAATCACAGACTGTGGAAAGCCTCTTCCTTTCTCCCAGATGAAGGTTACCATTGGGGAGATTGTGAGGCTGAGAACTCGCTGAGCTGGTATACCACATAGGATTTGCTGAACTGGAGAAGAAGTCTTGTGCTATTATGAATTCAGCCTGCTGGAGAGAAAAAATGGGGTCATGATGTTCATTTGACACCTTGTTAATTTATGCTGTAACAGAAACCAAACCAAACCAAAGTTCCTTGTGTGCACTAACATGGATCAAAATAATGCCTTAACACACCCAAAGTCTGTTTTTCATTTTGGCTGAGTTACTGGGATAAAACACAAAAGCACCATAGTATCTAAAAGCAAAGAAACCTCTAAGCTCTCTCTCTCTCTCTCTCTCTCTCTCTCTCTCTCTCTCTCTCTCTCTCTCTCCCTCCCTCCCTCCTTCCCTCCCTCCCTCCCTCCTCCCTCCCTCCCTCTCTCTCTCTCTTTCTCTCTCTCTCTCTTTCTTCATCCACCTACCCATTCATTCATTTATCCATCCATCTATCCATCCATTCATCCATCCATCCTTATCCCTGTCCCTCTCTGTCTCTTTTTCCCTCCCTTTTTCATCTCTTCCATTGGTGAAATAAGCAGAATAAACCCAATAACTAAAGGCTTATTCTGTTCATCTTTTATGGCTTAAAGAATGTGTCTGTGCCTGCTTTTCTACCCAATCTTTTCCTACCTGTAACTGATATTTTCAACTTAGACTTTTCTTGAAAGTAAAGTATCCTGTAAATTTATTTTATACTGAATATTTTACTGTGGCTTTTATTTATATTTACAAATTGGACTTTCATTTATATCATAGAGACTGACTTTAAACATGCAGAATCAGTAAACAGAAATAAACCCTTTCCTTTAATAAGCTTCGTACAAATTCTAAAGATAAGGGAGAATAAGGAGAAATATATTTAGAAGTTCTGATTAAGAATTAATAAACTAGGGTTAGTTACTGAGGTACTTTTAATATTTTCATGATGTTCCAATTAAAACTTACAAACATTAATTGTAATATTTTAATGGTGGTACTATAATGACAGGTGTAGTTATTGTGTGATCAATGATTATTAATAATTTCTACTATGTATTTATGGATGTTACTGCCTCAACAAATGGTGAAACAGAGAAATTTATTATAAACTGTAGGGCAGAGGAGATGGTTCAATGGGTAAAGGCACTTGTTGCCAAGCTGCCAACCTAAGTTTGAATTCCAAGCTTCAGTCTCACATGATCAGGGGAAAGAACACAGGTTGTACTCTGAAATGTAATACAAAATTTAAGCCCAATCTTCCATTTAAAATTTTGCCACTATTCATTATACTTATTTCCATAATTGCTACATTTTACATTTGCGGGCATTATTGTTTCTCCCTATACTTACACTGAAGTCAACCATTAGACCTAACGTATTTTATTACAGGGTGGTCAGTTATTGTAACAGTGAAGGATATAATTCCTCTGTTACTATTTTCTGTCTAACCAGAAATACTACCATATGACTTTATTCCCAGAACCAGATCAGTTTCAGCTGCTGCAACAATTTATCTGATGATGATAGGACTTAACTGTGCAGGAATCCGTCACTGTCTCTTCTCACAAATACCACCAATCCAATCTTTAGTGTTTAATATTTGTCATGCATAAAGCCAGAGTATTTCTTAGCAGTTCCTGAACAGATTGTAAAACGGCTGGATTGTCACTTGCCTTTTTATAAGTAGTTCTGTTCCTCTGTACCCAGGATGGGGGTTAGAAAACTATATTCAGTTCTTTCCTGGTGGCTGATGCTGCAGGTCCTGAAACAATACTTTGTGAAGATGGTTATTTGTACCTGTGATCTTCTACCATAGGACATAAGCCCTTTCACCTTAAGCTGAAACTCTCATGGAGTCCTCTCTTAGGAAGACGTTGTCATGAACCTGTTTTCCCATCTACCCCATTTCTGCATTTAGGCTGGGTTCTTGAAAGGAGGATAAGATCTCTGAGTCATCTCATCTCTAACCACATGTGTTTAGACTCCTCAAAAACCATTCCTGCATCCATCCTGTATGGTTTGAGCCTGGTCTCCCTTGTTAGACACTGTCTGTCTGATTGTTTAGAGTATGGTAAGTAGACCCTCAATTCCTCAGTCTTCCATAGTCTCTCTCTAGTATGACAGGTGACATGTGTCAAGTGAAAAAATGAATGAATTTCAAAGCAGTAAGCAGTCAAACTTACTGAGTGAGGCCAATCTGTCAAAACTAGGAACTACATAATTCCATTTGTATGGTGGTCTGTTGACAGCAAAACTCTAGAGTCAAACATCTAGAGTGCAAACAATTTTTTTGCCAAGGTCTGGAGGAGAGAGAGAAGCCATCAGTTACAAAATGGTATAATGTCACTTCTTGGTATTGTGCAAGTTTTCCATTTTTGTTTTGATCATGGTGATCTAACTGTATGTTTTGTCAGATCTCAGAAGTGTAAATCTTGGGATGGAGAGGCTTCTCAATGGTTCACAGTTAGTAATGCTTTTGCAAAGGAAATGAGTTCAGTTCCCAGCACCTATGTCCAATGACTTACAACTACCTATCCATTTAATTCCAGGTGATATGACACCCTCTTAAAGCTTCCACTGGCACCCATACTCATGTGCTCAATACTTACTTACAATTAAAACAGCCCTTTTAAAAATGACATGTGCCTTAAAATCTGCTCTACTTCTTGAAGGTTTGACCACAACCTAGTATTACTACCTTGGGGAGCAAGGCTTCAGTGTGCATTAGGAGACATGCAGCATTAACAGTATAGCAAACAGATTTTCACATCCCAGTCAGAATGTCAGAAAACAATATAGTCAGGAGAGAAGGACATATCTAAAAACATCAGCACTGGGGCTTTGGACGAAAATGGCCTAGCTCGACAAATTAACAAAGATTTCTTTTGTGTGTGTGTGTGTGTGTGTGTGTGTGTGTGTGTGTGTGTGTGTGTCTAAGAACAAGTATTCTTCCCCTCCCTTTTTTATTAGATGTTTTCTTTACTTACATGTCATACAATATCTCCGTTCCGAGGTTCCCCTCTGAAAAAACTAAACTAAACTAAACTAAACTAAACTAAACTAAACTAAACTAAACTAAACTAAAATAAGAAAACTCTTATAGAGGAAGTAGAGGAAGATAAGACTCTAGAACCTCTCTCTCTTTCTCTCTCCCTTCTCTCTCCTTTCTCCCTCTCCCTCTCTCTCTCTCTCTCTCTTTCTCTCTCCCCCCACCCCCATATTCTACCCATGGGGTGACCATTTCTGTTCTGCTACATAGTCCATAATGCGGTAACCTAATCACAGGTGAAAAATCACAGACAACTGATTATGAACTGGAACCACTGAAGCTATAAAATAAAATATTTTTTCCTAATGAAAAAATGACATGTGCATCTTGAAAGTTGTTTATATATCCATAAACTGACATAAAAAATTAAGTTCTGTCAAAACTGGATGAATCATTCTATGAAGGACTTCCTTTGAATCTTCAGTGTGATACTGATCACCTTATTACTGTGTGCATACTTTTCAGATAAAGGTGCACTTTTTCAATCAAAAGTCAACCAACTGAACTCTACAAACTTTGAAATCATATTTTCCCTGACCTCACAATAACAGATGATCAGCAAGCTGAAAGCAGCTCCCTTTATGGCTCTCAAAACATGGGAGTGGAGGAAAGGGTACAAAGATTGGAGTAATCTTGTCACATTTGAAATTCTTGATTTCATTCAATCTGGTGGAATTGTATGTGCTCACCAGAATGGTCCAGGTTTACTCATGGTAAAACAATGGATTAAAGACATGCAAGTAGAAGAAAAAAAATGACTAAAAATGTAATCATCAGTTGCAACCCTTTCCATTTGCAGTATTTTAATGCTTTAGCTGTGGTTAATTCTCAATTTAGGAACATGTATGCTGAATACCCTCTGCCACCTGTGGGGTCACCAGCAGATTAAACCTAATACAAATCATTTAGACCATGTTGTCCAGCACATCATGAAGATTTACATATCACTGGTGACAAAAAGATGAATGCCTAAGAGGTAAATCCTGAAACATATGGGCTTTTAAAAAAATCTACATTACCCTAGATTCTTCAGTCTTCAAAAAAAAAAAAAAAAAAAAAGAGGATGAATTTAGTTGAAAAGAGAATGTGGCTGGTTGGGGTAGCCACTTCCCTTCATAATGTCTTTGTGAATCTTTATGGAAAGAACTCATCAGTGAAAATAAGTCACCATCCATGATATTACTAACACTGTCCAATACTGTACAATGCCATGATTTTTACAATTAAATAACATCTTCAGGCAGCAGTTGCCAACTGAATGAATACAAAGGTCCTGGCATCATTTGAGTTTGGAAAGAACACAGAGGAGTGAAGTTTTAATGTGGTTTTATGAGAACTGAATGTTCATGATCATTAATTAAAAAGGGATTAAATGAACAAGGAATTACAGATTTATCTGCATATGACCATCTGCATTAGCATACTTGCCTTTTCAAGCAGGGAATGAATGAATACACCATATCTGGTAGCTAAGTCAGAAACAGGCTGAAGTTGCAAAGGAAAGTCAAGCTTTGCCCATCTATGACAACCATTTATGATCACTGTTGACTAACTCATCAGGCATTTATTGGATGCAGGCTACACAAGTCACAGTGGAAACCCCGGGCAAAAATTATGAACAGCTTGTGGCCTCACCTAGGACGAAACACTAGCTACTTCAATTATAAAAATGTTTAGCGAGTTCCAACTCAGCATATGAACAATCTCAATGAAATTGATAATTAAAATATCAACATATTGGAGAAGGAATGAAAACCAGAAACTTTCATCACATGAAATTATGTAGAAACATTGCCCTTGGGTTAAAATAAAATTTTTTGAAGTTAAGGCCAGGGTTATTTTTTATTGATTATTTTCTTTATTTACATTTCAAATGTTGCCCCAATTCCCATTCTCCCCTCTGCAAATCCCCCATCCCATCCTGCTCCCTTTGTCTCTAAATTGGTACTCCCCCACCTACCCACCCACTCCTGCTTCATCCTTCTAGCATCTCCCTTTGCTGGGGCAATAAGCCTCCACAGGACCAAGTGTCTTCCCTACCATTGATGCCAGATAAGGCAATCCTCTGCTACATATGTAGCAGGAGCCATGGACCCACCTATGTATACGCTTTGGTTGGTGGTTTAGTCCCTGGGAGCTATGAGCAAGCACCTGACTAAGACAGATGCAGATACTCACAGCCAACCACTGGACTGAGCCTGGGGACCCCAATGGAAGAGTTAGGGAAGGACTGAAGGAACTGAAGGGGACTGCAACCCCACCGAAGGAAGGGCAAGCCAGCCTAAATATAGCTATCTCCTGAGAGGCTCTGACAGTACCTGAATAAT
>NW_022196913.1:30490715-30507279 GCF_008632895.1 Mastomys coucha
ACACACACACACACACACACACACACACACACACACACACACACACACACACATGCACACACACCAACCCAGCATGGTGGCTTTCTTCCAATCCTAGTACTTGGGAAGCTGAGTCAGGAGGATTATGTCAAGTTCAAGGACAACATGGGTTTCAAAGTGTTTTGTTCAAACCAAAATGTTTATGGGAAACAACTTTAGTTTATGAACGGAGAAAACATAGTAAAGTGTGATACTTATATTAACAAGGAAAACAGAAATTCTGTGAAAATAGAAATGCAGCACATTTTATTTTATGGATTGAGATCCAAGCTTTCATACTGTGACTGTTGGTTACTATAAGAGAACAGGGAGAATTCTGAGGCCAGCTTCAGAGCACTCAAAAGATGCCCAACGAATGCCCATCGAGCTGAAGTGGAAACACTGTGCAGAGAATGTTAAATACACTATAAATTCTGTATGCCAGACAGGTTCAAACTCTGAATGAGTAAAAGAAGGTGTAGATCTAAAATGAAGAGCTAAGACACATGCTGGACAAGCAGTGGAGAGGAACTCTTAGGAGCCTGTATATAAAGAAAGGAGAGCTTTTGGTGTTCTTCATCATTTTGTGTTGAGTGAGAGGGGTAAAAGGCAAAGCAAAATGTCCTGTTGCCTATTTCTTTAATGACCTTTCTACTTTCACCCCAAACCTATTCAGTGCTATTTAGATACAGAAAAATGCTAGCTTAGAAGGGTTTCATATCAATAGTACCCTGCAGTGTTCTGAGTTCCATCATGGATTTAGACATCTCTACGTGAGTGTAGACAGGTGGGATTGGAAATCATGTTTCTGCTTTTGTTATGTCATGTTATTTTTTTCACAAGTAAGGATTGTAGGTGCCAGCCTCCACAGGCAAGATCAAGAGGGAGGTCTTTATATTTGGTTTTACCTGAAAATAAATGAAAGTCAATGAGAATAGTTGACTGCAGATTGCAGTTCCAAATTCAGCAATCAATGCTGCCTTCACATTGAGAGATCTTAATTTATAACCAAGTAGTAAATTTTATTCTGAATTCAATAGGCATGTACTGCAGTTAGTTAATCCTACAAAGATCAACAGCCAAAAGACAAGGGATATGAAGAGTTTGGGGTTGCTAGGTTAATGGAATATTAAAAACAAAACAAGAAAGAAACAATGCTAAACTCTAAAACAATTAGGAATATATTAAAAAGGGAGGCATAATAATCTGAGTTCTGAGTATTCAAAAAGAAAAATAATAAATGTTCTATCAGATTTAGAAGTATATTTTAATTCTCTAAATATATAAGATGTCTGTATATGATTCTTCAGTTGAGTATATTAGTGTTGATATAATGGTGTTTACTTTTAAAGATAGTATGCGACAAAGATGTTGGTTTTGGTGAAATATCTTTGATTATAGAAAAACTGTAGATGTTGGTTGTTTGGGTCTGTGTTCCCCAGTTGCAAGGGGTTTCCAGTTTTATCCAGAGTTTTCAGGTTCCAATAAAATATGCAAGGAGAAAGTTGGGAAAAGAATTGTTAGTAAAGGGCTGTTGTGCAAGCATGAGGACCTGGGATCCCATGTACAGCATTCCTGTTGATGAGCACAGCAAAATGTGTTTGTGATGCCAGCAATGGGAATATGCTTGGAGCTAGCCTCAACAGTGAGCTGCAGGTTCAGTAAGAGACTGTCTCAAAAAATAAGGTGAAGAATAAGAGCAGACACTTAACATTGCCCACTGGCTTCAATACAAACAGCACATATACAAAAGTGAAGAAAATGAAGGTTTTAAAAATACATATGCATGGTAAAATTTGAAAATATTTTAATTACTCTTTGAAATTTTTATAAGATGTATTTTCGATGATATCCTTAACACTTTCTGCTGTCTTCCTTGATCCTTTGCTACCTACCCCAATATGTAATGTATTATGTTATATATTATATATAATGAATAGATATATGATTTCCAATCTATGATATGTGATATATGATATGTAATATGTGATATATGATAATAGTATAATATGATATATGGTGATGTATAATAAAATACAAATATGTGTAAATATATATACAATATATAATATGAAACACTATGTATATATGTTTATTTATTTATATATAAAATCATTTTGGCACAGACATTAAAATAAAGGTCATTAGTGAGAAGACAATCAAGATATGCTACCATTCATATAAGGTGGATAATAATACTATTAGATCATGATAAGAAACATATATCTATTATATCCTCAGTATAAACCACCTATTAACAAATTGTACATTATATTTTATGGTTGTTAAATAATCACTGACTCATATTTCTTACTAAACTATAAGCTTCTGATAATAATAAATGATAACATGACACATGCTTCATACAAACAAAAGTCATATTCATTTTTTTTTTATTTTCCATAGGCTACCTCCCAGGAAAATTTTATGAATGAATCAGAAATATTAAAAATATAAAGCTTACTCAACTGAATTAGGTTATAGAGTGTAGGTCCTATCTATCTTCTAATTTTTTCTTTTTATTATTTATTCATTAATCTTTCTTTATTGTCCAGACTTTATCCCCCTCCTAGTCTACCTTCTGTCTATTCCACTTCCCATATCTCCTCCCTTTTCCCAATCTCTAAGAGGATGTCCCCACCTCCTACCCTATCCCACCAAACCTCCCCATTCCCTGGGGCCTCAAGTCTCTTGAGAGTTAGGTGCGTCTTCTCTGACTGAACCCAGACTGGGAAGTCCTCTGCTATGTGTGTTGGGGGCCTAATGTCAGCTAATGTATGCAACCTGGTTTGTGGTTCAGTGTGTGAGAGATCTCAGGAGCCCAGGTTAGTTGAGACTGCTGGTCTTCCTATAATGTAGCCCTCCTCCACAGCTTCTTCCAGGTTTACCCTAATTCAACCACAGGGGTCACCAGCGTCTCTCCATTGGTTAGATATATATATCTGCATCTGACTCTTTCAGCATCTTGTTGGGTCTTTCAGAGGGCAGTCATGATAGGTCCCTATTTTGAAGCATAGCATAGCATCAGGCCTTAGGGTTTCCTCTTGAGCTGAATCCCAATTCAGGCCTGTCAGTGGACGTCCTTTTCCTCAGCCTCTTCTCCATTTTTGTCCCTGCAGTTCTTTTATAGGAACAATTCTGGGTCACAGTTTTTGACTGTGTGATGACCACCCCATCCCTCCATTTGATGCCCTGTCTTTCTATTAGAGGTGGACTCTACAAGTACCCTCTCCCAAGTGTAGGGCATTTTACCTGGGTGGGAAAGGGGAGAGTGAAGGGAAGAAGGAAACATGATAAGTTATTGGGTAAGGGAACAGGAGTGAAGCCCTGAGGGCCGGGAGGTAGGAGGTGGAGGGACCCTCTAGAATGTACCAGAGACATGGGAGGTAAGACACTCTCAGGTCTCAAAGGGAAGGACCTACATTTCTAATTTATTATAAAGTGCTTAAGCAGTAGGGTGGCATCTACCAAATATGAAAAGGACCAGTGTTGTTAAAGATGCTTCCCCTGTCAATTGGCACTGGAATCACCAAAGGGAGATCTGTGAGGCATCTTTGTTACTGATCCATTTCCTCTGCCCCAGAATCAAGTAAAGAGTACCAAGTGTTCCTCTCTCTGCAATTTCAATGAAGTTACTGAGACAAATCTATTGATAAGTCAACAATGACTTCCTTGACATTTCCCTTTCCTCTAAGGTGTCTCCAGACCCCTAATTACATCTCAATATTCCCTTCCGTCAGAGAGCACAGGGGCATTCCAAATACCAGCCATATCTTTCTCTATCATGGGACTAGCAACTGCTTTGATTCTTGCCAAAAAAACAAAGACTGATTATTTTAAGTTAGAATTTCTGGTAGAATATTTCACAAAAATGAAGTGTCTTGACTCACTATTGTTCCACACTGTTATAGCTTTAAAAAAAATCATTGGGAAATGAGAGAGGGATTGGGGAGAGACGGGAGGAATACAAATCATGTCATAAGTAACATAAATGCAAAGCATGTGACAAAAAAAAAAAAAAAACAAGGAATGGCTTGGATAAAATGTGTTCTTAAGAAGAAAGTGATATCTACCATGTCTTAATGGAACTAAATTTATTTCGTGCAAAAATAAAGTACTTTTAGAAAGATAAGCCCTACCAGAATACACAAAAAGGAGTCTTATACTATTGTTGAGAAAAAATTAATACATAGTGATTGATGTGGACATGTAGCAAGACTTTTCAGATTCTCTTTGTTGATCCAGACAGCAACTGAGCTACAAACAAAAGAATCAATACAGTTGGCCCCAACCTTCTCCATAGGAATATTAAATGCAGAAAGAGAGAGAAACAATCAATAGATACATATTCCTTGGAGAAAGAACGTAAGAGTCAAACGTTTCTTACACAGTCAATGGCTGTTATTCTTTAAAGGTAATGGAGATGAATTTTCAAATATTTTAAATCTCAGAGAAAGGACAAGCATCAGCCTGTGTAGCAGGAGGGGTCAAAGGACAACTCTAGACATTGCTGTTTAACTGGCCAAAGAACAAACAGAAAAGCTGTGGTAAAGTTACTAATGTTGCAGATTAAGTTCATTTAAACATAAAATGAGGACATTTACATAGGCATACTAGTTATTAAGAGAATATTAACGCTGTAGATGGGTATGGACCTGACACAAAAATGTCAAATCTGGATCCATTTCCTCAAATCAGGAGGTGATGAGGTGAAAGAAAGTTTAAAATTTCCATTTTTATCACTTCTGAATATTTTACAATTTTGATCTTCCTGTACTTTAGTTATGAATTATTTGGTGTTTTTTAAAAATTATCTTTCATTTATTTAGTTTTTTAACTGCATGGATATGTGAATAATACTTGAGCATATTTTGGACAAAAAAAATCATTTTAATACCATAATAAAATAATATTACTATGCTAACAAATAATTTTTATATCTGAATATTTAAAACAGTACATGAAAAATGAAAGAAAGTTAGGCACTTTAATTGTTTCTCAATGATAGTTGTTTGAAAGTTTATCATTTAATCTTAAATATAATTATTTATCATTGCTGCAACAATTGTTTTCTCTGGTGTTTCAGCTCTTTCAGGTGCTCCTTTTTCAGGATTTTTGTTTTCTGTTTTCTTAATCACATAAATGAAGCTCTGACTCATCTCATTGTTTTGAAGATTAACTGTCAATCCCAGTTTGGATTCATTTTTGCTCTGGAAATATTCTGGGGCTGGAGAGATGGCTCAGTGTTTAAGAGCACTTATTTTTTTTTCAGGGGACTCAAGTTCATTTCTTTGCACCCAAGTCAAGCAGCTCACAACAAGACCCCAGTATTTCCAGCTTTAAGGGAATCTGTGGTGGTTAATCTTGTCTGTTAACTTGATTTCATCTGGAATCAACTAAAATGCAAACATCTGGGCACATCTTTGGTGGGTCTTCTTGACTGAATCACTTAAGATGGAAGAAGACCCACCCAAACCTGGATCAAATTCTGGTGCCAGTGTACATAAAAAGAAGCTTTTGCCTTTTGTCTCCTTGACATCACTCTCTCTGGCAAGTTCATCTATTCTGCTGCTGGTGAGACACTCTTCCCTTGGGATTAGAACATACTTTTCAGGATTCCAAGATATACTGAATATTAGCTGAGATGTCCAACTTAATGCACTAAACAAATACTGAATTCATGGTCTTTATGCTAAGATACAATCATTGTTTGACTAACTGGACCGTAGTCCATAAGCCATTTAAATAGATCTAAATTCTTTCTATTGCTTCAGTTCCTTTACAGAACCCTAACCAGCAGGATAAAAGACTTATGGTACATGTATGACTGTACACATACACACATACACACACACACACACACACACACACACACACACACACACTTAAAAATTAAAATAAAATGTTCGTTAAAAAGAACATATTTCTTTTATTTAATAAAAGGGACATTCTAGTTCCTGAGATTATATAAGCAGAAAACTTTAAAGATATAAGAGAAAAGTAATTCAAATATCTTGTATTTCTATTGGGAGCATTTTTGAATATTTCTGGTATTAGTCACTCATTGTTAAATTAGTACTGCAGCATCTCGGAGTTATATGTTTTATTTCCATAGCAATACATATCAATTATCCCTTAAGTCACCACAATTCTATCCTATGTGGATAAGTAGCCCTTTTAACCTAAACTTTGATATTAAAATGGTTCTCCTTCAAATATTTGCAAGGGTAGGAGATAAAAAATAAAATGTGTTAGTTAACTTAATTTGCATTCTTAGTTGAATTATGTCTACTTTTGGAGTATTTGAGCATTGTTTACTTATTTATTGTTTACATGTTTACATATTAGTTTCTGTTTTCTGAGACAGGCATCATGTAGCTGGTCTACCATCAAACTTGCTATATAAATAAGGTTGTCCTTGAACTCCCAGATAGATCCTCCTGCCTCTATCTTTCAATTGCTAGGATTATTGATACTTGTAACCGCATCAAGCTCTTGAGCAACTTTTTGCATGTTATTTTCTTGTTTTTAATTGTATTGACTGGTTGATCTGATTCATAAAACTATTAAAATTCTGAACACTACTTGGGGTAATGCAAGTTTTTAATAAAACAAACTTGTTAGTTCATGTTTGGGTTTTCTGAATCTAAATTTTTACCATTAATATCTAAGCATTGATTGCATCTCTTCCTTTTCATTTATTTTATCATTAACTAAATACTCTCTCCCAAACCCATTTTTGACCTATTACAATAAAATTGTTTTTTTTCTTTAGCAACTCTTGTTACTATTACTAGATAACTAGTAATAGTAACTAGATGAATATAATACTGATTAATATGAATTATTTTAATTGACTATTGACAGGTATGCATCTGTGTACATGTGTTCAGGATGGTGCATAAATGTAATCATATATGGAGGGCAGAGGAAGACATCAGGTATCCTCTATTGTTCTCTCTCTTATCCTTAAGATAGGTTCTCTAACTCAACCTGTAACCTACTATTTTTAACAATTATGCTGGTGGCCAACAAGTCCTAGTGATGCTCTGAGATTATAGGCAACCACAGCTGGCTTTTAATGCAGCTGCTGGGATCTTAATTCCAGTCTTCACACTTATGCAACAGATACTGTTACCCACTTTTGCCCACTGAGCCATTTTCTCTGCCATAAAGTCTATTTCTGTCTATATTACACATG
The DNA here is from genome assembly GCF_008632895.1 of Mastomys coucha. NCBI lineage: Eukaryota > Metazoa > Chordata > Mammalia > Rodentia > Muridae > Mastomys > Mastomys coucha. The sequence goes on from NW_022196913.1 coordinate 30,497,935, forward strand.
TAATAGTGCATATATAGTTCTACAGGGGGAAGGAAGGCAAGATTATATTTTACTTCAAAAATTGATTTTATATTTTCAATAGTCAATAACCTTCTCTGGTACAATGTGGGGGTTATAAATTGATATGAAAATTTAAACCAAGTTCCTTCTGATGCACAGCACAAATTAGTTGTATATGGGGACTGTACTCTTTTTAATCTCTTTCTTTGGTTTTGAATTTTTCAACTTAAGTTGTCACTGATGCAGTTTATACAAGGATAATTACTGTGCTATTCACTGAATACTACTCTATAAATGTAAAAAATGCAGTTGTTTTATTGATATTCAGAATTCTTCTAAGGAAATACAACTTTTACAACTCCTGAGGAACATAAATGCAAATATTCTAATCAAGATATTAAGAAATCAAGTGCAAAATCACATCATAATGATTATGATGTGAGCTAATGGAGGGTGTGGTATAAGAATGGCTCATCACATAGCAATCAGCAAACAGAATACTCCATATTGACATCATCTCAGTAGGTCCAAGAAAAGACCTGATGAACATTAATAACCTTTCATACTAAAGAATCTCAATCAATTAGCTATGTAAGGAATAGAACTTGAGTCAGTATGGACTCTACATGGACATTATGCAAAATATAGGAGGACCATAGCATTTCCTTTAGGGTATAAGGAAAGAAAAGGAAACCAAAGAAGACATTGCAGTTTCACTCAGAAACATAGCAAAGATGTCTTAGCCTGAAGAATTCGTTCAGACAAAGAAAGCTTCCTTACAATAGAAAGAAGTCAGTTTATTTCTATTTGCCGTTGATGAAAATTTTTACATATAAAATACAAATGGCCCCATCAAAAAGTGGATGATGAATAAATTCACTACACGTTTATTACATGTTATTTATGTATAGGTCAATGCAGCAAATTGTCAGAGGGTGGGGCTCAAAATGAACACTTTCTATTAACAATGTCAACAACAAAGGTCTAGAAATAAATGTAAACCAAGAACTAAAATGTTTTCATGGAGAACACTAGCTAGAGCTAATAGCTCAGGCCTGTACTTCTAGCATTCAATAAGCTGAAACAGAATGATGTAAGCAAGGGTTTAAAGTCAGGGATGTATAGGGATATCTACATCAAATCAGCATGTAGTATGAAGCATTCTTTGGAGAACAAGAAGAAAAAAAAATGACAAAGTTTCATGGAATTATATAAGCCAAAGCAGTTCTGAAGAAATGAGCAAAGACAGAAGTGTAATAATAAGTGTAATAATATCTGATTTCACTCATATTTGGAGGCTATAATCATCAAAACAGCAGGGCGCTGAGAAAAAAGATAAAATATTGTAGAGGTGAATATACTGAGGTAGACATTGAAAGCAAACTGATATTTAGTAAAGTCACCAAGACCCCTTTTGGAAAATTCTGTGTCTTCACTAAGTGATGCTGAGACAATGATAGATACATTCTGAGAAGACTAAACTAGACATTGAGACTTTACCACATCAAATAATAATAATAATTCCAAACAAATGCAGAAGACACTGATTATGACACCAAGAAGCGAGAAAGTTCTAGAAGACACAAAATGAATACTTCAAACACTACTAGAAGTAAACATGTGTTAAAATGGGTTCTCTAAAGCACAGACTATGGAAGTAAGAAAAAGGGGGGGTAGAATTCTGTCCTCTTGATATGTCATCACTCTGCCATAACTAAAAACAGATGCAATCATATAACAAAACATTTGGATGGAAATAGAAGATGCTGAATCTGGAACAAGTGCTGCCTGTCCCCACTCATCTCTGGAATTGTATGGCATACATCCTGTAGTAGATGAGAAAAGAAAGCTCATCTAAGGAAGTGAGAGACATGATGTTAGAGGGTCCATTGAATCAGCACTGGGTACCATAATGCAATTCAATAAAGAGAAGTTTATTTATTGTTCTATAGAACATTGGGGTTACTGAAGTCTCAAAAATTGATTACATATTATAAAATAACTGGTAAAAAAGACTTAAAATTTCAAGAAATGAAGGTGCTAACATTGCAGAAATAGAAATGGCAATTACTCTGGCACTAACACTATTTAATATATCCACATACCTAATTATAATATTGTACTTCATAAATAATGGTACAATGTCATATTTCAATTGAAATATTATAATTTTAATCTAGAAAGTTTATAATATGAAGGAGATATTTGGATTTAAATGGTCCACATATAATAGAAACCAGCCACATAATTCAGGGTAGAAAAGAAGGCATTGCTAAAGTGAAAACTGGCTTCATGGACACTTTCTGGCTAAATACAGCCAAGCTGGAAGCTGCTATGCTTGTGCAGTTCTGTTTCTCCACAAAACTAACTACATAGATGGATGCCTAATTCTGTGGCCTTTGTATCAGTTGTTCCTCTATGTTTCCCTCTAGTTTTTCAGATTCATGTCTTATTTTGACTGATAAGTTTTGGGGGTTTTGTTTGGATTTGTTTTGTTTTATCATTGTAAATGGTAAAAGCGTGACTCTTAGAATTCCCACTAATGTAAGTGTTCCTTGCTTATTCTTTCGTTTTAACCTGTGAAAAGAGGATTGTTGAACAGCAACCTTTTCACTCCTCTCATTTTCTTTGTTTTTTACATCTAAGCTCAGACATGAAAAGCCACAGGTGAACGATTTGATGTCAATATGATGTAGTTTCTTTTGGGATGTAAAAATAAGACCAGCAGAGTTGAAATATAAAATAACTCCCCCCACACACAAGCTGTGCATGTGTGTATGTATTTATGTATATATGTGATATGTACAAGTGTATGTGTGTGTATGCTTGTTTGTATGTGTATGTATATATTTGTTTGCATGCATGCATGTCTGTTTGGTGGTAGGAGTTAATCCATAGTCTTAGAACACTAAACAACTGCTCTAATAGTTTATTCTTGAGCTAAGTACTCAGCAAGCATTCCTTTGGTTTATATATTTCTTCTTCAACTTAGCTTAGATCAACATCAACAGATTTTTTTTTTTATTTCAAAAAGTTTTGCAGAATGAGTTTAGCTAAGACATCTGTCCACAGTTGATTTATTCCATGTATGGGAATATAGTTCCCTTTTCCCATTTCACTTTAATTTTTTTTATCTTATGAAGTTTTTACTCAATATGTTCGGATGGCTCTCCAGATTTCTTTTGGTAATAAACAACTGCCTTTTGAATCATCTAATTCCTATGGCTGGTTAAGCTGCCCCATCCATCTTCATTGTAAGAGGATAATACATCCTCATCCTACAGAATCTCACCTTTACTTACTAAGTGGCATATTTATGTTTTAGATTATGATTTCATATAGCCATAGTATATTCAAACATTGTCACTGGGAGAAATGACCTCTTTAATAAGAGGTCATTTGTCTTAGTTTATTTTCTATTGTTATCATAAAACATCAAAGCGACTTTGGGATAAAAAAGGTTTATTTCACCTTACAGTTGTAGCATTTCATAAAAGGAAGTCAGGACAGCAATCTGGAGGCAGAAATTAAAGCCCAGGCCATGAAAGAAACTTGTTTACTGGCTTGCTCATCCTGATTTGCTCAACTTAGGTTTTTACACAACTTAAGACCACCTATTTGGGGTTGGCACAACCCGCAATGGGCTGAGCCTCTCTACATGAATCATTGATAATGAAAATGACCCCACAGGTTTGCCAATATTCCTTTCTCTCAGATGACTCTAGCTTGTGTCAAGTTGCCAAAGTTGCCAAAACAGGGTGCTTGCTATCCAGTGTACACGAAAACATACAAATTCTAGGTCATAGTTCTTTCTCCACTTGGAATTGGAACTGCAGGATTGCTATAGTGTAGCTGTATCCCTTGGTAAGGTTTCTGCCCTCTGCAATGAGCTAAAATTAAACCTTTGTACCCTTGAAGTAACAAATATTTGAGATCTTTGTATCTGCATCACTGGTCACTAATAAATCTATTGGTTACTGAGCTTTAAGGGGAATAATTTTAAGAAGGCTTTTGGCACTACATGGGTTGGCATCTTTACTACTGAAAGGAGCAGGAATGATTTTAAATCTAACCAATGCAGAAAATGTTGGAAAAATGTGTATACTATTGATTTGTTACTTTTTAGGAGAAGATCTTCTATATTAAAAATCCCATAAAACCTCTCTGCCCATTTAATAGAATTTTAGTCTGTTCCTGTCTTGACCCATTTATTGGAGCTGATGATTCTATCCTGCCCTGGATTAACCAAGCATCAAGCTTTCTTGATGTTTTGATTATTCCAAATTCCCATCTCAACATGCAAGACCAATCAAGTAGCATTTATTGAAAGGACTCAGGAAGAAATATAGGTGTTGAAAGCTGCATTTTGTTCAATAGGGCATGCAATGTTATCTCCTTTAGATAATGAAAAAGGGGAGCCAAGGAGAGATAAATAAAAGAATGTTCTCTTGCCCCCAACCCTCAAGCTCAACACATTAACAAGAAGCCACAAACTATCATTTAAAGATGTACATTAAATTTAGGGAATGACTAATAGTTTTTAATCACTAAATGATCTTTCAGCATTAAGTAATTTCGTTGTAGGAGATTAATTATTAAGGATAATTCAAAAATATTTGACACTGAATTTTTCAACACCAAATGACAGCAGTACTCCTTACCAAAGAATTTCTTAGAAAGTAATTCTCAAGCTATCATGGGGAATAGTTTCTAGGAGGGCTTGCTAAGTTACATTTTGCAGGGGCCCTCTACAAATGTCTTGGGTCCACTTGATATGAGTCAAAACATGACATTTGTTTTACTGACTAGCTCCTAAAATGACATGTTTGGGATTGAGTATGGAATGCACTTCAAGAAATACTGTTAGATTCGAGCCAACTTAAAGGGGTGGGGGGGCGTCCTTACCTTACTTGTCAGGATCACATAGAGGTTTGTCTCACAGGCACCTACAATTATCTCCACAATTAAAGCCCTGATTATCACAAATGGCTAAACACTAAGCGATGTGTCAGATCACTGCTTAGCATCACCCAAAGATAAATTATCTCCTGTACTTCTTATTCAGCTGATACAAAGAGTAGAGCCAAACATATCAAACCCTGTTTAAATAGACACAATTTCTATCACTAATCAACACAGTATGTGGCTTGCCAAAAACCTATAAAACTAATAGGTTTTCAGGAAAATCACATCACCTCTAAACCCATGCTGGTAACATCAGTGGTATTTGTAACAGCAAGAAAATTAACAGTAACACATTTTATGTCTGCACAGTTTTGTCTCTCACTTGGCTAAGGGAAAATCTCCCTCCAAAGAATTAGTATTATATTTGTGAGCCCAGATCTTTCTCCAATGGCATCTTAGGATAAGAGCTGGCCTTATATTTGATGCTAATTGATAAGTGGAGAATATTGGGATAAATATATTGCAAGGACATGTTTGTCCTATAATAGAAAATTTGCCTTTAAAATTCACTGTTCCTTTTCCTATTAAAAATAAGTATAGTAAGGAATTCACTGATTAATTCACGGAACCTTTGCTCCATCACAAATGAAGCCCCTTAGAAATTATAGCACATACACAATTTAATGAAAAAGCAGTGGAGGATCCTAACCTGCAGCTGCATTTTTAACTTCTGCTCTGGGGACCTGCATTAGCAGATGAAATTAAAGTTCTGATAAGTAATATAAATTGTTTGTAGGGGAGGAAAGTGGTTTGTGGTCTCACCCCTGCCTTTAATCCCACTCACTTTCCACTGTTCAGCTTGCTAAAGCCAGTTTGCAAAAAATAGCCTCAAGGAATCATTTTTGTCTAGAAAACTTCAGATGGTTGTGGAAAACTCAGGAATAAGACTCCCTGAAAATGTTTCCATGAGGAATTATGTAGAGAGAATACTTGCATGTGTGAAAGAATGCACACACAAATATGCACACACAGAGAAAGAAAGTGATACACACACAAACACATATGCACTTACACATATACCTCACATACCATAAACACTACACATAGACATGCATAAACACCATACTAATCATACACGGAGATACTACCACACACCTTGCACACCACCCATACACTTGAGATTAATTTTTCTACCAAAGGTAGTTGATATGCCTAGGGCCAATGATTCATACACTTTATCCACATGCAATTTTGTCCATATTCTACTCTTTAATGCAAATCTTTTCATTCTCCTCACCTGGTGATTTTTCAGTTTTCACAGTAGTCACAGACTTACACCTGGATCCATGTGAACTTGATATCTTGACATAGCTGCCCTCTTCCTGCTTTTCTTCATTTCCTTTGGACCAATTATTTAAAAGTAGCCAATCTTGAAAAAACTGTGGGGTTAGGGTTCAGCCAATTGAGAAAAGACACAGCTGAACAGTATAATAAAAGTTAAGTGAACATCCTATATTCGTGTGCCTGCTAGTTTGGGTCCTGTTGCTCTCTTTTTGCAAGAGAAACTTTGCCTTTCTGAGCTATCATTACCTTTGTGAAACACGGAGATTTTTCTTTGTTTCTAACACATATCATGCACACAGACATATACAGACTCATATGCCATGCACATACATACATGCATACCCACACCACATAAAAAGATATATACACACTCATAACTCATACACAGGCATACTTACAAATACCTCACACAAGGCATACACATCCACCCATGCCTCACATCACATACACACACACACACACACACACACACACACACAGCACTTGAACAAAACAGGTAGAAGTAGCAAATTTCCTAAGAAAAGCATATACTACAAGAAGAGTAGAATCAACCACAAATCCACTGGATCAGGAACAGGATTTCCATTCTATGGGCTGATCTATACAGATGTTCTATGGGCAAGACTAAAATGTATGAACTATTTGAACACTTGGGTTTGGAAATGTTCATACTTTTCACTGTGGACATTTTGTTATAACTTAAAAAAAAAAACATATAGATAGCAGATATGTAGATGTCCTAGCATATAAAGGTTCTTGCCACCAAACCAGAATTTGAGCTGGGACTTACTTGGCAGACAGAGAAAACTGGACTTGCAAGTTACCCTCTAGCCTTCATTACCATTCTGTGACACTTACACATGTGGACACATATATGACAATAAATAATCACATAGAAAGTAAAGATCTGCTTGATTGTAAATTCTTGTCTTTAATGTTTGAAGACTACAAATATCAAAAATGTGTGCAACCATACCAAAAGATAGCTAACAAAAATGCTTCTGAGAAATCATTGGTAGTTTGAACAATATAAATTTGACTTCTCACATCTGTGGAGGACAGAAGGTCAAGATCAAGGTCTGGAATGGTTGCTTTCTGTGAAGGTGATCACCTGGCTTTCAGAAGATGACGTGTCCTTCCTCCTCACTATTCCTCACTGTTGGAAACAGAAGATCTTAAGGGCCAGTTTATGTTTAGACAACATGATGCTAAGAGAGATAACAAGTGTAAGTCAGCTAAGGCACATTTGAAGGCACACAGCCTTCAAATATATATATAAGGCACACAGCCATATATAAAGGATGTTTCAGCAAAAATAGCTGACATTAGGTGTCTCGAGGTCCCAAAAGTAAGCACTCAAGTAGTCTGTTACATAACTATGTTGGGTATTTATGTGACTTTCTGTATGGTATGGTTCTGTGTAAACCTGGCAGTGGGATCAGAGCCCTCGTCTTTGCATTTTTGAGTTTTGTCTTTGATGCAGCATTCATCTACCTGCTTGTGTGTTTGTAGGTCTGTATGACAACTTGCACGTAGCCTATATGCTCAGTCTATTTGTGTGTTTATGCTTGCCTGTGTGTAGCATGTACCTAGATCTCTACCAATAGCTTCCTATATAAAAGCTGTAGTCTGGAGTAAATGATGGTGTCTTATTTGCCTGTGGATTTTCAAGACCTTTCAATCTATCACCCTCTTGTGATCCGTTCTCACCCTTTCCTGTCATCTGAGCCTGGACTTCAAGTCTCCTAGACTCTCTGTGTTGTATGCTGATCCATTATGTTATAAGAAGACACTCTCCAGTCATTTTTTTTTTCTGTTCAGAATTTTGTGAACACAAAGCAGATAGAACAGTAGAAGGCAGAGGGATAGTAGTCTTCATCAGCTATATCCACACTATTCAATTCAAGGAAAAGCCCAGATAGAAAACATGGCAATTGCAATATGTTAACAGAAGATAGGAAGAAAAGAAAGAACAATTAAGTTGAGCAATGATCTATCTATGATTGCAGATATCTTTAATGTTTAATTGTCTCTCCCACCTTTTGAGTTTATTTATTAAATAAATTTGACCTGAATGCCTTAATTGATGTTCAGTTTAATGAGTATATTATTTTTAAGTATATAAAAATATATACTTAAAAGTAGCCAAATTAGTTACTCCTGCAGCATAACTGTCAAAAGTTCTTTGTGATTCCTTCCTCCCAGTGCCCTTTTCTCCATCTTTTTATTGTACACCCCTGAAACCAGAGCTATAGCAAACTCCAACAATAAATAAGCCAAAGTAACAAAAGAAAGCAAACAAAAATATGCAGTCTTACCATTGCTTAGACTTTAGTCTTCTTGTGGTCAGGGACCCATCTTACTTAGACCATGAATGTCTAGCATACTTTTTTCAGATGTAAACTGAGGGTGCTAGATGTAAACATTTAGCCTTGCCTTTGTGTTCATAATGAATGAGTAATAACTAATATACAGATACAATTTATACCTGTCAAACAGAGTAGCTTTATATTCAAAGTATATACAGTCTCACTGTTTTAGTCCATGTCCTATTGCTGTTAAAATAAACCGTAACCATAACAACTCATTAAAAAAATAAACACTTAATTGGGGGTTTGCTTACAATTTCAGAGGGTATTTATTAAGATCATGATGGGAGCATGGTGGCATGTATAGCAAGCATTGTAGTTAGAAGCTATATTCTTATCAGTAGGCAAGCAGGCAGAGAGAGAGAGAGAGAGACTTGGCATGGCCTTTTGAAAGATCAAAGCTCACTCCCAGTGACATACTTTCTCGAACAAGGCAACATCTACTCTTGCATGGCCATACTTCCTAATCCTTCTAATATTTTCAAACTGTTCTACTCCCAGGTGATCAAGTATTCAAATATATGATCCTGGGGAGAGGAGAATTTCTCCAATCATAACATTCCATTCTGTGGCCCCCATAAGCCTGTAGTCATATCAAAGTAAAAGAATGCATTCAATCAAACTTCAAAAGTCTCTCTTACAATATCCTCACTGTCTAAATGTTCAAAGTTTAAAGCCTCTTCTGCAACTCATGGAAATTTCTTTCTTTCTTTTTTTTTTTTTTTTT
>NW_022196913.1:30507468-30507766 GCF_008632895.1 Mastomys coucha
GGCACAGAACTTTCACAGGGCCGAGGTCCTCTCCTCCTATTGATGATCGAATTTGCAATCCTCTACTACACACATATTGCCAGAACAATCAGACCCCTCCATGTGCAGTCCTTCGTTGGTGGTTGAGACCCTGGTAGCTCTGAGGGTACTAGTTAGTTCATATTGTTGTTTGTCCTAAGGGGCTGCAAACCACTCAGCTCCATAAGTCCTTTCTCTAACTCCTTCATTGAGGACCCTGTACTCAATTCAATGGATGACTGTGAGCCTCTACATCTGTATTAGTCAGGTACTGTCAGAG
>NW_022196913.1:30508993-30519854 GCF_008632895.1 Mastomys coucha
ATTACTTCATTGCTGGTGGGATTGCAAACTGGTACAACCACTCTGGAAATCAGTTTGGCGGTTACTCCAGAAATTGGACATAGTTCTACCGGAGGCCCCAGCTATACCACTCCTGAGCATATACCCAAAAGATACTGCAACATGTAATAAGGACACATGCTCCAACACGTTCATAGCAGCCTTACTTATAATAGCCAGAACCTAGAAACAACCCAGATGTCCCTCAACAGAGGAGTGGATACAGAAATTGTGGTACATCTACACAATGGAGTACTACTCAGCTATTAAAAACAATAAATTTATGAAATTCTTAGGTAAATGGATGGATCTGGAGAATATCATCCTGAGTGAGGTAACCCAATCACAAAAGAACAAACATGGTATGCACTCATGGAAATTTCTTAACTGCAATTTCCTGTAAAATGAAAAGCAAAGAGCAGATCACAAGTTTCCAACATACAAGTGGCACAAAATATACATTCCATACATTACCAGTCCAAAAGATAGGAAAGGGAACATAGTGAGTGTGATGGTTTGTATATGATTGGCCCATGGTAGCACTATTTGGAGGTGTGGCCTTGTTAAAGTAGGTGTGTCACTGTGGGTGTGGGCTTTAATAGCCTAGTCCTAACTGCCTGGAATCTAGTTCTTCCAATAGCAGCTTTCAGATGAAGATGTAGAAGTCTAAGATCTGCCTGTACCATGCCTGCCTAGATGCATGCTTTGATGGTAATGGACAGAAACTCTGAACTTGTAAGCCAGCCCCAATTATATATTGTCCTTATAATGTTGCCTTGGTCATAGTATCTGTTCACAGAAGCATGAAAGAGTAACTACTGAATCAAATCAAGAGCAAAACCAACAGGACAAACTCCAATTTCTTTACCTCCATGTCCAATGTCAAAATGGTCTTCAAAACTTCAACTCTTTTGTAGAATACAACACTTAGAAGATAAAGGACACGAGATACTTCTTATCACTCCTATCTTTCTTCATTGCTGTCATTCTGGGGATTTGGCTTCCTAGCTTGTCTGAGACAGGTTGTCTATTATATGGTTTAAAGTCCAATTTATAGATTCTTGGTTTCAATATCTGAGATATTTTAGGCTCTCACACCAAATTCTCTCTCTTGGCTTCTACTGAATATGATTGCCCATTACATCATCTTGACATTTATGATTCATAATTTCTCTTGCTTAAATCATAGTAGTGCTTACAACTATAAAATATTTTATACAAATTTAAATAAATACACAAAATATTTTTAGTGTCTTGAATTGTTTTCAAATATAAAGCACCTTCAAATTTGTGATGAATGGAGAACATAAGCTACTTATATGTAAAATGAAATGAAAATAACCTGTCACCCAGAGGATCAAAGCCATTTCTTCCTTATTTTCTCTGTGAAACACTTTAGCTGCATGGTGAAAAGTCCATGTCTCTTTGTCAGCAGCCAAAGTTGAAAATTATAGCTAAAGTTTTAGCAAGTTGTGTTTCCTATGGCAAAGGAATCACTGTTCATTTACTGTGTAGTTTAAAGAAAATGTTTTATACTTACACAACAGAATGCTACTCAGCTATTAAAATCAATGACTTTATGAAATTCTTAGACAAATGGATGGAATTATAAAATATCAACCTGAGTGAGATAACCCAGATACAAAGGAATACAGATGGTTTGTATTCACTGATAAATGGATATTAGCTCCAAAGCACAAAATACCCAAGATACAACTCACAGACCTCATGAAGCTCAAAAAGAAGGAGGACCAAAGTGTGGCTGCTTTTGTCCCTCTTAGAAGAGGGAACAAAATACTCATGGGAGAAAATACAGAGACATATTGTGGAGCAGAAATGGAAGGAAAGTTCATCCAGAACCTGCCCCATCTGGGGAACCATCCCATATACAGATGCCAAACTCAGACACTATTGTGGTACCAAGAAGTGCTTTCTGACAGTAATCTGATATAGCTGTCTCCTGAGAGTCTCTGCCAGAGCCTGACAAATACAGAGGGAGATGCTTGTAGCCAACCATTGGACTGAACATGGGAACCCCAATGGAGGAGTTAGAGAAAGAAATGAAGTAGCTGATAGGGTTTGCAACCCCATAAGAAAAACAACAATATCAACCAACCAGACCCACCAGAGCTTCCAGAGAGTAAACCACAATCCAAAGAGAATACATGTAGTTACCCATGGCTCCAGCCACATATGTAGCAGAGGAAGTCCTTGTTGGGCATCAGTGGGAGCAGAGACCCTTGGTCCTGTGAAAGTTCAATTCCCTAGTGTATGGGAATGGCAGGGCAAGGAGGAGGGAGTCAGTGAGTGTGTGAAATACCCTCATAGAAGCAGGGGGAAGGGAGATGGGATAAAGGATTTCTAGAGGGGAAAACTGAGAAAGGAGATAACACTTGAAATGTAAATAAATAAAATATCCAATAAAAAGGAAAAGAAAAGTAAAGTGAACAACAACGAAAGAAAGAATGCTCCCCATAGGCTCATATATTTGAATGTTCAGTTATCAGAGAGGGACCCTATTTGAGAAGGATTGGAATGCATGGCCTTGTTAAAGAAAGTGTATCCTGGGAGTGGGGATGAAGGGGATTCAAGATTTCAAAGGTGTATGTCAGATCAAGTTCTGCCTTTTTCTGTGGCCTGCTGATCAATATGTAGCTTTCAGCTCCTGATCCAGTGCCATGTTAGATGCCATGCTTCCTGCTTAGCTGATAATGGACTAACTCTCTGGAACTGTAAGCAAACCCACAGTTAATTCTTACCTTTTTAAGAGTTGTATTGGTTATAGTATCATATTAATAAGACAGTGATTAGGACACCCATTAAGAAAAGACTCATCTTCTGATGCTGTTGTATAAAGCCAAAAATCTTACTGAAATTCTCTTTTAGTTTTCCACAATAACTATTTATATTACTGTTAAAATATGTATCATTTCCCATGATCGTTATTTTTGGACTTTCCCCACTTGATACTGTAAGCACAAGACACCCAAATAAACACATTCTTATGAGTGTTCTTGTTGCCCATCAATACACCATGTGTACCCAGAATAAGTGCTTATTAAGCTTAAAAACAGATAGAACTAAAACTTACCTTTTGGGAAACAAACACTTGTTTAATTGAGTTTTGCTTCTTACCTGCTTCCCACCTTTTATAAATGGAAACAGTACAACCAGAAATGGAAAGGGACATATTTCTTTTTACCTAGACAATTTTAATGTGCTGGAATTTAGAGAAAATTTTCATTTGAGTCTGAGTATTATTGGAAAGTAGAGGACATACCCACAGTATGATAAAATATGTTTATATTTCTCCAATTAGCATTCAAGAAAATAGGAAAATAGTTCATTGAATACCCTACATCCTTCAATTTCTCCTAAGGAACTTTGACAAGACTGTGCTTCGTGTCTCCATGTTGACCTGTCCATGTCAAGCAGAGGGCAAATGCAAGAGGCCATCTGCCAGGCCAACCACTATTAATTATAGACTGGGTGGTTTCCTAACTGACATTCAACATACATCTGCTGCTTTCCTAAGAGAGTTCTATACCTTTTTTGAGACGTGCCTCTTTCTTACCTGATACGGAAAGACTCTGTCTCAGCATTTGTAATCTACCTGAGTAGGGTGATTTAATAGCATCAAACCATGAAGGCAGCATGGAATTGCTTTACTATTTTCAATAAATGTTTTCTATAAATATGAAATCTTGCCTTGTGTAAGAAGAGGATATTTTAGAACAGTGTCAAGTAAATTATGTTGGCTGATATTCACTTTGTTTTCAAATGGAGGGCATAAACAACTGAAAAGATTCATTCCTTCTGTCACAACATCATGACACAAGTCATAACACTCTATATAGCATTTATCAATTGGAGAAGTGTGTTGTACAATAAGAACACAAAACCATATTTTCAAGGTTGTGTAGTTGTTAGAGGTGGGAGGGCCATGTGACTCTTAAAACCCAGGATCAACTCATAAGATTGTCACACTGTAGGCATTAACTATGATGGATTTCCACTTGCAAATTTGTCAAATAATCAAAAATGAAAAATGTAAATGGTCTTTCAAAACTTTAGGAAATACTTCATATAACCATTGAGATAAATTCTCTGTGTATATTTTAAATAACTTTTCAGTGATACTAAAGTCTTAAGGGAACATGTAAGCATTTTTAGAACAGATTTTTGTCACTCCTGAACACATTCACATGTTTTACACTATTATCTTTTCATCTACTTTGAAATAATTTGGCATTGTGTGTGAATTTTACAGATTATAGAAACAAGGCATTGTATTGATATTGTAACCACTAGAAAGCCAAAGAGATACATTCTTATGAGTGTTCCTGTTGTCCATGTTATAGATAATCATGTGCACCCAGAGTAAGTGCTCATAAAGTATATAAGAATATTAACTTAAAACTTACCTGTTGGGGTACAAATTCTTGTTTAGTTGGGTTTTGTTAGTAAGGGGAGGAAGTGTCAACCTTCATCTCCATGGGTGTTTGAAACTGTATGAATATAAACCAAAGGAGGGCAAGAAAAGGAATGGTTGTGAAGGGAACTGAGGAATGGGTGAGCTGAGATGGTGAAGACTGTGGTACTTAGCAAGGTGAAAGGAGAGTTGAAACCAGGCTCCAGACTGTTACCATGGTGCTTCTTAGCTAAACTTTTCAACTCTCTGCATATCAGTTTCTCACATGAGAAAGTGGATACAGTAAGAGTCATAACCCACAAAATTATTGAGCCCAAATAAATGAAAAAATCATAAACATAAGGTGGGGAAGAGCAGCAGGGTTTTAATTGGTGTAATTGTGTGCATTAGTGTTAGAACAAAGAAGAAAAGGAGATATTAAGCAAAACCCATGACATTCTGCTTAGCAGTTTGTAAATGTCCACCAATGAACATGTAACAACACATTCAATTTGTGAGAATGCATGACAGCGATTACAGTCACTTACAACACAAGGCTAGCTGTTCATCTAGAAACAATACTTTGAATACCAGTTCTGGCAAGGCATTTTGTTATATTGATAAACATGGCCTCTGCCTCATCCCTACACCCACTCCAACCCCACTCCAGTGTATGTTTGTTTATGTGTGTGTGTGTGTATGTGTGTGTTTATGTTGTGGTCTGGCTGCTTACTAAAGAACAATGCAAACTGTACATGCTCTGGTAAAGCAAGCCATCATTGGGGATTGAGGGCTCTGAAAACTTCAGGCTTTGAAGAAGTTACCCAGGTCAGTCTAGTGTGAATAGATGAGAAAATATCAAAGAGAACTTCCTCAGGCAGATAGAACCAAGTTGAGATTTAAAAGTTGTTGAGGAGCTCAACTAATTAGGAAAGTGAGCAAGAAAGTAAGACAGAAAATGCTATGTGCTGAATTTCTTGAAAATTGAGAGGCCTGTCACAACCCAATTTAATATGTGTTCCAGATTTCAGGGTAAAGAAGCCATGAAGAATCCTCTGTGGTCTATATTGTAGAAGTTTGACTTACTTATTTTCATTCCCTTGCTTATTGATATATAATGGCTATTCAGATATTTGATTGGATATAGTGTGACACTTCAATATATATACACAATTTAATAAAGCTATTATAGCAATAGGTAAATCTATCTTCTCAAACATTTATAGTTTGTGTGTCAATATTCAAAATCTGTCTATTAGTTTTATAATGTTTGTATGTGAATCAAAGCTGTTAGTCACATTTATAGCACACATGCACACTTTACTCTTCTCATTGCTGCGACAAATGCCTGATTTTTAAAAAAAAAAAAAAAAAAAAAAAAAAAAAAAAAAAAAAAAAAAAAAAAAAAACACTTAAGAGGGCAAAGGTTTATTTTGGGAGAAATCATGACAGTTGTAGCATCTGAACTCAAGAGTAAATGAGAGAGGGATAATGATACTCATATTGTTCTTCCTTTCTTCCATGTTTTTAGTCTGGAATCAAGCCCATGAAACAGAGCTACTCACAGTTAAAATGAACCTTCTTTCCACAGCTAACTATCTCCAGAAATGTCCTCACAGCTATATCCAGAAGTATATCTCCTAGATCAACAGTTCTCAGTCTTCCTAATGCTACAACCATTTAGTTCCTCATGCTGTCCTAATCCTAATCCATAAAGTTCTTCTTTGCTACTTGATAATTATAGTTTTGGCACTGTTATAAATTACAACGTAAATATCTATGCTTTCTGATGGATTTAAATGACCTGTGTGAAAGGGTCTGTTGACCCCTAGAGGGGTCATAACCCACAGCTTGAGCATTAATGTACTAGATGATTGCAAGTCCCATTAAATTGAAAATTTGAAATTAGCCCTGGTATCCTACTATGTGATAGAACACTGGACTTATCTTCTGTCCAACTACATCAGTAATTTGTTCTTACCATCTCTCCATTCTTTCTTCCAACCTCAAGCTCTAGTGATTGCTATTAATCAGAGGCATGATCTGCATTTGTAGAGTGAAAACATGAAATGAAGGCAAGTGTGATGTCTACACACAGAAGAGGACATCAGATGACCTAATAGTAGAGTTAGTTATGAGTTCTACTGTGGGTGCTGGTAACTGAACAAGGTCTTCTGCAAAAGCAGTAATTATTCTTTATGTAAACACTTTTCACTGCTATGAGGGGAGTCAAAGCCCATGTTCTTCAATAAATTGTGAAAAAAACTCAGCTTCTTATGAGGAAAAAGCATATCTCAATTTTCTACTTACTGAAAGACAGTAAATGGAACAGTTGGGTTGAAACATCCTTAAAACTCTTGAGTTAACTATAGAACCTACTTGTTTATTGCCAGAAGAAAAATATTGTTTACAACAAACTTGAGCTTTGAACTTATGATGGGACCAGTTACCCAGCTATTTGGGAGCTGGAGGCACAAAGAGGGTGAATTCACCATCTGGGTGACAGACTGGGTTCAAGGCCAGCTTGAGTAATTTGAGGTGGACTGCCTCAAATAACTGATGCAATAAGAGAAGAACACAGCTGCCAAGGTAAGAAAGACAGTTGCTGTTCCATGATAAGATGAGATGGCCTTGTGATGTTGACTCTAACTCTCAGGATTTCATAGATATATCTCTGAAATACTGTATATCTTGTGGGTTGATGAGAAGGAAGAGCAAAGCAAAACAATTTGTGGGTAATAGTGTTGGAAAACCTAAAAAAGGTTGCACAATTAGAACTGCCTTGAGGCACAAAGTCTATACTCAGTAGGAGAGTCATCACCCAAAGTAAAAGGCTAAGAATTATTTGTTGACTGTTCTTTATTAAGACAACTGCATGTCCTCTACAGGACAAACTTCCCTGTATTACCTCGTAAGTTCTTTGACTGCAGATACTGATAAGATACTGATACACAGGACACAAGTAAATAAAGGATCCTGAAAAAACAATTGTTTCAATTTTGGGGAATGTCTTAGGTTTTATCTCTTGTTGCTGTAACAATTATCCTGACCAAAAATGTTTAAGAGGGAAATAATTGATTTGGTTTCGCAATTTAACGTTAAAATGAAGAAATCACACTGGTGAGAACTTGAAGCATGCTTATTCATACCATCATGCTCCTCACCTTTACCCTCTCCCCCAGTGGAAGGTACTTTTTTATTGTACCATCTACTTCAAAATTACAATTCAGAAAACCCTGATCTGAAACTGATCTGAAGACTAAATTTCATGGAACCAGAAGTGCTATATAAGCTTTGAAAGAGGGAACTGAGTAGTTCTACCCAGCTATGATACCCATAGACCACATGAATGAATAGCTTGACCTGCAACCCTATGTGTACTGGACACTTGACAATTTACTCAGTGCTAGAGAGATTTTGGGATATAGAAGAATCTATAACTACTATCTTACTAAACCCACATTATATCTAGCAACAATCTATAACATTTGCCTGTATACTTAAAGATAAGCATACTTATCCTTCACTCAATATCAAGGAAATTTCTTTACTATAGACAAGAATACTACAGAAAACCACAATCAATCAAAATGAAAAAGTGCAGAACACAATCCCAGTAGACACTTCTCTACACACTCTTGTTGGCATATTTGTTTTAGATATTGTATTGGGTTCTTATATCTCTACCTCCCTTCCAACCTTTTTATTACACAGTAATCCCTTCCAAGCCCCAATAATGGGTAGGAGAGGGAAAAAATGTTAGAGGGAAAGCTTCTACAAGCGGCATCCTGCTTATTACAGGTATTGGGTTCCTTGGGGACAAGTCCAATCTTTGTCATCAGAATATCCAGCAGTCCAGCAAATCAGCAAATCACCAACAGCAGATACAACAGCAAAGGCAGCAACAGGATGAAGAAACAGAGTCTGGAGCAGCAGCAGGGAAGAACACTAACCTCCAGCGGCCTTCTAGGGACTCTCAGATTTATACCCTATCCATAGACCCTAGAACTAAACTATCTGCAATTGGCAAAGATAGTAAGGGAGAGGTTGGTGATGCTTTCTAGGGACAAGCACACCAATTGGTTGTCCTGTAACAAACTGTCAGACCAGAAAACACGTGTACAAGTAGTAACATTATATGGACTCAACAGGTTATATTTAAGATTATACATGTTTTTGAAAATACATAAATGAATGTAATGACAATTGATGAATAAAAGAGGCTATCTATTGGAAGTAAAGTATGGAGGCTGTATGGTAAGGGTTAGAGGTAGGAAAAGGAAGGGAGAAATACTGCAATTAAATTATGATTGCAAAAAGAAACAAACAAAAGCAGAAAAATCGTGAATGCTTATGCTCAGGTCATTTTTTTCTTCTTTCTAAACAGTCCAGGACCCAAGCTCAGAGAATGTTAACTACGTTAAGAGACTCTTCCCACCTCAAATAATATAATCATGATAATCCCCTACTGGCTTGTCCAGAGAATAGCCTAACCTAGCTAATTCCTTACAGGTATGCCAAGTTCTGTCTTGTTGATAATTAACACTGACTATTACAAAGAGGTTTTTTTGGAAAGAACAGGTAAGGCCAGCCACTCTCATCTCTAGCTGACAATAGAAATCGAGTTTACTTCAGTGATGTCCAATCTTGTGCTTTTAAATTTTTGAAGGATTAAACCCACTATGCCATCATATTGCCTTGTAGGCTTACATTTTTGTGTTTCTGGATTTGGTCAGAGGAGCCTGGATTTTCAACAATACCAGATTTTGTGGTTTGTCTTTGTCGATTGGTTACAACTCAGGTTTCTGTTTTCATGATTTTTCATGAACATAAATAAAACTCATAGCCCTTATGTTTTATTCCCAGGGAAAGACAAACTCTTTGAGAACAACAGAATTTCAGCTATAAGTGGGTTATAGATCAGAATCTCAGCTTTACTGTTAATTAATGTAACATTGAAAAGCTACTCCCCTCCAGCCTCAGATTCCTTTCTTGTACAAAACGGGTTTACCTACATCTCCTTGTATTATCGAGTTCAAACATCTTCAAATGTTAAAATTTTTACTTTCTCAAGTCATTTTCAAAGGCAAGATTAAGAGTCCAACAGCCAACATCTGCAGCCAGAGTGGGAAACTTGCCATGCACACAGATTCTGGAAACCTTCCGATGACACTAGATTCTTTTCACCGTAGCAGCACAATCATTTCCACCAGCGTGTTCCATTACAGCTTGACTTACTGTCGGGAATTCACCTGCTGACACAGTAAAACTCCTAACTGGAAGCTGTAATACCTTAGTGTCATGCAGTGGAGGGGGAAAACCTGTTCATAAATTCCACCAATGTGCACTGCTTTATTTGGGGTCCCAGTTGCAGACTCATTATTTATGCTGTGTACAGTAGGCCATCAGTGTATTCCCCTGGGAAATTAGTTCGCAATTTAGAATGGTTTCAAAGTACAAGTGCTTCTTAAGTCATTTTCTGAGGTTAAATGAGAACTCTTATTGCTTTCTGTGAGCTGAGAGGGGATGGTTTATATATCACGAGTTCCCCCTGCCCCAGCAGGGGCACTGTCTATTTCTTTGTACTTTGGTGTTAAATCTCTTAAATCTCTCTCTCTCTCTCTCTCTCTCTCTCTCTCTCTCTCTCTCTCTCTCTCTCTCTCTTTCTCTCTACTCTCTGTGTGTCTTTCTCTCTCTCCACCCCCCACAGTTTTTGAAAATAATAAAGGAAATAGTATTTTTTTCATTTTTCTAGTTTAGTCATTTAATTTTAAAAAATAATAATATTTACTTATTGTGTATTTTTGTTCCATGACACTGGTGTGGAAGTCAGGAGACAAATTATGGAAGTTGATTTTCTGTCTACCATGAGGATTCCAGGGAACAAACTCAGATCATTAGTCATGGGGGCTAATACCCACTGAGCCAACTCAACTAATCTAGTATCTCACTTTAGCTTTCTATTTTAGAGTCTTCAAAGACCATGGAATGTATAGCCTTTCTAGTTGGCATTGCTTAATGAATTAGAATAATCTCTCCATTCTCATTCCATACTTCCCATCCCAGCCTATTTCTCATGGGTTCAGATATGCTGCTTAAGAGAATGAAGGCTCCCAGAAAGGTCAGATCCTGCAAGCCAGTGATTCAGTACCCTGTGCATTGTCTTAATGGCAAGCAAAAAAGCATATAATTAACATTAGAAGTGCTTTGTGCAGACTCCATCTTCACAAGCACTTGTGATTCTCTATTACTAGAACATCCTTAAGATTTTAAGTCTTACTCATGTGTAAGATATAGGTATACCCTCTTTCTATTGCTCCAGTCTCCAGGAGATTTGGCCATCAAGTGCCTGGGTAGTTACTCAGAGCATGATACCATCCTTAAATAATGGGTACCAGTTCACCTGTTATTACTTTTAGGAAACAGCAAAAA
>NW_022196913.1:30519877-30524228 GCF_008632895.1 Mastomys coucha
AAAAAAACAAAAAAAAAATCCAAGCTCTTGTGGGGATTTTTTCTATTCCTCTTTTCTTAGAAAATGTCTAAAATGCCAAAGCCTAATATAATTAATTATAAGAAGCCAAAGAGAAAATAGAAAATAAACCAAAGTTGTTAATCACATTGAATCTACCATTCTCCCAACAGCCAAGGAATACTATGGTTTCTCTAATACCAATATTAAGGCCTGTCTCAGATGCATTTTGAGAACCTTTCAACAAGCAGAACATGTACTCACCAAGGAGATTAAGTGTTTAGTTTCAAAATGTTTGAAATCACTAGCTCAAATACAGAAACAACACACCAAAGAGTGTAAAGAAACAAAGAACACAAGAGATCAACAGAGTAAATATCACCTAGAAGTACTAACAATCTTAAAGGTTAGAAATCCTTAGTTCAACAAAGAGCCCATCTATTAAAAACAATCAATTATGAATTCCCTTCAAAAATAAAAGTTATTCAGCCAGTAGCTATTAGCTCCAGGCTCCAGGGGTGACACACAAAGGAGGTGTCCAACTAAAACTGAAATTGAAAGGAGGAAATTTAAAAAAAATAAATAAATGGTTTCAGGCTAACTTCTGAGAGGCAGTGGGAATTCAGATCCCCAGATCTCAAAGCCCACACCCATACATGATTTGGGGGATTGCACTGGAAAAAAAATCAGTGTGCACTATAGTCAAAATTCCATGTATTATTTACAGTAGCAATTGACCTCTGTTGTTTTCATTGATTTTAGTTTATTTAAGTCAGTTCTTTTCCTATTGTTTTAATGTGAGAGTAGTTCAAAATTAACTCTCCTTCCTCCTGCAGGTTTTGAAAGGAGTAGGTGTTAGTTGCTAGTGTTAAGGTGGGCATTTTATTTCCTTTGTAAGACAAACACATGTTAAATCTTTTCAATATCAACAATTCCATTTATCTAGGGCTTGATTGGTTTAAATAACATATTACGGAGCTATGATATCTCAGATATAGAAATGTAACAATCCTTTTTACATAAGATTAGGTGGACCCTGTTTATAAAGGTTAGTCAAGTCATTTTTCCCTTATTCATGTCTCCACAACTTGTTGTTTAGGGTTCTATGTTGTGATTTTGCTTTTCCATAACATACTATCAACAGATCTCAAGATTTCCAGATAGATCTAGAAGGGAGGTGAACACATTAAAAGTTTCTGATTTAAGGATACTAGACTACTAAGGCCTTCTTTTAGATTTTTGGATTGCTAATATTTTATGTTTCCTCTTTAAGTGCTTCTATCTGTTTACCTGTGTTCTTCTATAATTCTTTATGGTTTTTTTGTGTTTCCTCTTTGAGGGCTTCTACCTGTTTACCTGTGTTCTCCGGTATTTTTTTTAAGGGAGTTATTTATGCCCTTCTTAAAATCCTCTATCATCACCATGAGATATGATTTTAAATCTGAATCATTCTTTTCCAGTATGTTGGGGTATCCAGGACTTGCTGTAGTGGGAGTACTGGGTTCTGATGATGACAAGTAGTCTTGGTTTCTGTTGATAAGATTCTTGCATTTGCCTTTTGCCATCTGTTAATCCCTGGTGTTAGATGTTTTTGTTCTCTCTGGCTGGAGCTTGTTCCTCCTGTGTGTCTGTAAGCCTGTGTCAGCAATCCTGGGGGACCAGCTCTCTCCTGGCAAGACCTGTGCACAGAGGACTGTGGAATAGTTCCACCTCCTGGGTGCAGATGGAGGCAGGAAGAACCAGGTCCCAGCTGCTCTGCAGGTTCATCAGCCTGTACCTCCTGGCTGGTTCCACCTTAGAGAGTCACTAGAGAGAAAATGGCAATCTCATCTGAGTCTGCTAATATTTTATGTAATAAGTATTTTATTAATAACATTCCCCTACCCATGCTTGGAGAAGTCATAAGATGCAGAGTTATGGCTTTTCCTGTCACCAGTGTTACTGAACTTAGGGTCACAATCTAGACCCTAAGAAGTAAAATTCACCTACCAGTACTTGAGAAGCCAATTAAAACTGTCAAATTAATAGTGGAAAACTGAAAAAGAGATTTACTAAAGGCAACCTCAATAGAAAGAGGGCAAAAGGATTCAGTGGCACCAGCCCCTGATACTTTAAGATCCTGGGTTGATGTTAAAACTTAACAAAGAAAGCCAGAAGTATGGATGTCAAACAAGCAATGTCTCTATAGACTGGGCTAGCCTCAAACTCTCTAGTGCTAGGTTATAGGTATGTGTTACTACCAACCAGTTTATATATTGTACAATTTTTTTTAAAATAAAAACAAGTCACACACACATACACACACCACTGCTTCAAATAAAAAAGTTAGTTAAATTCTCTAAACACATTCAGGTATGGAAAATGAAGAAAATAAAGACATATACATCCCATGACATAGTTGTATATCACTCTGACTAGTGGACATGTCTTTAAGTTTTCTGGAACGAAATAATGATGTGGACTTCATAATCAAAATGAGTATATATATATATATATACATATATGTCTATGTATGTATATATATATATACATATATGTCTATGTATGTATACATATATATATATATATATATATGTTAATGTGATACTTCTCTGCAGGCTTCATAGTGTCTCTCTTCTTTCTTCCCCTCTCCCTCCCTGCTGTCTCTTTCTTTTCTCTGTCTTTGTGGGAGGAAGTTAAACAGACTCTCAGTGGCTCAAAGCTTAGGAAGTAGGCTATGGTGACCGGGCAGTTATTCCAGGAACCTACCTCCCAACGCTGTGCTTACAAGCATGTACCATTACACTCTGCTTTTCCTCTTGGCTTCTTGGAATCTCACTTGGGTCATGGTATTTGTATTTCAAGTGATTTTCTACTGAGAGATCTTCCTAGCTACAAAGCAAGTTTTTGAACAAAGAAGGAAACAAAAACTACCACAAATAATAAACCCTAAAAGCTTAAGATTCTGTCTGCCTGAGCAAACACATGCTCTCAGGGGGGACCAATAGTTTCTTTAAATCTTTCATGGAAGTTGTTGAAGGGATCTAAAGAACAAGTGGCATCATCCTCTTATCTTCATGTGGTAAGAGAATCTATTCAAGAATAGTCAGGAGGGAAACCCTGGATGTAACATTATCCAAGATAAGAAATGTGGCTCCCAGCATTGTAGAGACGGAGAGATCTTTCCAAAGTGTCCTGCTAAAGGACAGAGAACAGTAAAGAAGAAAGACAAGCATTGCTGTACTGATCAAGTTCATTATTTTAATTTCCTTCGAATATTTGGAAAAAATGGTGGCCATCCATCTGGTTTGGAAATGTTGTTAATTTGGGACTCAGTTCTCTCCATAAGGGTAGTAGAAGAGTTATGCACACAAGTTTGAGGGTTTTCTTGGCTAAGGAAATATCTGCATTCTATTAGAGACAAGCCTGAGTGTGTGTTATTTCTAATGAGCCAAACAAAAGTATTTTTGCTTAAACTCCTGCTATACTGGAACTGGGAAGATGAGTATCATGGGAGGAGAAAGGGAAATTAAAAACAGCAGCATGGAGCTTCTGTGTGCTCATGAAAAGAGTGAAGCAAAGAAGTCCCTAACCATGGAAATAGGTGCCCAGATTACCCCACTCAGAATTCTCCCTCATTTCTTCCTTGGGAGAACAGGAAAGTGGTGGAGAATAAGCCCTCACTTAACCTCTGAAAACACAAATTTTAAAACAATGGAACATTTTACAGAAACTGTTTATTTGCTTGGCTCACAAGTAACATATCATGTCATTTTTGATTTGGTAAGAAACCAAGAAAATTAAAACAACACTAACATCCCATTCTATGCATTTCAATCCATTTTAGAGTTAGTAAATTGGTGCTCTGTTTCCAATATGCTTAAGGCAAACCTTAACTGAAACAAGTATCTTGTCTCCTATTGCCATCCCGTGTCCTTCACATATCGTTTTGTATATATTAACACCAATTATTCCACCAATTTTGTGTTCACCTCCTTCAATATACAAAGCAACACATCCTCATGAGCACAGGGAAACTATTGTTTTAGGCCAATGATCTGTAGAGTGAGTGTAACCAGCTGTTCCTTTGTCTGACATAATATCTTTTCTCAATACCATTTCTTAAGATAACATCTGAAAATTAGGTCCTACTGTGTCTCAGATTGGGAAGGGAGATGGAGACTGTGTTTTTAATTGAGTGTTGAGAGAGATGATCCAGCTTTTAATCAGCAATGCCAAGTAGTTGCACTCCAGGTTCATTCAGGCAGACAAAATGTTTTAAGTTTCTACTTTTAATCTATCAAAAAGAAGCATGTTGGGAGTTGTTTGTGGATGCAAGCTTGATCGGCATGCTAAAATTCATTATATATATATA
>NW_022196913.1:30524238-30553427 GCF_008632895.1 Mastomys coucha
ATATATATATACACATATATATATGCTACACTGTATAAATTACATTGTATATTATGTTTGTTCTATACACACACATGTGTGTGTGTGTATTGCATGTGTATGTGTGCATGTGTGTGTATGTTTGTGTGTATGTATTACTATATTTTTGGATTAAACACAAGCACAAAAGGGTTGAATATTGTACCAGATTTTTGGCATCATTTCAATTGACCTTAGCTAACTTGCACAACTGCATGACAGCTATCTATATTGAGAATCTCTGTAAGAAATTGTGTCATAAATTCCATTATACCCAGCAAAGTGCTTTTCCTATTACAATGCCAAACATTTTTGAGATTCCAGAACTTCTCAGGATTTAGTTTCAATTCATTTTCCTCTGTCTCTCTGTCTCTCTATTTCTTTCTCCTTCCCTTTCTTTTTCTCTTTCTCTCTCTTTCTTAATTTCTTCCTTTGTTCCTTTCTTCTTTTCTTACTGTTTTTCTTTACTTTTTTTTTTTTGATCCTGATTCTTGATCTGAATTTGCTTAATGAGACAAGTAAATGCTTGGAACATATCCATAGTGTGTCCATCATGTTCATTACATGTACACAGGTTTCTAAATACTGAAGACTTTGTTTTGTTCTTCACAACTCCCTCATTCATCTTTTATGTTTTTTGTTTCAGTCTTTATATTTATTCCAACAGCTTTCATAATTCTTCTGTGGAAAAATTTAGGCAATTTCTAAGTAAATAAATAAGCCCAAGTTAATCATGGCTATTGGAGAAAAACGCTGTTTTGTTTGGTTTGGTTTTTTTTTCTGATTTTTTTCCATGGTTCTTGATTGGTAATAAGCCTGGGAATACATTAAAGTTTTCCATCATTTAATATCATACACTTTTTTTTACCTTGAAGATTTTTAAATGGGATAAAAGATGATTTTGAATACATGTGGAGAATCTCAAAGAAAATAACTGGGATAATTACAAAATTGGAGAAGATAAAATATACACATGAAAGAATTTGAGATTACTTGACTTTAAGTAGACAAGTAATTATAATGCAAATTAAGTCATCATTCACATTATGCTGTGAGCCATTATTAGTATAGGTTCAACTCTTTTATTCAGCTTTGAAATGATACCTGAGTAAAAATCAAGGGAATTGTATTTGAGTATCTAATCTGAACACTAGAAGCAAGGTGAGGCACTTAGGGAACAGCTTACTCAAGATCTCAGACTTCAGATAAACCTGACTCTCAAACACTAAGTCAAATTTATTTATTTTTTCTCATTGTTTTTCCAAAGAGATGAACAAATGAGAAAGGAAGGTGGAGATAAATTATTAAAAGCAATCACACATTTAAATTTCTGGTCCATTACTTCCAGTGTTAATTCCCATGTCATTTTAAAGATATATGGGACCAGCCAATTCTGCACTGGACCTGTGATAACTTAGTCTTTGAAATGGGACCTGTGAGATGACAAAGGAGCTTACTGCCAAAACTGACAACCTGATGTGACACTAACTAATGCAAGGAAAGAACGGACTCCTTCAAGTTGTCCTCTGAACTCTGTATGCCTGCTGTGACATTCAGCTACACACACAAACACACAAACACACACACACACACACACACACACAATATTAGAGTTTTTAAAATGAGGAGAATATATAAAACAGGCTGTAAATTCATAGTTTAGTAGTTTTATTGGCCATAGTAGTAACTGTGGCCAATGTCAAAGATATTATACACACATATTAAGTCATTTCTCTTTTTTTATTGGAAATACCATTTCTGGTTTTTGTTTGTTTAATTGTTTGTCTTTTATTTATTTATTTACACTCCAGATTTCATTCCCCACCCTGGTCTACCCTCCAACTGTTCTACATCCCATACAGTTCCACATCTCACACCTCCACCCGACTGTCCTCTCTCCACAAGGATGTTCTCACTCCCCACCCCTCACCCAACCAGACCTCTAAACTCACTGCTTCCTCTAGTCTCTTCTCTGGCTGAACCCAGACCCTGCAGTCCTCGGCTGTATATGTGTTGGGAACCTCATATATGGTATATGCTGCTTAGTGGGTGGTCCAGTGTTTGAGGAATCTCTGGGGTCAAGGTTAATTGAGACTGCTGTGTCCTCCTACAGGGTAGCCCTCCTCCTCAGCTTCTTCCAGCCTTCCCCTAATTCAATCAAAGGGGTCAGCCACTTCTGTCCATTGGTTGGGTACAAATATCTGCACCTGACTCTTTCAGCTGCTTGTTGGGCCTTCTGTAATGCAGTCATGATAGGTCCCTTTGTTTTTGAGTGCTTCATAGTCTCAGTAATAGTGTCAGGCCTTGGGACCTCCCCTTGAGCTGGATCCCACTTTGGGCCTGTCGCTGGACCTTCTTTTCCTCAAACTCCTCTCCATTTCCATCCCTGCAGTTCTTCCAGACAGGAACAAATATGGGTCAGCATTTTTACTGTGGGATGACAACCCCCTCCCTCACTTGATGCTCTGTCTTCCTGCTGGAGGTGGGTTCAGGGTTTCACTCTATAGCCCTATCTGTCTTGGAAATCATTCTGTAGACCAGGTTGGCCTCGAACTCAGAAATCTGCCTGACTCTGCCTCCCAAGTGCTGGGATTAAAGGTGTGTGCTACCACTGCCCTGTGTGTCAGGCAATTCATCTAAGGTTCCTTCCCTTTGAGTCCTGAGAATCTTTCACCTCCCAGGTCTGTGGTACATTCAAGAGGGTCCCTCCAACCTCCTACCTCCCAAGGTTGCTTGTTTCTATTCTTTAGGAAGCCCTTAGGGTTTTAGTCCTTTCCCCTCACCCAATACCAGATCAGGTTCCCCTCTACCCCATACCCCAGTCTACTTTCCCACCCAGGTCCCTCCCTTCCTCTCCACTTGTGATTGTTTTCTTCTCCTCTCAAGTGGGACTGAGGAATCCTTACTTGGGCCCTTCAGCTTGTTGACCTTTTTGAGTTCTGTGGACTGTATCTTGGGTATTCTGTACTTTTCTTTTTTCTTTTTCCTTCTTTCCTCCTTTCTTTCTTTCTTTCTTTCTTCCTTTCTTTCTTACTTTCTTTCTTTCTTTTTTATAGGATATTATCTACTTATTAGTGAGTACACACCAAGCTTGTCCTTTTGGGTCTGAGTTACCTCACTCAGGATGATATTTTCTAGTTCCCTCCATTTGGCTGCAAAAGTCAGGATGTCCTCATTCTTAATAGCTAAGTAGTATTCCATTGTGTAAAATGAACCACATTTTCTGTATCCATTCTTTTGGGTTATTCCAGGTTCTAGCTATCACAAATAAGCCTGCTATGAATACAGTGGAACATGTGCCCCTGTGGCATGGTGGAGTATCTTTTGGGTATATTCCCAAGAGTGGGTTTGCTGAGTCTTCTGGTAGACCTATTTCCAATTTTCTGAGGAATCTCCAGATTGATTACCAGAGTGGTTGTACCAGTTTGCAATCTCACCAGCAATGGAGGGGTGTTCCTTTTTCTCTACATCCATACCAACATGTGGTGTCATCTGAGGTTTTGATTTTAGACATTCTGATTGGTGTAAGGTGGAATCTGAGGGTTGTTTTGATTTGCATTTCTCTGATCACTAAGGATTTTGAACATTTCTTTAGGTGCTTCTCAGCCATTAGAGATTCCTCTGTTGTGAATTCTCTGTTTA
This sequence comes from Mastomys coucha, assembly GCF_008632895.1. Taxonomy (NCBI): domain Eukaryota; kingdom Metazoa; phylum Chordata; class Mammalia; order Rodentia; family Muridae; genus Mastomys; species Mastomys coucha. The sequence goes on from NW_022196913.1 coordinate 30,527,899, forward strand.
GTTCTATACCCCATTTTTCGATTGAGTTGTTTGGTTTTTTTGTTTTGTTTTGTTTTGTTTTGTTTTGTTTTTTGGTGGTTAGTTTCTTGAATTCTTTATATATTTTGCATATTAACCCTCTGTTAGATGTAGGGTTAGTGAAGATTTTTTTCCCCAATCTATAGTTTGCCAATTTGTCTTATTGACTATGTCCTTTGCCTTATAGAAGCTTTCCAGTTGCATGAGGTCCCATTTATCAATTCTTGATCTTAGATCATGAGCCATTTGGAGTTCTGTTTAGGAAATTTACCCCAGTGGCAATGAATTCAAGATTCTTTCCTGTGGGTTAAAAGTGGGAGTCTCATGTCCAGCCCAGGGCTCAGGCTTTTGTGTGAGGCAGGAAAAGGAAAGTCTGTGCACCCAAGGAGGGCATTGAGCTGTGAGAAGCCAGAGAAGCCCACTCTGGGATTGGGGATGCATAGTCTGATGTCCCTGAGGAAACTGCCAGAGTTGGCTCAGGGTTCTTGGGCCTGCATAGAGGCCAGGAATGGCAGGTTCTATCTCTTGGACACTGCTGATGCCACTGGATGTCTTGGAAGAGCTGAGAACAGAGTGTGGGTCCCGGGTGGGCACTAGGCTGGGGCCAGAGGGAAAAGGAGCAGGAGGAGAGGGCTCTTGCTGGGTCCTGTGGGGAGGAGAGTCCTTGGGTTGCTCAGGTGGGCAGCTTAGGTTGGTGGTGACCATGGCTGAGAGTATACGAAGGTCTAAGCAAGAGGTTAGGAGCACTGCTCTTTAGAGGAAGACCTCCACTGCTCTAGCACAGCAGTTCCCGATGAGAAGAGATGGTCCATGGTTTTAAAGCATTTATTATAGAAAGACAGAGAGAGGGAGAGAGTAGAGAAGTAGAGGCTGGTCATGGCCACATGGAGAGCGAGAGAAAGGGAATGCAGAGAGATGGGGAATAAGGGAGAGAAAGGCAAGAATAAGAGAGACAAGAGTAAGAGAGTAAGAGCAAGAGAAGGAAGGGAGGGCAAGCAGCCCCTTTTATAGTGGGCCAGGCCTACTTGGCTATTTCCAGGGGGTAACTGTGGGTATAAAGTCCAGACAGACTACCAGGGGCTTGGGGTATTGCCCTATGTGAATGATGGCCACACACCTTTCTGCAGCAGGCCGTGGGAGGTTGTAGTTTTAACAGAAGGTAGGGGCCCAAGGGGTATGGCCAAATATCTGATATTCCTTGTAGTCAATAAGTTACCTGCCATGTCTACACGGTTCAAAGCCTGTGTTTGACCAAGGACCAAACTGTTTGTGCATACCTCACTACCCAACACTTTCCCACTTTCTCTACTGTTAGATTCAGTGTATCTGGTTTTATGTGAAGGCCCTTGATCCACCTGGACTTGAGCTTTGCGCAAGATGATGAATATGAGCCTATTTTTATTTTTCTACATAAAGACAGCCAATTAGACCAACACCATTTATTGAAGATGCTTTCTTTTGTCCATTCTATATTTTGGCATCTTTGTCAAAGATCAAGTGACTGTAAGTGTGTGGTTTTATTTCTGGGTCTTCAACTCTATTGCATTGATTAACATGTCTGTCTCTGTACCAATACCATGCAGTTTTTATCACTATTGCTCTGTAGTAAAGCTTGATATCAGGGATGGTGATTCCCCCAAATGTTCTTTTATTGCTAAGAATTGCTTTCTCTATTCTGGGTTTTTTGCCTTTCTAGAGAATTTGAGAATTGCTCTTTCTATGTCTTTGAAGAATTGTGTTGGCATTTTGATAGGGATTGCATTGAATCTATAGATTGCCTTTGGCAGGATGACCAATTTTACTATGTTAATTCTGCCAATCCATGAGCATGGGAGATCTCTCCATTTTCTGAGTTCTTCTTCAATTTCTTTCTTGAAAGACTTGAAGTTGTGTCATACAGGACTTTCAATTGTTTGGTTAGAGTTACCTCAAGATATTTTATATTACTTGTGGCTATTGTGAAGAGAGTTTTTTTTCTTTTTCAGCCTGCTTATCATTTGCATAAAGGAAGGCTACTGATTTATTTGAGTTAATTTTATATCCAGCCACTTTGCTGAAGTCATTTATGAGCTGGAGAAGTTCTCTGGTAGCTTTTGTATACTATAATATCATCTGCAAATAATGATACCTTTATTTCTGTTATGCCAATTTGTATCCCCTTGATCTCTTTTTGTTTTCTTATTTTTCTAGCTAACACTTCTAGTACTATATTGAATAGATATGGCAATAGTAGACATCCTTGTCCCCAATTTTAGTAGGATTGCATCAAGTATGTCTCCATTTAATTTGATATTGGCTGTTGGTTTTGCTTTTATTGTGTTTAGATTTGGGCCTAGAATTCCTGTTCTCTCCAATACTCTTAACATGAAGGGATGTTATATTTTGTCAAATGCTTTTTCTGCATCTAAGGAGATGATCTTGTATTTTTTTTCTTTGAGTTTGTTTATACAGTGGATTGCAGTAATGGATTTTCATATATTAAACCAACCTTGCATCCCTGGGATGAAGCCTACCTGACTGTGGTGAGTAATGGTTTTGATGTGTTCTTAGATTCTGTTTGCAAGAATTTTATTGAGTATTTTTCCATCGATATTCATAAGTAAGATTGGTCTGAAGTTCTCTTTTGTGGTTGGGTCTTTTTTTGGTTTAGGTATCAGAGTAATTGTGGTTTCATAGAACAGGTTAGGTAGTGTTCCTCCTGCTTCTGTTTTATTGAATAGTTTGAGGAAAAGTGGTATCAGGTCTTCTTTTGAAGGTCTAGTAAATTCTGCACTAAATCCATCTGGTCCTGGGCCTTTTTTTTGGTTCTGAGATTTTTAATGCCTTTTTCTATATCCTTGTGAGATATGGGCCTGTTTAAATAGTTTACTTGCTCTTGATTTAACTTTGGTATGTGGTATCTGTCTAGAAAACCATCCATTTTATCTAGATTTTCCAGTTTTGTTGAGTATAGGCTTTTATAGTAGGATTTGATGATTTTTTTGAATTTCTTCTGTTTCTGTTATTATGTCTCCCTCTTCATTTTTGATTTTGTTAATTTGGATACTGCCTCTGTCGCTTTAGTTAGTTTGGCTAGGGGTTTATCTATCTTGTTGCTTCTGTCAAAGAACTATCTTTTTGTTTTGTTGATTCTTTGTATTGTTCTCTTTGTTTCTATTTGGTTGAATTTGGCTGTAGGTTTGACTGTTTCCTGATGTCTATTCCTCTTGGGTGAGTTAGCTTCTTTTTGTTCTAGAGCTCTCAGGTGTGCTGTTAAGGTGTTAGTGTAAGATCTCTCCAGTTTCTTTACCAGGGCACTTAGTGCTATGGATGTTCCTCTTAGCTCTGCTTTCATTGTGTCCCATAAATTTGGGTAGGATATGTCAGCATTTTCATTAAATTCCAGGAAGTCTAATTTCTTTCTTTATTTCTTCCCTGACCAAGTTATCATTGAGTAGAATTGTTCAGTTTCCACGTATATGTGGGCTTTCTGTTGTCTTTCCTGTTATTGAAGACCAGCCTTAGGCTATGGTGGTCTGATAGGATGCATGAGATTATTTCAATTTTCTTGTATTGGTTGAGGGTTGTTTTGTGACCAATTATATGGTCGATTTTGGAGAAGATACCAGTAAGTGCTGAGAAAAAGGTGTATTCTTTTGTTTTGGGTGAAATTTCCTGAAGATACCCGTTAAATCCATTTGATTCACCTCTATTAGTTTCATTGTGTCTCTGTTTAGTTTCTGTTTCAATGACCTATCTATTGGTGAGAGTGGGATGTTGAAGTCTCCTACAATTATTGTGTGAGGTTCAATGTGTGTTTTGAGCTTTAATAAAGTTACTTTTATGAATGTGGCTAGGGGTGGATTGTAGTGGCTATTCCTGGTTGTCAACTTGACTGTGTCTGAAATGAACTGCAATCCAGAATTGGAGGGCTCACCTGGCTCTAATCTGGAGGCTGAGAGATAACAAGTTTCCTACCTGAATCTTGGCATGGAGATCTTGAGGTGTAGAGGCTACGAATCCCAGAGGATTGAGATAGAAAGATCTACGAGTTCAATCGGGGTCACCTGGGGTTAAGGGTGTGGTAACACCTTTATCCTGGGCCATACCTTTTGCTGGAGAGCTATATAAGGAAGAAGGAAAGCTCGCTTTTTTTCTTCAATTGCTTGCCTTGTGGGACTGAGCAACTGCTTGATCATTGGACTTCTATTTATAGCTGCTGCCGACCATTGTTGGGAGCTGGACCACAGACTGTAAGTCTGCAATAAATTCCTTACTACATCGAGACTATCATAACTTCTGTGACTCTAAAGAACCCTGACTAATACAGTTGAGGGTTGTTTTGTGACCAATTATATGGTCGATTTTGGAGAAGATACCAGTAAATGCTGAGAAAAAGGTGTATTCTTTTGTTTTAGGGTGAAATTTCCTGAAGATACCCGTTAAATCCATTTGGTTCACCTCTATTAGTTTCACTGTGTCTCTGTTTAGTTTCTGTTTCAATGACCTACCTATTGGTGAGAGTGGGATGTTGAAGTCTCCTACAATTATTGTGTGAGGTTCAATGTGTGTTTTGAGCTTTAATAAAGTTACTTTTATGAATGTGGCTGCCCTTGCAATTGGGGCATACATGTTCAGAATTGAGGCTTTGTCTTTGTGGATTTTCTTTTTGATGAATATGAAGTGTCCTTCCTCACCATGCTTGATAACTTTTGGTTGAAAGTCTATTTTATTGGATATTAGGATAGCACCTCTGGCTTGTTTCCTGGGACCATTTACGTGGAAGACTTTTTTCCATTCTTTTATCCTGATACAGTGTCTGGTTTTGTTATTGAAGTGTGTTTCTTGTATACAGCAAAATACTTGATCTTGTTTGCATATCCAGTCTGTTAGCTTATGCCTTTTTAAAGGTGAGTTGAGTCCATTAATATAGAGAGATATTAAAGACAGATGAAGGTTGATTCCTGATATGTTTTTGTAGGTATCTTTGTGTGCTTGGGGTTCTTTCCTTTTGGCTTTGTTGTGAGATGCTTAATATTTTGTCTCTTCTTTGGTGCAGGTACCTTCCTTGTGTTGGAGTTTTCCTTCTAGGATCTTCTGTAGGGCTGGATTGGTAGATAGTTACTGTTGGAATTTTGTTTTGTCCTGGAATATTTTGTTTTCTCCATCTATGTTGATTGAGAGTTTTTCTGAGTATAATAGCCTAAGTTGGCATTTGTGTTCTCATAGAGTCTGCATGACCTCTGATCAGGCTCTTCTGGTTTTCATAGTGTCTGATGAGAAGTCTAGTGTAATTCTGATTGGTCAACTTTTGTATGTTACTTGGATCTCTTCCCTTGCAGCTTTTAATATTCTGTCTTTGTTCTGTATGTTTAGTGTTTTTGATTATTATGTGATGAAAGGATTTTCTTTTCTGGTATCATTTATTTGCCTTCTACCAGCTGCTTAAACCTTTATGGCCATCTCTTTATTTAGGTTGGGGAAGTTTTCTTCTATGATTTTGTTGAAGATATTTTCAGGTCCATTGAGCTGGAAATCTTCATTCTCCTCTATTCTGATTATTCTTAGATTTGATCTTTTCATTATATCCTTAATTTCCTGGACATTTTGGGTTAAGAGTTTTTAATGTTTTGAATTTTCTTTGACAGTTGTGTCAATATCATCTATGATGCCTTCTACACCGAGATTCTCCCTTCTATTTCTTGTATTCTGTTGGTGATACTTATATCTGTAATTCCTGACCTCTTTCTTTGGTTTTCCATTTCCAGGTTTGCCTCTATTTGTGTTTTCTTTATTGTTTCTACTTCCACTTTTAGGTCTTAAACTGCTTTATGCAATTTCTTCACCTTTTTGATTGTGTTGTCCTGTATTTCTTTAAGGAATTTATTTGTTTCCTCTTTAAAGGTGTCTACTTGTTTACTTGTGTTTTCCTGTATTTCTTTCAGTGAGTTATTTATATACTCCTTAAAGGACTCTATTATCTTCATGAAATAGGATTTGAGGGCAGCTTCCTGATTTTCAGGTTTGTTGGTGTACTCAGGGCTTGTTGTGGTGGGAGAACTGGGTTCTGATGATGCCCTCGTGTACTGGATTCTGTTGCTTATAGTCTTGTGCTTGCCTCTTGCCATCTGATTATCCCTGGGGTTTGCTGGTCTGGGTAACTATCTGGTGTCTGCCTCTTTTGTTCCTGGGTGGCTTCAGGTCTCCTGGTAGGCTTGTGGCCCAGGCTGTAGCATGCCACCTGGGGGGAGCCTTTCCTCTGGCAGCTCTCCAGAGGGGCAGAGAAGCTGATGACCTATTGCCTTGGCTGAAGTAGATCTCCTGAGAGGCCTTCAAACTGTTGGGTCTTCAGAAGAGCAGCCAAACCTTTGTGCTGTGTAAAGATGTTCTCCAGGAGCCCTAAGGACTGTGGTTTCTGTTTCCCTGTGTGCAGCAGAACTCTTGGGAGATTTTTAGTCTGTTGGGTCAGTTGTCCTGCATGCCACAGAGCCCCTGAGGATGTCTTCAGATTGTGATGTCTGTTAGCCAGTTGCCCTGTGTTCAGAGGGGCTCCTGGGATGCTTTCAAGTTGTGGTGTCTTTAGAGGAGCAGACAAGCTGGTGATCAGTTGTTTGCTTGCTCTGTGTGCAGCAGATCTCCTGAGATGCCTCAGGTTGTGGTGCCAGTTGCCTGACTGTTCTGCGTTCAAAAGATCTTCTGAGATGTTTCAGGATATGGTGTCAACTGCTCTGAGTGCAATGGATTCTCTAGGATGGCTCAGGATATGGTGTCTTCACAGGAGCAGACCAGTTGGCAGTCTGCACCAGCAGAAAGAACCAGGTGGAAAAGGACCAGGCAAAAGGGGAGTGGTATTCAGGGAGTGGGGATTTTGGTAGGTGATGGTAAAGTCCACCAGCTCTGGGACTTTGGGGTCGGGGTGGGGGTTCTTACCAAGTGCTCTGAGTGCAGAGGATCCTCTAGGATTTGTCAAAAATACCAGTTCTTATGAATTATCTTTCTTTATCTCCCACCTACTTCATCATGAGGTGTTCAGCCTCCTACAATTAAACCATAGTCTGTCTTCAATATTTTCGAGACTGTGGTCAAGCCTACATTTTGATGTGCTCAGGGAGTACATGGAAGTGATGCTCTCAGTAGCTTCCCAACTCTTTTCCATCCAGGAGTTAGACTAGAGAGCCAGCTTGCAAAAGAAGAGCATCAACTTGGAGAGGAGTTCTGAGGAAGGGGTGTTTGGCAGCAGCAACAACAACAACAAAAAGACTTGAAGTTAATCTTGGATACAAGCTGACAGCTCTGTGTTCTGCTCTAGTTGTCTCTAAAGGTTACTGTGTAGATAGCCCAGCTCTTTTAGACCAAAGCACAGTCACTTATTTACATATCAATTCAATTGTTTATCCAGGTTCCCTTTTGATTATACTATGAATAAGCATTTTATTACCCTTAATTTAAAAAAAAAAAAAAAAGACAGCTAGTACATGTTTAACATAGCAATAATCTCAAAAACTCACCTGTCTTTGTAAGCAGAAACATAAGTTTAGCTGGGTAGAGTCCCAACTCTAGATTACCATTCACTCTGTATTTGACCTAAACTTGCTCTGTCTCAGGCTGACCTTGAACTCAGGAATCTGACTACATTTATAAGTACACACAATAAGCTAACTGGCTGGGATCCATCTCTTAGATCACAATTTCCGTCATGCCCCGGCTTAAACTAGCTCTGTTGCCAGCTGGCCTTGAATTCAGTAATTTGCCTACCTTTGTGTATTTCTAACAAGCATTAGAGCAGCTCTTTTTGTTCATTTTGGGTCTGTGAAGCTGCTCATACAATTCATATTGCATTGTTATATTTTGCATAGTTGAGAAATTATGTATATAATATATATATTGGTATATATAATATATATTTTTATTATATATATGTATAGATAGATAGATAGATAGATAGATAGATAGATAGATAGATAGATGGATAGATAGATATGTATGTATTTATTTGATTTTTCAAGACAGGGTTTCTCTGACTGTCCTGGGACTCACTCTGTAGACCAAGCTGGTCTTGAACTCATAAATCCACCTGCCTCTGCCTCCCAATTGCTGGGATTAAAGTTGTGTGCCACCACTGTTAGTGAAATTATATATTTTTGAACTCATGTTTTCAGAGTTTTTCCCATAATCTTAAGGGATGTCCTGAATGTCACAGCATTTATCATTTTGTTGAAACACACTATCACCTCCCAGACTCATGCTCATTCTAATTATCATGGAGTCATTAACCTTGGCAGGATAACATTTGCAGGAAGAACATTTCCTGAAAGTGGACCCCAGAGCAAATTGTGTACATTATTAAAGAAAGAAGCCTCAGGTCCACTACAACCATCAACACTTACAGAGACCCATGTCCTGCTCCAGAGGCAGGATATCACATCACAACATCCCTTCCATGGACATATAGGACTTACCACAAGTTCCTGAGGCATCCCTGTGTCCCTGAGTATTTTCAGACACAGAAAGAAAAACAGGAACAACAAAAACAAAAACAAACAAACAACAAAAATAAACCTACACATGAAGGCTTTTACTCTATGTAGGTAAAGACAATGAACTGGAGAAAATGGAAACTATATTGATAGAGACTTATTAATACCCAGGCTGAGCATACTGACACAGATTCACTTTATTCATTGAAATGAAATTAGTAAAGAAATCACAATATAGATATAAAAATAGTGTCATGATAATGAGATACTAATACTTGCTATACCATGATACAACTCAGAATATAATACTCATGGGTGGCAACAGAGAGGCATACAAAGTAGCATAAGTAATGTTATTTATAATAGAAATTCAGAATTGGGAATCTATAGAGACAGGGGTGATTGTCTTTGCTATGGTACCAGAAAAAGAAAGATGAGAACTGACTACTCAAGTTCTCTTTTGGGATGGTCAACAAAATTAGGAACTAAATTGATGTAGTAATGATACAACAGCATTTATTAAACATTACCAAGCTGAATACTTTAAAAATTATCAGTTAAATTTAAAGTGTATGATTTAAACTAATATTAATTCTCCATTGTTCATAATTCACCTTAAGAAAAAAAGTTCAACTATTTGAAATGATTGAATTGTTTTTTTTCCCCAGCAAAGGGAAAACAACACACTGAACATTTTTTTCTTTCTTATTTAACACTCATTACTATATTTTATCATATAGGACTACAATTATTAACAAAATGTCAGGAAACTCTTATTTGTTCTTGATTTATGTTTTCTTTTCTTCATGTTTGGTTCTCTTCATTTGGTTTTATCATATCCAAGAAGAAGATACTTTAAGGATTTAAATAGAACAGTTTGACAAATTTTCCCATGATCTTCATTATGGCCACAGATTTCTTTGTGAAGTGAGGATCCATAGCTGCCTCTAGAAAGCTAGGAAGGCTATTATGTAAAAGAACAGATTGGACTATAGAGAGCACTGATTATAGTTGTGGTCCAATAGCATTATCTCTCAGACTTCACCAGGATAACTTGGTTTTATTTTAATTTTTTATTTTTATGTCTTTTTGGACTCAGGGAAATCTGTTAGTATTTAATACATCTGTAGAATATGAAACCCTTATTCTCAAATGAAGAAGAATTGAATTTCTCCAATGATAGATAAGAATAAAATACTTATTACATATGAAAATAAATTTCAAAAGAAATTGTTAGTATATAGCCATATTTGGAAAGTTAGAGGGCATTATATACCTTTGGAAACTACATACAAACATTCATAGAATACCATTAAATTTCTTTTTAGTGTATTACATTAGTTTGTTTAAATATAGTATTTGCTTAATAGTTTTCTTCTGTAAGATCTGTTTTTCTTGACTTAATATTCTCCTGTTTATTATTTGAAATCAATACTGATAACTTAAACTTGGTGTTCCCTGTCTGAGGTTACCTTTCAGAATTATATATTTGATTGGTATAAATATAAATAGAAAGATAATGAGTTGTACTTATTTCATTCATACCTAATATTATTAAAAATAATAGCCTCTTTTTTACTGTTATTAACTTATAAATAATCTCTACTTAACATTCATAGCGATACCAGAAGATACATATAAGGAAACTGAAGCCTTACATACATGGATAAAGTGTGACTCAATGACAAAGTCACTCAGCTTGTTAGTGCCAGGGGCAGGATTCTGCCTTTTCTTCCTCTCTAAAAGTCATGATCTTCAGTCCTGCCTCACATTCAGGAATGATATTAGAAAAATTAGAACCAAAATCCTGGAAGTCCTGTTTCTTGAAGAACTGAGGTTTTCAAGTGAACAGAGGATTCTGTGTTATAGAAAAATTTGAACAAACATACTGCTTTAGCTAGAGCACAGCCTATTTTGCTAAACTCCTTGAAGCCTCTTTAACTTGGCATATTCTCATGGAGTATCATGTGTTAAGGAGATGGATGGCTGCTGGCCAAACTTGACAAAGACAATGGGAAATTCCAAAATGTCCCCACTACGTTGTCAGATGACAAAGACCTAGTCTATCTCCTTTTTCCCACAGTATTTCCATATTTCATAAATATTCACATCAAAATAAATAGTATTAGACATGTAAAACCAAGAGCATTAGTTCTAAAATCCACCCTGATTCCTGGAAATAATTGATATAGAACAGTCACCTCCTTTCCCATCTTACTATGGGGTTTTATTTGAGTCACAAGTAGAGAAACTTTTCAGAATCTGAGGTTGCCAATAGTATTTCTTTATGTACAAGACTGATCTTTCTTTAGTCCTAACTACACTTTAAGAACTATAACATGAAAATCATATATCTATTTATATTTTAAAGAAATATGCCTGAGGTTAAAGAGAGAATGTTCAGTGGGTAAAAGCCACACAAGCCTGGTGTCTGGAGTTCAGTCTTCATTGTCTATATAGAAAGGCAGATGTAGTCATACACATCTATTGTCCCAGCAGTTCTATGACAAGGTGGGAGGAAGGAACAGGACACACTTGATGTCCCCTGCCCAGTTAGCTTAGCATACAGAACTAGCACAGCAGCAGAAACAAGACAAAATTTCCCTCAATATCTAGTGGAAGATAAGACTCAATCTCAGAAAATTGCCTTATGACAACATGTATGCATATACACACTACACATACATACATGAGAAAGAGAGATCGATTTAGAGATTTATGTTAGTTTATTTACATGAGATTCTTGCCTTGTGAGGAAATATGGGAAATGGAGGTGTGAATCCCTCCATTCTCCTTCTGTGTGAACTTTGTGTCATTAGTTGCTCTATGTTGGTCACTGTCTCCCACATGTATCTACCTGGGTGACAGATGCACGCATCAGCCTGCCACTGGAAATGAAGAGCTGTTGCAGCATATTTCATAGTTAGGGCTTCAAGCGCCTCATTATCTCCCCTGGCTAGCCGGCTATAAATGCCAAAACACTCCTGCTTCCAGGATACACTTTTTAAACTTATAGTTGTGTGCTCTGTGTATGTTTAGTGTTTTATAGTGCTGCATAATATAGAAATGTCATAATACATCATCAAAAGCAGCAGCTAGGCTATTGACAGGATAGCTTTCATTCCACTCCTGCTTGGAACAAACGTTTGTTGATTCTTTCTGTTTAACATGGAATGCAGTGCTTAAATGAATATTTTAAAAAAGCAATCAGGCTTGAAATTTAATTTTATCTAATTGGCTTTCCATACTCTAACAAAATTGAATGACATAAAAGTTCACTAACTACATATAATCTTGTATTTTCTTCAATCATAAAATTAGATGTTTTTCCTTTCTTTTTTAACTTCTGTTGATATGATCTTTTAATTTACTCAATTAATATAACTCTCTCCCACAGGTTGAAGAAAATTTGTATCTACATACTAATATTGTAATCCTGTATGTAATATAATTTTTATGTCAGTACCTCTAGGCAAGATTCATCATCTCTGTGAATTCCTAAGTACTGCACAGGTTTAAAGAGGCCTCTAGTCTGGATTATCAATACTGATACTTTTAAATGTACATTTCTGTAATGAAGGCATACAAAACAAATATATATGTTAACAGAAGAATATATATTCAGATAGAAGTCACGAAGCAGAGTCAATATTTTCACCTCTGATTCTGCATTACTGACAGCATGATGTTCCCTTAACTATATACCCACACCTTCAATCTGTAAAAAGCTTCCTTAAAATTAAAAGTAGAAATACGTATTAGTCACTATCTTCAATATTTTGAAAAAAACTGACAAAATTAACTTAAAGAAAAAATGTTTTGTTTTGACTCGATGTTTCATGTGCTGATTGATACAAAGGCCCTATATTCAGGAAGGAAAAGAGGGAAGGAGAGGGGGATGTAGACAAGGAGAGAAGTGAGGGAAGCAGAGGAAAAATAGACATGCTTGTGTTCAGACTAATTTCTTTACCTAGTTGCTCAGTCCAGGACCAGTCCGTTCAGAGGTACAACACTGTAGGAGAGGGATTGCCATCCTCTTGTACTAAATCTCTCTGGAAACACCCTCATAGACACACTTAAAGGGTGACTGAGGATGATTCTAAATCCAGGCAAGATGAGAATGAAAATTGTTCATACTAATTATATCAATTTAAATAATTTTAATGTTGCTGCTTGTCATGATACCAAATAAAAATTTCAGTGTTATTTTCCTTTTTCTCTTCCTGATGGCCATATCTCCAAAAATTATGTGTAGAAAGCACAATTTAATAAAAATTCAAAAATATTGAATTTGTAAACTAAAATAACAGATTAATGAAGAAGGTCAGAAGCACACTGACGTGACAACTCCAAATACAGTGAACATCTATAATACTCCTTCAAGATAAAAAAAAAAAAGAAAGATGGAAATGTTATTTCCCAAGGCTCTTCAAACAATGTAGCAAAGTTCGTACCTGTGGATGAGAAATGAATGACATACAGGTCAAAACTCTTCCAATCTGCTTTCTAGTATGGTCCATTCATTTATTTGGGGGGCATAAGACATCATAGATCACTCTGATTTTGTAAGATTGAAAGATTCAAGCTGAAAAAAGTTATCTCACACCTGTAGCCCTCTCATATGGGAGACTGAACCAGTAGAATTGGTATAAGTTTAAATTAGCTTTGGCTACATAGGGAATTCTGAGCTATCCTGGGCTAAAGGAAGTAGGAGATACTGAAGAGATGGCTCAGAGGTTACAAAACCTCAGTGGTTAAGAGCTCTTACCTGTCTGTTGGAGGACCCAAGTTCAGTTATCATCTTTTAGAAGAGGTAACTCCCAGGTACCTCTTAACTCCAGGTTCTGCTGATCTAACTGCTGAGCTACACGGTGCTCCTTGTCATTCTTGTCCCCTGCCCTTCCTCCTCTTTTACACGCGCACACACACACACACACACACACACACACACACACAGAGAGAGAGAGAGAGAGAGAGAGAGAGAGAGAGAGAGAGAGAGAGAGAGATTTTAAAATAAAATATTAGTAAATAAAGTTTCAGTAATGAGCACATCCAGAAACCAAGCAAGATGAGTCTATGCAGGTTACTAAAATGCAGGCTCACAGTACGATTCTCTATCTACTGATAGAAAAGCTGGGAAAAGTGCTCTGAATAGTTCTGAGTAGAGCCAAAGACAATCTTAACTGTTCTAGTTTATCGTTTGTTTAAGGAACACACTCTTAAGTATAGGAGCAATTTTCTTTACTTCTTTAGTTGAAAATTCTGACAAAAATGAAAAAGATTACCCATAGACTTATGTAAAAAAGCTATTCTTAATTTCTTTGTCATACCTTATTTATTTATGTTTTTTTATGAGCTGGGAATGGCTCAATGCTACCCATGTTTCTGATTCATATTTAGACTAATCCTACTTTGGTGATTTATGGTGCCCTGGGTTTTATATTTACTGCTATCTGAAACTAATAAGCTCTCCCTGAATGGATGCCATGATGCAAGGTCAGCACGTAGTTAGTCACCATTGTCATCTAATGCATACTATCTACCCTTTGGATTATCTACAATGATAATTGACTAAAAATGCATCTTAGATGATGTCATTTTTAAAGGAACAGATTCATGTTTTTTCATAGAAAGCTTATTTCAAGTATGCATGAAGCTTTTTAAAAACCTCTTAAAGAATCTCATCTAAAAGGCTTTGCCTTCATTGAGTACATACTTAGACCAGGAGTATATTACATTAATCACCATGGGAGACTCTTGCATCCCAATCTCTAACGCAATTCTTCAGTTCTATATATGAGGAAGAAGTGCCACTCAGCATCAGATGAGGAGGAAATACAGTGTGTTGGTAGGTTTGGCTTTGATTTATTATTTCCCACTTCATAAGTGCATTCTTCAATTCTAATATTTTATTGTAAGTAACAGTTTTCTGTAAATCATATTAATCTATCCAAAACACAAGACAAAAAGCACAAATACTGTGTGAACTACTGGTTGTTCGGTACTAGGACTGATGTCTATGAAATACCTACTTCCTTAAGAGAATAAGTTTTACATTTTTATGGTTTCTATGAAGCATAGAGCACTATACTGTGTAAACATTAAGAAAATATAGCCATCTTTAGAATTGCTTTTTCAGCAATCCAGATCACACCAAATATTATAGAGCTATAAAAAGAGTTAAAAGAAAAACAGTGTCCAAATACTATAGTAGGAAGCAAAAGCTTTTAAATAGAATGTGTGAATCACAAACATATATATATTTAAATAGTGACAAATGTCACTGTGTAGCCCTGGGTGGCATTGAATTTTCAGTCTCCTTGTATCTTTAAGTCTTAGCATTCCTAGTGTGCAGCAGGATACCCAGCTAGAAATTTTCTCTCTCCTTATCAGCTATTCAGCATGCTGATCTTAAAAGAGTTGTTTTGTTTTTCTGTCTTGTATTCCTTGGAGTAAATACAAACTCTGTCTACTGGCAACCATGAATATATTACATTATGAAGATTTAGCCACTGGCTGCCACAAACAATTGGATCCATGAATACTATGTGGGCTGTTTACATCATTAATACTGGTGACATATACTTAATTAAAAGAAGAAAAAAGGGAAAATCCATATTCTATTGGCTAGAGATGTCCAGGAGTGCCTTGAGCCAATGATAAATAAAGTTTAAGAAAATCTTTTGAAGCAACACTGAGAACAATATGTGTAGGAAGATGCAGGAGTAGGAGAGGCATTAGCAGCAGCAGCAACCGCAAGAGAATAGGAAGACCAAACACAGCCAAGCAGCACAAGACAGTCCATTTGTCACTCAATGCTGGCTTCATCCTGAACCCCACTTTTTAAAACTTTTATTGGTCACTATTAATTATCATTGTTTGCTGGATTTACTGGATAAACACATTAGCATTATCATAGACCTGGACTAATTTCAATTGCTAATAGCAAAGACTTATTTTGCTTTTTCTCTTTGTATTACTTTTGTAAGAGTATTTTGAATAGTTATAAATATTTGTTCTTTAAAATTATTCATTCTGCTATACTTAAAGATCAGTCTTACTTAGGCACCATCAGAGAACGTGCCTCCTACAGTAGATTTGATCAAATCCAGCAACCCACAACCAGAAAAAAGGGACAGAGAGTAATAGACTTTGGAACACTCAGTCCTCAATGAGATGTCTCTATCAAATCCTTCCCTTTTGCGCTCAAGGAAGTTGGTGGAAGGGACAAAGATCTTAAGAAGTCCTGTCCCAAACCCCAGTCCTGCCCAGAGAGAGCAGGTATCTCAGGCATACTAACACACCAAAGATCACAGGTGAGACCACCACTGATGCCCAAATACCAGGCTCAAGCGGGAGCTGCCTAGACCCAGGAACCGACAAGCAGTCAAGGAGAGGATTCTTCTGGTTTCCATCTGTGCTGGGACTGAACAGGTGCCACAGTTATCCAGATTCCAGTCCAGCCCTGTACTCCAGTCACACACAGAGAGAACGGGTTTTGCAGGAGTGCTAACACACCAACAATCACAGGAGTACAGACATACCTCAGAACACAGGAAGGACAAACTCCAGTCAGAGACAGCAAAACCAGCTAACAACAGAGATAACCAGATGGCAAGGGGTAAGTACAAGAACATAAGCAATAGAAACGAAGGCTACTTGGCATCATCAGAACCCAATTCTTCCACCACAGCAAGTACTAGATACCCCAACCCACTAGAAAATCAAGATTCTGATTTAAAATCACATCTTATGATAATGATAGAGGACTTTAAGAAGGACATAAATAACTCCCTTAAAGAAATATAGGAGAACACAGGTAAATAGGTGAAGGCACTTAAAGAAGAAACACATTAAGTCCCTTGAAGAAATACAGGAAAATACAACCAAAGAGGTAAAGGAATTAAACAAAATCATCCAGGATCTAAAAATGAAAATAGAAACAATAGGGTCTGTCTGGGCCAGTGTCCTGAGCAGACGTTGGGCAAAAACTCCTCAGCCAGTCCCACAACACAGAGAGAAAACTCCACTTCCAGGTGCTCTAACACACCCAGGATCAATGGTGAGGAGGACACAACATCTGTCCTAACACTGGGACTAACTGGGACCAGTGAGACCCAGAAACATAGGAACCCTGCCAGCACAGTAGCACTGGTTGGTTCCAGTCTGTCTGGGCCAGCTGGTACCCTGAGCAGACCTTGGGAACGCACTCCATAGCCAGTCCCATAAAACCCAGAGGAAGCTCCACTCCCAGGTGCTCTAACAAGCCCAGGATCCCAGGATCACAGGATCACAGGATTGCAGAGACAGCTTGACTCAGAAGAGTTCTGACACAACCAGGATCACAGGAAGGACAGGCTCCATTCAGATTTAGCAAGGGCAGGTAGCACTAGAGATAAACAGTTGGCAAGGTGCAAGTGTAAGAATATAAGCAACACAAACCAAGATTACTTGACATCATCAGAACCCAATTCTCCCACCATAGCAACTCTTGGACACACCATCACACCAGAATAAGCAAGATTCAGATCTAAAATCACTTCTCATGATGATGATACAGGACCTTAAGAAAGACATAAAAAACTCCAAGAAATACAGGAGAACACAGGTAAACAGTTAGAAGCCCTAAAAGGAAAAACACAAAATCCCTTAAAGAACTATAAGAAAACACAATCAAACAGGTGAAGGAAATGAACAAAATCATCCAGAATCTAAGAGTGGAAATAGAAACAATAAAGAAATCCAAAAGAGAGACTACCCTGGAGATAGAAAACCTAGGAAAGAAACCAGGAGTCTTAAACCCAAGAATCACCAACAGAATACAAGAGATAGAAGAGAAAATCTCAGGGGCAGAAGACATCATAGAAAAACATTGACACAACAGTTAAAGAAAATGCAAAAAGCAAAAAGCTCCTAACCCAAAATATCTAGGAAATCTAGGACACAATGAGAAGACGAAACCTAAGGATAATAAGTATAGAAAAGAGTGAAGACTCCCAAGGTAATGGGCCAGTAAATATCTTCAACAAAATTATAGAAAAAAACTTCCCTAACCTAAAGAAAGAGATGCCCATGAACATACAAGAAGAAGAGGACTTTATAAGTTATTCTTTCTCTGAGATGAATGCTTTCCCAGATTGCCACA
Organism: Mastomys coucha; assembly: GCF_008632895.1. Lineage (NCBI taxonomy): Eukaryota > Metazoa > Chordata > Mammalia > Rodentia > Muridae > Mastomys > Mastomys coucha. Next base: position 30,545,518 of record NW_022196913.1, read on the forward strand.
GCCAATGAACCAGATTCCTTCCCTCACCTAATGTCTGTGCCACCCTCCAAGTAGAACCAATGTTCATTGAAGCAGTTGGTAAATGACTTTATGGATAGACCATCTTAATAAACACACCATTTCTTAAATGAATGTAACCTGTTCTCTGTGGGCTGAGAATAAAGTCACTCACTCAAGTCAAATAGCTTTGACCACAGCAGGAAGTCTGTATCCAAAAAAACATGCCTACAATTCATTCCTTGGCTCAGCAGAATTGTCAACTCTCAGTTTAGCTATCATGGAGGTAAAATCCTTTGGTGATGTGAGGGTCATTGAAGGACAGCCTTATTACAATGAAATCCAATGTCTAAAAATTGTTCTTATTTTGGACTTGTAACACAGTAAGAGCCAAGATTTTAAGCTCTATTAAATACAAAACAAACAAACAAACAAACAAACAAAAAGACTTTATATATTTATGTTCATTTAAAAAATACTAGTAGTGATATATTATTTTGAAATATACAGTTAATATGTTTGGAGTTATTTAAAATTCATATTGAGAAAAAGTATGTATTTTCAGTATTGTAGACATAAGACTTCAATTGATTGTTGTTTTATATCAAACAAGTTTTTAAATACTCATTTTTATTGTTATAATACTTTATAAATTTTAAAGAATATGACAGAAAAGACATTGAAGGGGGGACTCTGGGAGGAGTTGGGGTACAAAAGAGAAACAAGAATGTGATTTAATTCTATTTACTTAAAATATGTTTTTGAATGTTAACAAAATTCAGATAAATTGAAATCATGTATCTTTTCTCATCCAATAAAACTTAAATCAATTTTAAAAAAAGAAAAGAAAATAGTAACACTAAAGAAATCACAAAGGAAGATAACCCTGGAGATAGAAAATCTAGGAAAGAGATCAGGAGTCTTAAACCCAAGAATCACCAACAGAATACAAGATATAGAAAAGAGAATCTCAGGCCTAGAAGTTACCTTAAAAAAAAAAACTGACATAACAGTCAAAGAAAATGAAAAAAATGAAAAGCTCCTAACCCAAAATATCCAGGAAATTCAGAACATAATTCAAAGACCAAACCTAAGGATAAAAGAAATAGAAGATAGTGAAGATTCCCAATTCAAAGAACCACTAAACATCTTAAACAAAATTATAGAAGAAACTTCCTTGACCTGAAAAAAGAGATGACAATGAACATACAAGAAGCCTACAGAACTTCAAATCGATTGGACCAGGGAGAAATTTCTCCCATTACATAATAATCAAAACACCAAATGCATAAAACAAAGAAAGAATATTAAAAGCAGAAAGAGAAGATCAAGTAATGCATAAAGGCTGACCTATCAGAATTACATGAGGCTTCTCAGCAGAGACTCTAAAAACCAGAAGATCAAGGGCAGATATCATACAGACCCTAAGAGAACACAAATGCCAGCCCAGGCTACTACTACATCCATCAAAACTCTCAATCAGTATAAATGGTGAAACCAAGGCATTCCATGACAAAATCAAATTTAAACAACATCTTTTCACATATCCAGCCCCTCAAAGGATAATAGATCGAAAACTCCAACATAAGAAGGGTAACTACTCCCAAGAAAAATCAAGAAATTAATCTTTCAACAATCCCAAAAGAAGATAGCCACACAAACTTAATTCCACTTCTAACAACAAAAATAACAGGAAGCAACAATCACTGGTTCTTAATATTTCTCAACATCAAAGGACTCAATTCCCCAATAAAAAGACAGACTAACAGATTAGATAAGTAAATAGAACCTAGCATTTTGGAAACACACAGGATATGCATATCAGTGACAAAGACAGATACTACCTGGCAGTAAAGGGCTGGAAATAAATCTTTCAAGCAAATGGTTCCAAGAAACAAGCAGGAGTAGTTATTTTAATTCCAAATAAAATAGACTTTCAGCCAAAAGTTATCAAAAGAGATGAGGAAGGACATTTAATACACATCAAAGGAAAAATATACCAAGATGAACTCTCAATATTGAACATCTATGCCCCAAATGTTGGGGTACCCAGATTCATAAAAGAAACTTAGCTAAAGCTCAAAGCACACATTGAACCTCACACTGTAATAGTGGGAGACTTACCTCACTCTCACCAAGGGACAGATTATGGAAACAGAAACTAATCAGAGATACAGTGTAATTAACAGAAGTTATGAAAAATGGATTTAATAGGTATCTTTAGAATATTTCAATCTAAAACAAAAGAACGCACTTTCTCAGCACCTCATGGTACATTCTCCAAAACTGACCATATAATTTGTCACAAAACAGGACTTAACATATACAAGAAGATTGAAATAATCCCATGCATCCTACCAGATCACCACTGACTAAAGCTGGTCTTCAATAATATATACAAAAAAACAAAAACAAAAAACAAAACAAAAAAAACAGAAAACAAAAACAAAACAAAACAAAAAACAGAAAGCCCAGATACACATGGAAGTCAAAACAACTCTTTACTCAGTGATAATTAAGTCAGAGAAGAAAGAAACAAAGAAACTAAAGACTTTTTAGAATTTAATGAAATGAAGACACAATGTTCCAAACCTCATAGCTCTGAGTGCCTCCATAAAGAAACTGGAGACAACATACACTAGCAGCTTAACAGCACATGTGAAAGCTCTTGAAGAAAAAGAAACAGATACATTCAAGAGGAGGAGTGAACATGAAATAATCAAACTTGGGACTGATATCAACCAAGTAGAAAAAAAGGGAACTACTTAAAGAGGCAACAAAACCAGGAGCTGGTTCTTTGAGAAAATCAGCAGTTAGATAAACTCTTAGCCAGACTAACCAGAGGGCACAGAGACAGTATCAAAATTAACAAAATCAGAAATGAAAAGGGAGACATAAGCACAAAAAAATGAAGAAATTAAAAAATAAATCACATCCTACTTAAAATGCCTATACTCAACAAATCTGGAAGAAATGGATAATTTTCTAGACAGATACCAGGTACTGAAGTTAAATCAGAATCAGATAAACCATCTACCAAGCCTAAAAAAAAATAGATGCAGTCATTAACTCTTTCAACCAAAACCAAAGCCCAGGACCAGATAGGTTTAGTGCAGAATTCTATCAGACCTTCAAAGAAGACCTAATTCCAATACTCTTCAAATTATTTCACAAAATAGAATCAGAAGGAACACTACCTAATTCATTGTATGAAGCGACAATTATGCTGATATCAAAACCACACAAAGACCCAACAAAGAAAGAGAACTTCAGACTGATTTTCCTTATGAATATTGATGTGAAAATACTCAATAAAATTCTCACAAACCAAATCCAAGAACAGATCAAAATAATCATTCACCATGGTCAGGTAGACTTCATCCCATGGATGTAGGGATGGTTCAATGTATGGAAATCCATCAATGTAATCCACAATAAAAATAAACGCAAAGGAAAAAAAATAACATGACTATCTCAGATGCTAAAAAAGCATTTGACAAAATCCAACATCCCTTCATGATAAAAGTCTTGGAAAGATCAGGAATTCAAGGCTCATATTTGAACATAGTAAAAGTAATATACAGAAAACCAGTAGCCAACATCAAACTAAATGGAGAGAAACTTGAAGCAATCCCACTAAAATAAAGGACTAGACAAAGCTGCCTACTCTCTCCCTATCTATTCAATATAGTACTTGAAGTTCTAGCCAGAGGAATTAGTCAACAAAAGGTGGTCAAAGGGAAACAAATTGGAAAGGAAGAAGTCAAAATATCATTATGTGCAGATGATATGATAGTATACTTAAGTAACCCCAAAAATTCCACCAGAGAACTCCTAAACCTGAAAAGCAAATTCAGCAAAGTAGTTCGATAGAAAATTAACTCAAGCAAGTCAGTGACCTTCCTCTACTCAAAGGATAAACAGGCTGAGAATTAGGGATATGGCACCCTTCACAATATTCACAAATAATATAAAATATCTTGTTATAATTCTAACCAAGCAAATGAAAGATCTGTGGCAAGATCTTCATGTCTCTGAATAAAGAAACTGAAGAAAACCTCAGAAGAATGAAAGATCTCCTGTGCTTATGGATCAGCAGGATTAGCATAGTAAAAATTGACATCTTACCAAAAGCAATGTACAGATTCAGTACAATCCCTGTCAAAATTCCAACTCGATTCTTCACAGATATAGAAAGAACAATTCTCAAATTTATTTGAAAAAAAAAGCAAAACTCAGGATAGCAAAAAGTATTCTCAACAATAAGAGAACTTCTGGGGGAATCACCATCCCTGACTTCAAGCTGTACTACAGAGCAACAGTGATAAAAACGATGTGGCATTGGTACATAGACAGAAAGATAGATCAATGGAATAGAAATGAAGACCCAGAAATAAAACCACATGCACACACACACACACATACAAGCACACACACACACACACACACACTTGATCTTTGACAAAGAAGCCAAAAATATATAATGGAAAAAAAAGCACTTTCAATAAATGTTGCTTTCCTAACTGGCTGTCTGTATGTAGAAAAATGAAAATAGACCCATATTTATCACCTTGCACAAAGCTCAAGCCCAAGTGGATCAAGGATCTCCACAGAAGACCAGATACACTGAAACTAATAGAAAAGAAAGTGGAGAAGAGCCTTGAACACATCAGCAGAGGGAAAAATTTCCTGAACAGAACACCAATGGCTTATGCCCTAAGATCAGCAATTCACAAATGGGACCTCATAAAATTGAAAAGCTTCTGTAAAGCAAAAGACACTCTCAGTAGGGCAAAACAGCAAGCTAGAGTTTGGGAAAAGATCTTTTCCAACCCTATATCTGATATAGGCCTAATATCTAAATTATACAAAAAACCTCAAGAAATTAGACTCCAGAGAACCAACAAATCCTATGAAAATATGGGGTACAGAGCTAAAGAGAGAATTCTCAACTGAGGAATCCCACATGGCTGAGAAGCACTTAATGAAATGTTCAGTATCCTTAGTCATAAGGGAAATGCAAATCAAAACGATCCTGAGATTCCACATTACACTAGTCAGAATGGCTAACTCAGGTGACAACAGATGCTGGTGAGGATGTAAAGAAAGAGGGTCACTCCTCCATTGCTGGTGGGATTGCATGCTAGTAAAATCACTTTGGAAATCAGTCTGGCTGTTCCTCAGAAAATTGGACATAGTACTACTAGGCGACCCAGCTGTATCACTCTTGGTCATATACCCAAAAGTTGTTCCAACATATAACAAGGACACATGCTCCACTATGTTCATAGCAGCCGTATTTATAATAGCCAGGAGCTAGAAACAAACCAGATGTCCCTCAACAGAGGAATGGATACAGAAAATGTGGTACATTTACACAATGGAGTACTACTCAGCCATTAAAAACAATGACTTCATGAAAATTTCAGGCAAATGGATGGAACTAGGAGATTTCATCCTAAGCGAGTTAACAGTCACAAAAGTACACACATAGTATGTACTCACTGATAATTGGATATTAGGAAAAAATCTTGGAATATCCATGATACAACTTGCAGATCATATGAAGGTCAAGAAAAAGCAAGACCAAGGTATGGATGCCTCCTTCCTACTTAGAAGAGGAAACAAAATAATTAAGGGAGGTAGAGAGGGTGGAAGGGACTTGGGAGGAAGAGAGGAGGAGGAAAGGAAAAAAGGGACAAGTTCTGGTATGGAGTTGGGGGAGATGTACAGAGGGTTTGGAAATTGAGCACATGTATGTAGCAATGGAGGATGGGTAACTGACGGAATCAAATAGAAAGTCCCAGACACCCACAGGAAAGCAAGAGGCTCCCAAGACCCAACAGGGATGACATTAGTTGAAATACCCAACAAAGGGGAGAGAGAACCTGTAGAGACCGTATCCAGATGTTAGGCATGGCCCCTGATTTTGGGACAGGGCCACCCACCCATCTCAAAACTTTAACCCCGAATTGCTTCTCTCTAAAGGAAATACATGGACAAAGAGGGATCAGAGACTGAAGGAAAGTGCATCCAGAGACTGCCCCACTTGGCGATCCATCCGGTATGCAGCCACCAAACCCAGACACTGATGCTAAGAAGTGCTTACTGACAGGAGCCTGATATTATTGTCTCCTGAGAGGCTCTGCCAGAGCCTTACTGATATAGATGTAGATGCTTGCAGCCAACCATTGGACTGAGCATGGGGACTCCAATGGAGGAGTTAGGGGAAGGACTGAAGGAGCTGAAAGAGTTTGCAACCCCATAGGAAGAACAACAGTATCAACCAACCAGACCCCCAGAGCTCCCAGGGACTAAACCACCAACCAAAGAATGCACATAGAGAGACCCATGGCTCCAGCTGCATATGTAGTAGAGTATGGTCTTGTCTGGCATCAAAGGGATGTGAGGCCCTTGTTCCTGTGAAAGCTTGATGCCCTAGTGTAGGGGAATGCTGGAGTGGTGGGACAAGAGTGGGCTTGTGGGTGGGGGAGCACCCTTGTGAAGGCAGGGGGCTTCTAAGAGAGTAAACAGGGAAGGGGAATAACATTTGAAATGTAAATAAACAAAATAACCAATAAAAAACAAAAACAAAAAAAATTGAAAGATCTTAAGAGCCATGGGGATGGAAGACACCAAAGAAAAATGAGGCCGTTTTATCAAGACTGAAGCCCATTCAAACATTCTAAGTCAACTTCAGGCCTTCACATGCACATATGTCCAAGCACATGCACACACCAAACAGGATGCTTCCACAGACACACCGAAACAAAGATGCACACACAAACACTCACACACATACACATATATATAAACAACACACATACACACATACACACACACACAAACTTATACTACATACACAAATACTTTTAGTCATGAGTGCGGTATCTTTTGATTGACTCTCAAGTATGAATTAGTTATTAATTAGGATGAATCTATGCTTCCCAGTTCCATTTATTTAAAATTCCTATAGGAAATTCACATTCTCTACAGGTCTAGATTCATTGGTGGAACCAGCACCTTTAGATTCTCCCAAGTTTGCTTACCATCACTCTTTTCCATGGTCCCAGTAGGGACTCTAGCTTTCTGAGAAACAGCAGTTCCATGGTAAAGTTTGAGAAACAGCAGTTCCATGGTGAAGTTTGAGAAACAGCAGTTCCATGGTGAACTGGAAGTTTCTGCTAGTGTCCTGTGATGCAGACTCATGTGGTGTTTTTCTGAGGTTAACTCACATGGTATTTCACTGAGGCAAGACCCATGGGAGGACACATGATGTTTGGAGAGAGTAAAAATAGAACTCAAGGGACACTGACAGCAAGCTCGCATAGCTAGCTTTGCAACACTTCATTTGTCTTAGGTCGTTGCTGATCTTTGTTTCATTGAGAGAGGTAGGGCGGAGAACTTCTCCTTGCACCCCAGCTGGTCCTGGTCACTACTGCTGACTCATGCTGATTCAGGCCTAGTGGTGTCTGCTGAGTTGTGCCACCTCTCCTGATTCATGTGTGGTATCCTGACAAATGGAGATTTGAATTTTCCCAGAGAACTACTTCTAAGGGGAACATATCCCCTTGTCTTATTTATCATCTTTCCTCTTGTACATTTGAAAAGTAGACTAGAAGGGCGATTGAAGCATTTGAGAATCCTTATTAAAAGTAGGTTTTAAAAAATCTAAATCTATGCCATGGACATTGGGTTAAACACTCCCAAGCAAGGAAGCCGAGATGACTTTTAAAACTTCTATTAGTAAGCATATAAGCAGCTTTGAAGGATTTGTTCTTTCTTGGGAGCACATAGTCCCAAAGAACACTGTCTACCTTGTATATTAACTTTGACTCCAGGGCAAAATCCATTACCCTTGCTTTACTTTCTGAAAGCCTTGGTGTGATATATATATATATATATATATATAT
>NW_022196913.1:30553437-30577317 GCF_008632895.1 Mastomys coucha
TATATGTTCACATATACTTTGATTTTGTGTTCCAGGAACTCTGACTGCTCAAGAAGTTTGCAAATATCACCCACTCATTTTATTTATTGCTTTTCTTCCCAAGCAAAATTGAAAGTCAGATAAAAATAAACTCTTAGCTTTTAAGTCTCATGTAGTAATTTCAATTAGAGGAAAAACAGAAATCTTGAAGTTCACTTCTAACAGAGGATGATCATCTATCTAGATATGGCTAATGGCTTTGGATTGTTGTCATTGTATAAGACTGCTTTAGGCCTACAAACAGAATGTAACAATAGTTATTTCATGTTCATTCTATATTGAGAAAATTATACCGTAAAGAGCTGATCTCAGTGTAGTACTAACACAATGATTAGCATCTGTGATACTGAGCGTAAAATGCTTCCACAGGCTCCTCCATTTACATGGTTTCTCCCCGTTTTAATGGCAATGTTCTGGAAGGCTTAGTACCTGGAACTGACTTGGTGGACATGGACCATCAAGGGCATGTCCAAAAGACATACCCTTTGTCTAGTTTGTCTAGTGGCTAGTGTCTGATTTCTGATCTGCTGATATGTGAGCACCATCTTCACCACCTTTGACTGATTTATTCCCCACTGTGATAGATTAATATAACCAATAAGAGAAAAATCTTTTCTTCCTTGGGTGGTTGATGTCAGCATTTTGTCACAGACACAAGGAAGATCACTAAAACAATTTCTCTGTCTCCTTGAAGTTTTCCCCAAACTCAAAAATGCTAATCCCCAATGAAACATTCATTCACCCATAGTCAGTATAAGCCATTGCTCATTCACTCTCTGTCTTTTCAGGAATTAATGATTATAGCTGGCTCTCCTTGACTTAATTTTTTTCTTTTCCTTCACTGCATACTAACAATAACAGTACATAGAAGGAGAATCAAGTCAAGGAGAACTGTTTTATGTAGATCAGCAGAAATGAGGCATACAGATACTAATTTCTGTTAACCTGTAAGACACCTGGGGCTCAGTCCCAAAGTCTATGCTATGTACTGATTTCAATCTTATTTTTTACTAGTGGTCAGATGTGATTTTTCCAGTTGCTTACCATTATTATATCATAAATTTATAGTCTTAAAATAGTTGAATTGTATTAACACCTAAGAGCATACACTATGAGCGGAGCTCCTATTTGTAAGTCTGCCATACGGAATGTACTGAAGTTGAGATAGCACAAGCTAATTATTTTACATATTCATTGGAAAGTTAAAAGGAAATGTATTTTTCTGAGCTTAGGTTATTAATTTAAAATACTTATCACGTTTCTAAAAATTTGCTTTTTGGGCTCTTTAGTATTCTTTCTTTCTAAAAGACTGGGTGTAACCAGTAGGCATAAGTTACTCTTGTCTCTTTCTGCACCAGAACATAGTAGTGAGGTTTTGAACACAAAGCTTCACAACTATTAAGTATAGATGATCAAAAATTTTCAGAGATGTGTGATGAACACATTTACTAGTGTTTCTAAATATCTTAGTTTCTTTTAAGTCAAACAATGTCACTTCCACATTCTCCAGGGGTTGTAATAATCATTTGATCATATTTTAGACAATTTTATAATTTCATTTCTTCACTTTTCAATATTTAAATGCTTTGGGAAGAAGAGATCCTAATTTTCATAGCCACCACTCCATATTTTAGTAAAACAACTAAGATTCAATGAGAACATTATACGGCACATGAGACAAAGGAAAATGAAGAAAGGAGGGAAAAGGCAAGAAGGCAAGGAGGAAGAGAAAAAGGAAGGAAGGGAGGAAAGAAGGAAGGAAAAGAGGGACTCCAAATGTAAAAGAGAATTTCAGTAGAAGCCATTTTTAAGAAAATGTACTCATAAAATACACATAGGATAACATTTGAAAAGTAAGTAAAACAACCAATAAAAAAATTTAAAAAGTACATATGAAATACCTAATATAAATTAGACATTATGAGTAATCAACAAACTTAAAAATTCTAAATATTTAAAGGAATGCAAAGAGCAATTTCCCATCAAGTGTGAATATTAATAAGGAAGTATAAATTATAAAAATAAAAATTTTAACTGATAGTATGATGACAGGGGAGTAGCAGTAATTAGCAACCAACAGAGGAAACATACAAAGTACAGCTAAATCTGTATTATTTGTGATTTTTTTTGTTTGTGAAAGAAAAGTAATAAGCATAATAAGAAGAAATGTAGAGGTTTATAAAGCCCCATCCAGAAACACTAGTAGTTGTATAATTGACTTTCTTTCTTTCTTCCTTTCTTTCTTTCTTCCTTTCTTTCTTTCTCTTTCTTTCTTTCTTTCTCTTTCTTTCTTTCTTCCTTCCTTCCTCCCTTTCTCTTTCTCTCTCTCTCTCTCTCTCTCTCTCTCTCTCTCTCTCTCTCTCTCTCTAACTTCAGACTTTATTCCCTTCCCAGTCCACTCCAACTGTTCCACATCCTATAACTTGTCAGTGACCCTTGTCTCCACGAGGATGTCCCCAACTCCTAACTCCAACCCCACTCCCCCACCCCACCAGACCTCTAAACACTCTTAGTTCTCCAGTCTCTTGAGGGTTAGATGCATCTTCTCTCACCAAACCCAGACCTGGCAGTCCTCTGCTGTACATTTGTTGGGGGCTTCATATTAGCTGGTGTATGCTGCCTGGTTGGTATTCTAGTGTCTGAGAGATCTCTAGGGTCCAAGTTAATTGAGACTGTTGGTCCTCCAACAGAGTTGCCCTCCTCCTCAGCTTTTTCCAGGTTAGGTTGAATTCCCTAATTCAACCACAGGGATCAGCAGCTTCTGTCCATTGGTTAGGTGCAAATATCTGCATCTGACTCTTTCAGCTGCTTGTTGGGTCTTTCAGAGTCAGTCATAATAGGTCCTTTTTTGTGAGTACTTCATAGCCTCAGTAATAGTGTCAGGTCTTGGGGCCTTCCCATGAGCTGGATCCCACTTTGGGGCTGTTACTGGATCTTCTTTTCCTTGGGCTCCTCTCCATTTCCATCTCTGAAGTTCTTTCAGACAGGAACAATTACTGATCAGAGTTTTCACTGTGGGATGGCAACCCCATCCCTTACTTTCTTGTCTTTCTGCTGGAGGTGGGCTCTACAAGTTCTCTCTCCCCAATGTAGGGCATTTCATCTAAGGTCCCTTTCTTTGAGTTCTGAGAGTCTCTCACCTCTCAGGTCTCTGCTACCTTCTGGAAGGTTCCCCCAAACTCTTACCTCCTGAGAGTGCATGTTTCCATTCTTTCAGCAGAATGGAAACATAATTGAATTCCTAATGGGGGAGGAGAGGAAGGAGAAGAGAATATTCAATGACATATAAAAGAAAGAAATCTAAAATATGGCAAACAAATAAACAAACAAACCAAAAAACCCAACGACACAAAAAAGCAAACAGCAGAAATAAACAACTAAATCTTCTTGTGTAAACAAAGATATCAAAGAGTTAAATAAATTCCAAACAAGATAAACACAAAGAGATTTGTATCTAGACTAATTATATCAAAAATCTCAAAAGAAAATGAGAGAGCTTGAAAGTGGAAGGCTCTCACTAGGATAACTAAAGTTTAAATGTTACTTACATAGGAGAAAATTTAGCAAGGATGAAAGGAAATCAGGAGACCCACATACCAACAATGCCAGTGGAAAATGATTCAGTCTTAGAAGTATGAACTAATGTCTGTTATAACAAAGATCAACCTTTAAATAACTTGCTAAGATAAACACACACACACACACACACACACACACACACACACACACACACACACAAATTTGCATGCATTGTAAGGCTATTTCTTCTGGAATAAACAAATCCATAGCAAAAGTAGGCACCTCAGCATTTTTAAGACTAAGGAAGAGGTCTGTGAGAATTCCTGTGTATTAACATGTATTTGGCTTGACTTGTGACACATTTCTAAGTTTGTGTATTGAATGTATCAACTCTTAGTTTAATGGTGTGTATGTGTGGTCTATTGAACTTAGATTCTCACCAATTGTACAACATAAATTTACCCACTGAGTCATCTCCACAACCCCTAAGTAGGTGTTTCCTGATTATATCTAATTTGAGCTAATATTTAAATGTTACACACTTTTTTAAAACATTTTTTGCTGGATTGTAATTTTATCTCCACAATTGTGCTGTATATTAGCTATCTCCACTTTCACTTATTTAAATCTGCTTTTGACTGCCCTGTACCTCAGGAGCTGTCTCATGGCTCTCAACAATGACTGCCCTGTGGGACAGTCCCACAGCACTCCTGAGAACTGTAAAGAAGGAAGAATGTGAGTGGAGTTGCTTCCTGGTGTGCCTCAGGGATAATTCTGTGATGTCAGCCATTGACACATCCCTGCCTGAAGGATGTCTTGAGTCAATTTTTGTGGTCAGATAATGATTCCCTTTTTTTTTTTTTTTTTACTCTTTATGTTTATTTATGATAACTTCATGGAATGACTGGCCATGTTGCTAAACTGGTACAGACATTTTGAGAAATGCATTCAATAAATTGCCTCTTTTGCCACTCTCCATCTAAGACTTATTGACTTTGTTTGATTTTGCTTTTCTTGTCATATCACTTGTTTTCATTTGCTGGCTTTTTACATAACCAACTGTCTGTATTGCTGCAGCATCTCTGCCAGTCTGTCTCAGCACAGACTTTTCTGATAATCAACCTGTTCTAACATGTCCTTCAATAAACTGCTTAATATCTTTTCCTTCCTTTATAATCAACATGTCACCTACAATGTGCTTTGGGTCTGCGTTTCTACAAGATTAGAGAGCTGCCATTTCCTACCTCCTTTTTAGTTTATGGGACCTGGGATTTTGCTTTGGTTAAATATTCTTCATTTTGAGTTCTATTTGTTTGCTGTAATTATTATTTCTTTAAACTCTTTGCTGTAGCTCACAATAAAATAAGAGAAATAGTCAAAGGTCCAATACAGCACTTATCAAGGACTGGTTTACACAGCATTATGAGATGTCTATCACACAATACCAATTCAGAGATTGAAACTTTTGAGAAGACAGGTCTGCAAACTACTTCAGGTTATGTAAAATTAGTAAGAGAGAAAGCAATATCATGTCTTTTTATACTCTTTCTATGAGTTAGGGGACATCCTGTGCTACTGCTCAGCAAGCAGACCACTATGAATTTTTATTCTGAAGTTTTCTGGCAGATATATCATGTGCCAATCATCAGCCATGATTTTTCTTTGTCTCCAATATAAACATAGCACCTAGCTGAGAAGAATTTAGACTACCCAGTCAAAGCTGGATATCTGAAAAAAAACAAAACAAAACAAAAAACAAAACACCCATTAATATCTGTACCTTTACATTCAACATAATATTTTAATGACAAAGTTTTCATAGTAGTCCCTTTGCTTATATATATGCATATATGCAATATACCTGGTTGTATCTATTTTCATCCTCTGTAGATTTCTTCAGATTTCAGTTCTGAAATATTTAGACTTCCTGTTATCATTTATCTCTTGTGACAGTAACATAAGTCCTAAAATTTATTTAGGCACAAAGTCCTTTTCATTTGCATTTTTTGTCACACACCTAATAGTTCAACATTGGAGACACAAAGTTGCTCAATAAATATTCTTAAATTTGATTTATTATAGCTTTTATTAATTCTGTCTTCTTCTCCTCCATTCCCTTCTGTTTGATATAAAGCAGGCAGCATGTGCTGTATTCTGAAACACAGCTCAGAGTTAATAACCTCTGAGAAACTCGATCTGGTCTAGCACATTCAAGTTCTACTGTTAGAAAACTCCAGGGATTTAAACATTGGCTTTCCTTAATCCATTATCTCGTCAATATTTGTTCACATCTATGGCGATACCAGGAGGTGGATAAGGGCTCCACAAATCTTTGGATTTGTTTAAAATTGGTGTTTAATGCATATTTATTTTTTCTTTCCAAAGCATTTGGAGAGAGCTAGGCTGTGAAGTCCCTTGAGGAAATGGTTTTCTTGACACTGCTTCTGTGTTTTCTCACACCCGCATAAATGGCCCTGGAACTTGAAAACAGGAAAGCTGGGAAGGAAACAGGTCCTTCTGTTCATTCCAGTGAATCCGCTGGGACACTGAGTATGGGGATATTTTCAGTTCTCTGGGAGCCTTGAGCTGCAGTAGAAGGGGGAGTATAAAGAAATTTCTGAACTAGCAAACCAGCTGTAATTACAGTAACCAGTGGGTTTTTTCTTTTTAATCAACAGAAGTTCAAATAATTTTTATCATTAATAAGGTCTTAACTATATGACAAACAGAGAAGATTTTTCCAAAGTACCTTGCTCCCAACCTAATGATGGTTCTTCACAACTTATATAAGAATATCATCTTCTCAACATATATAAATGCACAGATGATTGACAGCAGATTAAACAAATATCTAGGCAACCGATAGGTGGTTTTTGTACTTTTTTTGAACTTTTAACAAAATCATAAGGGCTGTGGCTTGATTTTATATATTACGGTATTGTGTTAAATTTAAAACATTCTAATGAAGAGAAGAATTTAGGAAATTGCCTTGAGTAAGATTTAGAAAACACACTAAAATTTAGAGAAGGTGTTCTTCCTTCTGTCTCAGCATGAAGGCTAGACTAGGGATATAGTCTGATGTAGAAAAGGAAGAGGCCCTTCTTCTCTAATCATTGCCTACAGGCTTGTGTGGAGATGCTAAAATGGTAAATTCTCTAGGAATGGAAACATGGAAACACAAAGATAAAAATACTGAGTGCTGTGACTAAAATTCCTACAGACATTTTGCCCTTCTATGTGATCAAATAATTTGGCATACCACCATCCTACATACCACAAAGGAGTCATTAAAAGCCATTTTCTTTGTTTCATTTTTATAAGCATTAAATTTTCTATTTCTCTTTTTTGTAGAGAATGGCCCTCTGACTTTTAGAATAATTAGATGTGTTAATTGATGTCATTAATAGGGAGGTCATAACATAGTGAACATATTTCTATGTGTGACTGAGAACCTTCTACGTTTTCCTGGCTCAATGTGAAATTTTCCCAGTGACTTTTACTTAGATTGGCCCATTGTTTTAGGGTTGTCACTAAAAAAATTTCCAAATTTAGTTTGATTATTTAGAGAGTCATAGTAGATGACTGTAAAACAACAAAGAAGTGTGTGTAGGGGAGTAGGGAAGTGATCATGGGTTGCTTTTGTCCTGTACTGTTTTACAGCCATGTGACAAAAACAGGATGCTTTGCTGCAGGTACCACACACTGATGTGGTTTATTGTGACTGCTCTTTCCCTTTCCTCTGACTGTCCTCTTTGTTTCCTTGAGGGATGTAGACATTACATCAAACCATTCGAAATAACATTGCTCTGTTATGGATGACCACAGAGTTATTTGCGTTACTATGAAAAAAAAAAAAAAGAATGTAGCAGTAACCTTTAGCTTTTCTATAAAAAACAAATAGAAATCATATGTGTATTTAAAATACAAATATATATTTATATGTGTGTATATTTATATAAATATAAATGTGTGTGTATAAATATACATTAATAGATTTTATATTAACCTCTCCTGTTCTTTGAAAAAAAAAAAAGAAGCCCATTTTTAAAGGCAAAGAGTAAATACATTCTTTAAAAGATGGAATTATAATTTTCCAAATAACATTTGACATGATTGGTTACAGATTTCTTTATGGTAACAAATGATTGATAAGCCATCAAATTCACTTGTGCTTTAATGAATTAAGGAGAAAAACTGGCAATTCCTTGCACTTATAAATTCACTGGATTTCCTTCAGAGACTAAACACTCAAGAAGAATTGCAATCTGCAGCCCATGAAATATTCACATGGTTTCCTTTAAGATTCTCTTTTAGCTTTTATATCTAGTCATGTGACTCTATAATTTCATTCTCATTCGTAAAAGGCAGTTCTGCAACACACTTCCTGTCAAGGACCAAAAATATTTGCATAATTACCAAGAAAGCACCTGACCCTTTGTAATGGATCATACTCTGAACCTCACTTCAGAGAGCCCTTTCAAAAAAGCTCTGAAGCATCCTGCTTCCTTCTCATGCAGACAAGTTTAGTTGTGGCATCTTATTCCAATTAATGCTGTCCTGTAAAAGTTTTCAAAAGAATGTGAATTATTTATTTAACCTGGTAGTCTTTAGAAATGACTAAGCTCTTGGAATGCTGCTAGTGCATTTAAGCTTTTGATAAACATGCTAAAATCCACATGACCAAAGAGCTTAGATATTGTGTAATGAACAGAGGGGAGGAGAGGAGCACTCATGGAATGAGAAATGGAATATATTGCTATGGAGATACAAGAAGAAGACAGGAATGGAAGGATTAAACATTGAGAAGAGAGAAGAAAGTATAAGGGAGGAAAAGTGTTGAAGGATAATTAACACTGCCTACCATTTGAGAGGTCATGTTGAAATCTATTTCTATAGCAGTTTCTTAAACTATAGGTATATGTTAGAGAAATTAAATGGAGTCATCAAATAACAGGGAAGTGATGCCCCCAACTAGACTTCGTTTGTCACCAAGTAAAACCTCCATGGCCAGGAATTCAACATATAATTGAGTCTTTGGACAAAGGGCCCAGTGAAAACCCCCAAACAACTCAATGCTTCTAACAGAACTATTGATTTCTTACACAAACGAATGGCAAGTTCCCGTAGTTGAAGACAAAACTTATCTATCTCAGTCAACACAGAGAAGATGATCTGGTGTCTAACCAGAACCTTTACCAATACTGGTCAGTGTTCATGGTACAGAAAAGTTCTCTGCATTCTACCAGTGGAGAAAAGCATCTACGAAACCTGCTAAAAATCCTGCTATCTGCAACAGTGCCCTGCCTGCATGACATAGTGAATGACCGTGATACTCATCCTGTACATGGACAAATCAGACTAAGGAGCTCAGAACAAAGAATGAGTTTGAAGACATCTTAGGAGAGAGAACAATATTCCAAATTTCTCCTAAAACAGAGAGGATAAAAGATTGTCTATCCATGTCCAGGAGGGAACTTCAAAGATGTTACCTAAAGGCACCCTATTTAACTATCAATCACAATTTTCCTATCCCAAGGAATGTGTTGACGACAGAGATAAATTGTATATAAGGGATTGGTAGGTGTTGCTAAAGGATGCTCATACAACACTTCCACATCAATCTGAAGGTCTAAAGGTGGGCAGAAGGACACCTTGATAACACCTAGCGTATTAACCAGGGAACTGATCTGGATAGTTCGTCCAGTGAATAAGAGTGAGCAGGGAAGGAAATATAAATGGGTCTCCAAAACTTCATAAATATCAGAAATGAAGACATAGCTTAATAAAAATTAGAAATATCACAAATGAGTAAATGAACTAATTAACAAAGTCTTAAACATTTTACATGTCTACAAAGTCCAGAGAGGTGTTCTTACTAATTTAATTTAAGGGTTTTCTTGAAGTTATTTCCTGTCAGTGGTCCTTGTGACCCAACATCACGGGGTCAAATGCTGAAGAAACAAGAGGTAGAGAAGGTACAAAGGGAAGGACAAGGCTGATACCTACCATCTCTGCTGACAGCCATGGTCCTTGCCTATGCTCTTGGTAGTTGTTACGACTGTGTATTTCATTGCTGAAATGAAGTTTCACTTTGTGACAGAAAATAAAGTCTGTGGGTCTAAACACCATCTAAGTTATCTTTTAGGGACAAGGTTGGAATTAGTCCCCTGATTAAATGTGTACAATAATAAGAAAAAACGAAACAGGTTTAGAACTTTAAGCCTCATATCCACCGGAAATAACAATAGTTATGCGTGTTGTAGCTCTGAAGTGTAAAAAAGAAAACAATTGAGATTATGTAATAAAATAGAGGTTTTTTTTTCATACTCCTGTAATTAAAAAAAAAAATCAGTTGTATTTGATGGAGATATTTTCATCATGACTATTAAAAATATCCTGAAATCATGGCCTATTTTAAAATTGTACCACTGCAACAGCTAAATAGGTATATAGATGTGTATATTTTGTGACTCAATGCTTTTTATTTTGTTAAAAAAGGGATAAAGAAAAATCAAAGTCCCTCTTCCATATTAATATAATATTATAAAGTTAAATTAAAGACTTTAAGGGATGGAAATTATCTTTCTGCTTTGTACCTAGTGATATTTGGGAATATTTTCAATAATTGATATCCTTAATTAAAATTGTACATTAATTATGATAGTTATTATTAATAATAATGGTAATGATAATTAGTATTATTACTCAATAATTACCCCATAGGTATCTTCTTTCTAGTTCATCAGTCTAGTGACATATAGTATTATCTACTTTAATTTGCATCATAAACCTATGTCCTAAAATTGTTATGGGAAGTATATGGGATATGAGAGCAGCACTGCACATCTGACTTCTGCCTCTGTCAGGAGGAATACTCTGACAAATGTAAATTAGGCTCTGAACCACAGGTAAAGAGAAAGGCTCTCTTTAAATGTAAATGATGTGCCCAGACATAATAGGCTTTATTGAATAGCTAGTTGAAGAATAAGAAAATTCGAATGCCCTTAAAACTTATTTTTCCAGCTTATATGTTGTGAAGATTATTGAGTGTAATACTTTTTTATTACATTGAACTAAGAAGAGTAAAACAAAAAATAGACTAAGAGTTTAAATGGCCTTACTATGTTCATGGTTCTAGATGTAAAATCAGTCTTGCCGCTAGGCATCTTTGACTTGTTCCTTTCAGTTACACTCATGGCTTTCTATTTCCATTGTATGGTTTCCTTTGCATTCTTTCACAAACTTGACTCTGTCTTTAATCCATAAGCCTTTCATTTTCTCTATCCATCTATTTGTCTCTCGGTCTGTCCATGTATACATATATAATATGTATACACACATATATACCTTTATATGTATATTGTATATACACACATATATATAGACACCCACATTAAAATTGTGCAAAATGAAGAACAACAACAAAAATATCACAGCTAATTTTTTTCTGGTTGAAATGCCCTCAAAAACAAATGACTGTAATATACTGAAAAAAATTTTAATCTTTTTTGTTGGATATTTTATTTATTTACATTTCAAATGTTATCCCCTTTCCAGGTTCCCCCCCCCCAGAAACCCTCTATCTCATCCTCCATTTCCTTGCTTCTATGAGGGTGCTTCCCCACTCACCCACTCACTCCTGCCTCCCTACCCTGGCATTCCCCTACACTGGGACATCGAGCCTTCACAGGACCAAGGGTCTCTCCTGAGAGGTTTTAAACATCTAATTTTCTTGATTTTGTTCTATATCCATAAGGTTGTGAGAGTTAGCAGCTGATATTTATATAAGAGTAATTTAAATTACTCCAGGTCATGAGGTATGCCGATTTATAGACACTGGCTGTCTTGATTAATTGACAAGACTGGTACTATATTGACTGATAATCTGTCTCCATTCTCTCTCCATTTATGTGTCTCTGTCTCTGTTTATGAATGTATGTTTGTATGTGTGTATATGTATATATATATATATGTATATGTATACATATATATATATATATACATATATGTGTGTGTGTATCTGTATGTGGGTATGTTTTTTGTGTGCATGTGTGTATATGCATATACATGTGCATGCAAGTGTGTGTTTGTATGTGTGTATATGTGTGGACATACATGTATGTGTGTTTGGGAGTGTGTGCTTGTGTATGTGTGTGTATGTGTGTATGTGTTTTTGTGTGTGTGTATGTTTATATGTATCTGCATGTATTTATGCATATATACATATGTGAATGTGTGTGTGTATGTATATGTGTATGTGTATGTGTTTGTATTCATGTGTATGCATGCGTGTATGTGTATGCTTGTGTGAATGTATTGGAATGTATGTTTATTTGTTCATATGTATGTTTGAGTGTAAAAGTGTATATGAATATGTATATGTGTGAGTATGTATGGATTTATGTGTGTGTACATGTGTATGTGTATACATGCATGCATGGATGAATATGTACATGTAAGAGTGTATGTGTACACATTTGTAAGTGTGTATGTGTACTTGTGTGTATCTGTGAGTGTGTGCAAGCATGCATGTATGTGTGCATGTGTGTGTGTATCTATGTATGTATGCATGTCTGTATGTGTGTGTGCATGCATGTGTATGTGTATGTGTTAATATAAATTCAATTCAGATCTTGTAAGAGATTTGTTTTATAGTTCCTGTGTCTAGACATTGAGTTTAAGAGGTTTTATTATTTACATTTTTCATTTGTATATTTAGTGTTTTGGGATCCAGCACACAAGCACTCAAGTGAGTACAAATGCCTGAGCTGGTGTTTCTGTCCATTCACTGCTGTACCAATGTGTTTCAGTAGCGTGTGATTGCCCTTCCATCTTGCTTGTCTGCCTCATGAACCTAGACATAGCTCTTGATTACAATCACACTGCTAACACAATCTGCAAAGCCTGTGACATGAATCATCCTGAAAGGCTAGTGGAGAAACAGGTGTGACAAAGAGAGTGCATCTGTCACCACAGTACAGCCCTTCTCTCACCCAAAACACAGGCACTGTCACCATGCTCTTTTTCATTCTCTGGATGGAAAATATTGGGCCACAGTCCTGACTATATGCATGTAAAATTAACTCTTTAACTAATGTTACCACAAAACTTTAACATGAGGGAAGGATTCTGGTTCCCAGCTAATGCTGAAATGAGTAATGTTTGCCATCACTGAATCTACTAAAGGTAGATTAATAGGTAAAACGTCAAAATCATATACAAGTATTACATTCAAGATCATCTGAGGAAAATACTCTTGTACCAAAAGTACTTTAACACCTGACACCTGTCATTTTAACTATAACTTTAACTGTCTGATGTTGATAAAACAATATTATTCCAGAGGGGGAATAAATCATTGACGTCACACAAAATAAGAGTTGTATATATAGTAGATTTAGAAATCACCTTACTACTTCATATTTTTCCTAAAATTCTGACCTGCTCATGTATTTTTTAAATATTCCATGATTACAGGGATTATGTTTCACTTACAGTGTGATTCTAGAGGTCATGTTTAGTTTAATTCTGTACAATAAACACTTAGTGGATTCTCCACATGTGCCACATAACCAGAACCCAGAATGCAAATGAGATGAAATGCTCTCTCCAAAGGATTCCATGTCCAACTGGGAAGGGGGAAATAATTCAATCCTTATGACCCAGAAATGCTGAGCCATGGTGGGAAAGAACCATAAAATATTCCAACCAATGAAGGTAATGTTTGCGGAAGCATTCAGAAAGAATCTCATGGGTTGGGGATGAGAGGATCTGTGAGAAAAGTAAGTCTAGGGGAATATTGCTCATACTTAGAATAGCAAGATCAAAGGCAAAGAGATAGAAAAACTCATTTTGTTTTCATTTTTTCTTGAGCATAACTTATGGGCAAAGCAGGAGTAGGCAGTGAGTGGAGAGATTCTGGGACCACTGTGAATCATACCTTCTTGCAAAGCAGATGAGCCTAAGTCAGACCCTTGTTAAGAGATGTTGGCAATAGACAAACAGTAGAATTGAATTAGAGAAAGCAGCCAGTAAGTTATTCAAGAAACTAGTGAAAGATAGTGCTATTCTGAAATGAGAAGCTGACAGCAATGAGAGAAAAGAAAGGAAAAGACAGGACACTGCAATTATCAGGAAAATAATTCCACAGACATTATTACATTTAACTTCGATAGTGAAGGAAGATCTACATCCACTGGTTAGAAATGACCTTGACACAAATGGATAATCAACCGGTAAAACTAGACATAAGATTAGCAAGGAATAAAAGTTCTATTCTGGAAACAAATATATTTTTATCATCTTCATTTAAAAATCTGAAGAGTAGATGACAGTATAGTTATAAATTATGAAAATGAGGGCAGTTAATAGTGGATGGGCAGAATTAAATTCATAAAATTAGAGAGGAACCTGAGGCACCATTTATAATGTAGCAAGATTGGAAGTAGCCTGGAGGATGACTAGGAGATATGTTAGTCACTTTTCTTTTGCTGTAAAGGTACAGCATGCACAAGGCAGATCTTATGAAAGAAAGCATTTAATTGGGGCTTGCTTACCATTTCCGAGGCTTAGTCCATTATCATCGTGGTAGGGAGCACTGTCGAACCAATAGGACTGGGGCAGTAGCTGTAAGCTACATTCTAATCCATAGGAGACTGAGAGAGAAAAACACTGGGCTTGACTTGAGCTTTTGAAACCTCAAAGCCATCTCTCAGTAATACACTTCCTCCAACAAGACGACACATGCTCCAACAAGGCCACAGCTCCTAGTCCTTCTAATTCTTTCAAATAGTGTCACTCTCTGGTGAATAAGCCTTCAAATATATAAGCTTATAGAACCATTTTCATTCAAATCACTATATATGTTAAATACATGAAACATTAGCCTGATGAATACTGATAGAAGTATCCTCAGAGAAGTAAGAACTGAGCAGGCAATGCTGTTCCATAAACACATTAAATGTTCACAATACCCTATTTCCTATGTGCTTGTCTTGTTTATTCAGGTGAAATGTTGAGGTTTCTAGTATAATACAATACACTCGTCAACTTTCAGCTTGAAAAAAAAGATCATGTCACTGTTAGTAGGAAAAAATACACTCCTTTCCTCACCTTAATCTTTCAACAATTCAGAAGTTGATAACAATCAGCAAGCAAATATAAAAATAGTTTAAGCACCATGTGCTATCCTTCCATGTCACCAGAACATCTTCCAGAATACTACAAAAGAGGAATTACTTATTTTGACTCTCTTATCTGAGTTTTCAGTTTACTGTTCTTATATATGCTGATTTTTGACCAGACTTGTAAGCAGGAAAACATGGAGACAAGAAAGCGTAGGGGCAAGGAACTAGGAACTTTAGAGTACATCCGCAGTGATTTCTCCCCTCTACTTATATCCACATCCCAAATTAGTGTCACCTTTTCTGTTGGGAGGGAGCCATAACTCCAAAACATAAACATATAGGGAACATATCTCATTCAAATCATCATGCCAAAGAGATAAATAAGCTTCTTAAAATTCTGAAAGTAATACATTTGAGAGGTTTTGAGCCTTTGAAACTTCACATTTTTTATCCAGTATTTCCTTTTCTAGTTTTATGTAAGTTTCCCTCTCATGATTGAAAATCAGTTTGGTTAGGTGTGATGCCTATTGGCTGTGGACATTACTGGTAAACACTTTTCACCAGTGTTTAGAAATTGGCATTTCTGTCATAGTATTGGTGCCATTAAGTTGAGCATCATAAACCACTTCTCTTTGAACTAAGCTTGGCATTCGAGTCTTGATAAAACAGACTGTGGCTTGGGAGACATTGTCAGCATTCAATGTGCCATAGAGCAGGAGGCTCTTTAACAAATAGAAAGCAGATGTAACATGTATCAAAATCAAGTTATAAGGAATGAAAATCAGTCATTGAACTTGAACATGGCAAGTCCCAATTTAAGCTTTCCAGGAGCATTTACTTAGAGATCTTCTTTATGTATATACAAAGAATCTATTGAGCCCAGGAGACACATAGGGAGACTACAGGATTAGAGAATGGGAGTAAAACAAGGCCAGAATGCTCGCAAATGTATACATATATTTTCAAATGTGTACACACTTTCTCACAGAGAAATCACCACCTACATTAGTTATTCAAAGTGGTCTAAGAGCTAAAAAACAATGGAATTCTAATCACTTTAACACTTTTAAGGTATAAAAAATTAAACATACAAATGGAAACAATATTTAAAAATTCCATGTAGATATACACTGGTTCAGAAGGTATCAACATATTGCATATTTTATTATCATTTCTTACCACTTACACATTCTATATCATATTTTGTGATAAGAACAATCCAAACTCTTTATATCCATGCTAATTCTCTAACATGATGTCCTTAGCTTCTGTTCCAATTCTACCACTCTTCCTACCATTGTTGAATCTTCTGCAATGAGAATAGAAGTCCCACTGTCCACATACTATTTATTCATCCAAACATTCTGAGGAGAAACAGGGTACTGGCATTAGTTTTATTTCTTTTGCCATGATAAAGTACCCTGACAAAAACGATTTAAGGCAGAAAGAGATTATATTAGCTCACAGTTACTGTGTGGAGGTCAGGGTTCAAGATAAACAAGCTAGTCACATCCATAGTCAGCAACACAAATAAGTGAGTGCCAGCGTGCTTCTGCCTCAGCTTGTTTTCTCCATGCATATGTAGTCCATCCAAGATCTAAACTTAGGGTGTGATTTTTATCCTCAATGGGCTGGGTATTTCCATTTTAATTAACATAAGCAGTAAAAACCTCATAGATCTGCCCACAGGCTCACCTAGACAGCTCTAGATAATTTCTCATTGAGACTGTTTTCCCAGAGGATTGTAGATTGTGCCAGACTGACATCATAGTTCTCAATATATCTCAAACAGCATTTTCAAAAAATTTGATAGAGTTTTGCCTTTCATGGGATGGTTTAGATGTTAACTTTGAGAAATATATTTGCGTGGTCAGATTGAAAGCTACAAGTTGAAATTGTTCAATATAGTTCTGCAAAATATGTGTTCAAAATACTATATGTCTTTGTAGCCCAAATAATATAGAGAGGAGTCAGGTCTCACCTCTTATTTCTCATAGAATAGATGTGATAACAAACCTATTAACTATTTTGGTATAATAAATTATTCATGGCACTGGTCATTGGATAATATACATATAAATTCAGAGAGTTTGATCCAGTTATAAATAAATAGTGCATAGTATTATTTTTGACATCTTATTAAAACTTTAAGTATGATTCCAAACCCTCAGGCTACTTGATTTTTTAAAGTTAAATTTTCTTCTGCAATGGCAGTATATGACACTTGTCAAAAAACTAGAGCCATGATAGCTGCAGGCAACTTTCCAAAAATAAAATACCAGTATCCATCAGGAAAGTGCACATGCCTTGGTTTGCTTTAATGGACACTAATTCCTACAGCTATGTTTTGCTGTGACTAAGCTAGAAAATACTGTTCTCTGTGTTATAGTATTAAGCAAATTATACTTTGTCCAACAAGGTGCAAAATCAGAGTGGCAGGTTGCATCTCATAAGCCTTTGAATTAGAGAGGGCTACCTTTTCTCAGTGATCAGAGAAGCCTTAATCAGAACAACTCTGCCTCCACTATTTCCTTACTTTATCTCTACCTCTACTTCTAGCTGGGATTCTGTAACCCATGCTGAAATATTCATACAAATGATCACCTAAGAGATATGCAGGATAATAATAGTGATGGTGAATAACATTTTGACACTTAATAATTTGTTTATTAAAGGTGTTTTATTTGTATATGCTCAGGTAATAACAACAGCACAGGAAGAAATATATCATTGTCATCATCATCATCATCATCATCATCATCTGAATTTCACTAACAAAGAGTGTGTAAATCTGAAGAATCCTGAGTACTTGGTTCACCTGTGAAAGGTCTATACAATAGTCTCGGGGATTTTTTTTTGTTTGCTTGTTTTTGTTTTTTCAAGACAAGATTTCTCTGTGTAGTCCTGGCTGTCCTGGAACTTACTCTGTAGACCAGACTGGCCTCGAACTCAGAAATCCACCTGCCTCTGCCTCCCAAGCACTGGGATTAAAGGTGTGCACTACCACTGCCTGGCATTTTTCGATTTCTTATCTGAGATATTGCTGTCCTTCCACATGTTAAGTTTTCAGAGCTGTCAGCACAAAGTACCACATATGATGTTGTTTAAAGTAAGAGAAATATTATGTTTCACTAGTTTGAGGGAAAATCAAGGTGCTAAGAGCATCACCATCTTTCTGAAAACCGGAGGGCAATTCCTTTGCTCCTTGTCCAGCTGTTGGTGGTTGGTAAGACACTTCTGGCATTCCTTGTGTAATGGCATATGACATCACTGCTTGTCTTCATCCTTACATTTAGTTCTTTGTTTGTTTGTTTGTTTTACTGTCTTTTCACCATGCATCTGCTTCCAAGTTAATGTTTTCCTCTATTTTCTTTTCCCTTTCCCCTCTTTACTTTTTCCTTCTTTCACTCCTGTTGTTCTTTGTTTGTCTTCTTTTTCTGTGTGTTTGTGACACAAGGTCTCACGTTACAAGTATGTGACTCTAACGTTCTGATTACCTCATGAGACATTGGTTGTTATATTTTGGGGGACAACATATAGCTCCTAATACTCTTTTTTTATACTAAATGTAAGAGACACAAAAAGAAATTGGATATGTTCCATGCTGTTATATTACTTTTCCTGAGAAGTAGAAACACATATCTTGAACAGTATAGGTCACCAATGATAGATGAAAGAAATTATTCTACCCAAGTTCAACTTAATGAATCAATGTATTTATTGAGCTTAAATATAGGTACTTGCATGAAAGGTTGCTTACTAGAATATGGATAGTTTTTCTACTGCTTCTGTGAGATCCATTCTCTTAGCCATAGCTGTTTTATTGTTTATTCTGATGCCATGACTACAGGAATATGAACTGTGTAACTTACCACAATAATCTATATTCCACAATGGTCATATTACATACAGAAGGAAGGGCAGATTACACATCTGCTACCAAAGGTCTGATAGTAACTGAATAGTCATGGAAGTAAGTAGATGATTAGCACAAATTCATACAATTTTGAAAAATGGCAGTTATGGATACTAAGAAGGTTGGAAATTTCTGAAAATATTGAAGTTGAGCTGAGTTATCTATTTCACGCAAAATGCTATTCAGTTATTAGAAGGGAGAATGAACAGTGCAAAATAACAGGATATAATTTGTAAGTTTTAAAACACAAGGTTTGAGTTTGGAAGAAATTTGAGTAAGGGGAAAGAAATATGGTGCTAAATAAAGCTGAACTAATAGACATATAGAGGTATGGAGTAGTAGAGTACAAAGCTCCCCTGTACCATCAAAATGATGCTGGATTGGATCCACTGATAGTTATTTGGGGTTACATGTAAGAAATAAGGAATTCAGGATTCAACAGACTCACAAGAAATATTGAGGAAGAAAACTTCAGAAATGAAGCTGGCCAATTTCTAGTTAAACAACTATTTGGAAAAGTTGGTCTCTGTATGAAAGATACGACTTAGCTCAAAGATACATTTAGAGGAAGAAAGATTAGTCAATTCATTTGAGGGATACTTGAAGAGTTTGTATTGTCTAAGAAATGAGTAAGTTGGTCTTGCTGATTCAGTTCAACCTGTGTATTTGGAATGTTTCTCAGGATTAAATATAGACACCATTTAAGGATCTAAGATATGAAGCTCTTCTGGGAGCCATTATGTGAATGAGAAGACAGAGCCTCTAAGAGACCTGAACTAAATTCTTAATGAAAATATTAAAAATCAACTTGATGGCATACAGAATATGAATATTTACTAGTATTGTTCATAGTCACACTAGCTCAATGAGGACTCTAACAGAACCATTCCCACAGTGAGCACTCAGGAAATTCCATCACAACTACAAACTCATATGGACCACATGGAGTCTCTAAAATACCCATTATAAAGCTATTAGCCAGATCAATGTAAATGAACAGAAGGCAAATATTCAAGAAAACGTGGTAAGCTGACAGTGAAGATATTTCCAGTTAATATCGGTTTGCAAAGGAAAAATGAGGTTTTCCCCAATTGTCTCAATGAGTGTATTAACCACATGTAAGGGTAGGTTTCATGTGCAGCAGTAGGTGGCCACCACAGAAGGAATGCTACACTACTTTTGTCTCATATTTTTGGTCATTTTATTTGTCTCACTGGTCTTTTCCCTGTATATTATGGTTTCTGGTGTGTGTGTGTGTGTGTGTGTGTGTGTGTGTATGTGTACTATATTATATGGCTTTTGAGAAAGACAAGCATAAGTGTCTACTGGATAAAATGGATGTCAGGGAATTTAAGGTAATTCCTGGGAATCACCTGTAAGCTATAGATGGGTAACAGGCTAGAGAGTAAGGTGGTGTCAGCTTTGACAAACTGAATGACTTGAGTACTTTCCTGGAGTGCTTAAAAGACTTTATGTTCCATCACCAGTCAAGAAGCCTTCAGGAAAAAGAAGACATACTTGGAGTCAGGGAAAACACATAGGACCTGCATTCTGCATCCTTTCTGACTCAAAGTATAGCAAAGCTTGAGGGATTAAAGATTTATAGGTGGCATTGCTTTGACTTGCTTCTGATAGGTAAATTAATGGCTTCTCTTGAACACACCATGGAAGAGCTGGCATGGTTCAGTACTGACATCAGGTTCTCAGGGGTCACCAGGCTCGCAAAGGTCACTAGAATGCGATAAGTTCTTTTAATAATCACTCTAAACTTCAATCTGAGGATCAACCTGTTACCTCAGCTGGAAACTTGTTAAAAGTATCATGTCCCAGATAGCCCCAGAATGAATTTGGGATTCACGTCTTCCTCCTCTGTTGAACACAGGATCCCAACAATTACTGAAGACTGAACATAGAATTCTAGCATTCCTCCTAAATTCAATGCAAGAAAATGACCCTGACTCCAGACTAAATGTGAGCCCTTCCCTTCCCTCATGATTGACAGCATCAAGATCTGATTCTTCAAAGATCCCAATGGAACTCCTACATATTAACCTGTGTTTGAGGAGCCTGGTCCTCAGAGCACCTTCCCAGAGCCACAGTTTCTAAAAGCTTCTTCAATAGTTGCTGTTGTCTTTTGAATAAGCTCCGAGGTTAGCACACATTAGGTATAGTGAAAAACAGCTACTTATGAGCACTCTCAAGCTCAAAGCTCCTAAGTGGTTGTCGGAGGGGCACTGTCATCAGGGTAAAGGGATAGTGGAGCACTTGTGTGGATTGCATGCTCCTCTTTTTCTCTCTGGAATTCTGGGCACTAGAAAGTATAACTTTAAGAAGGAACCTGACTCAGCATTCTGAGCACTATAATTGAAGACATATGTAACTATGTCTGATGTATAAGTCTTCTCCCAAGTTTTGGATTTATATCTAGCTTTATTTGGTTTCTAAAGAGGAAATCTATAAGGTCTTATCATGATAAAAAGAGAATTCTCTTCAACTCCTTTTATTTTGACAGCCTCATACACACAGAGAGAGACAAAGTTGGTGACATCTTTTAAATTTCAAGTTTCACCTGATAACAAAATAGAAAAAAAAATCATGGGATCCACCTGCAGTGTCAGAGAATGAACAGAGAATTCTGTGGGTGGTTCTTTCCTTGCTTGCATGAAAGCATGTAGGAAGCAAACATGTTAGTAATAAAGCTACCATTTGGAGGTTCTCAAGGAATTACAAGCTTTGCTATCCCCAAATGCAGTTGAGTTAAAGACTAAGCAAATCAATGTTTTCTGTGTTACTAAAACCCTTTATCACCTACCTTAGTTACAGGGAGAGAAGGACTAAAGAATAAATGTGCATCAGTATTTTTCTTTATTTCACTCAAATTTGGACAGGAGAATCCAAAACAAGAGTACCTCCAAGATGAAAGAGAATGTGTATCTTATGCTTTCTTTTTAAAAGTTATATGTTGGTTTGTGTGCTCATCATGGAATATTTTATTTGGTTTTGGGTAGAATGATGAAACATTTTTGATATATTCTTTTGTTTTTCATAGTGAACAATAATTTTCAAGTCAAGTTTAGCCAACCACTATTGTAGATTCCCTGCCATCTGCTGAATATGCAGGCATTTATAGGTACTTTATAAAATAGAAGTGACAAATCTCATTTATAACCCTTAAATCTACTTATTTTCTGAGTAGTAAATAGAAAAACAAGGAGTCCATTGCATTTTTCAGTATATCAAAGCCAACAAGCAAAGTTCTTTTATTACTTATACTTCTAGAATAGGTATGTTTCCATATTAAAATAGGAATGAGTTCCATTTTGAAGATGGATAGAGTCTTTCAAAAACATGGGAAAATATAAGAGATAAGTATAATAAGCATTTGAGACACAAACACATGTGCACTCATTCTCATACACACCTAGGTATGGGTGGTGGTGTCATGGCTAGTCAAAGGGAGGCATTGTACATGGTACATGAATTATTTTTGAGACTGCTCACTTTGCAACATGAATCATTTTCCTTATTTTCTCTTTCTTGTCCTTCCTCTTAAACAAAGGCGAGACCGTTTATAGTATCTCAGATATATTTTGCAACACATCGTTAAAATGATCCAAACCAGGCAGCTCCCAGGAGCCACTTTTAGGTAATGATGAACTCGTGATACACAGGAGCCAGGCAGGTTGTTCTGCCGATTCAGCCAGTTGCTTAGCCCTGGATTGCACATCATTTCCTCACCAGATGGAATTAATATTTGTTAAGTGCACCAAAGCTCTAAAGACTCTTTGCAATCAGACATATTTCAATAGTCATTTCTCCCTATATTGAGGACACCAAAATGAAACAGGGGACAGTCTAAATGGCAATGATCATTCTAAGGCACATTGCATGTCTATTGGTATTTTTCCAAGTTGTCACTGACTTTAATGTTACAAATTATACATTTTGGAAGAAATGACATCACGGGAAGAAAAGTGCCTATTCAAAGTGCCATTTCTTATGTTTCCTGTGAATGTGACTTTTGCGTGCAATAATAAAGACCCTTCTCTCAGACACTTAGCATTTCCACTTCAAACTCAAATGCTTCTAGTGTTTGAAATAAATGTCAATAATAGAGTACCAATGTACTCTATTGTACAAATAAATGTATTAAATGTAACAAAAGAGTACGTGTAAAACCCACTTTACTCTTCCTACAAACAGATGGATTTTCCCTTCTGTTCTCAGACATGGGAGATGTCATCAGTTGCTATGAGGAAAGACAGTTTTCTAAATTCAGACCTTGAAGGACAAAAAAAGTCTTTTAGCTTCACCTTAGTAAGGATTTCATTTGTAAATGTTCCTGTCAATTGAAGGGGACAGAAGAGAACCATGACAGAATGCTGTAGCAAAGGAATTTGGCAGGAGGAAATGAGGCAGGGATAGCTCCTAGAGAAGCAAGCATTCACCATCTGTGTGGACAGGACCCCCTTCAAGATCATAAATCTCTCACCATTTCATTATTGGGGAAGGCCACCTACCTACTTATTCAAGCCAGACTCCTTCCTAATTAAAAAGATAGAATCAGTCACAAGGTGAAGAAGAATGTCTTCACATACACCCAAATTCAATCATACTAAAGAAATGATGTATAAGGGAAAGAAAGGTAAAGTGGAGGGAAAGGGGTGGAGAACAAGGGTGGTTTATTACAGATTGGATTCTTTTCATTACATTTTGCTCTTTCTATGGCTATTGGTATGTGAAGAAATTAAGACAGAGGAAGGAGCCACAGGACAGAGAATCTTTGTGAACTTGGAGTAAAGAATACCATCCCCCTGAATATAAGGAAAACTTTACTGGCTTCCATTGTCAAAGACATGCCCATATAGCCACTGTGAGTTTTGTTTAGGCTCCAGGAATTTGGGCAATTTTCCAATAGTCTTAGCAAAAATGCTGCCAAGAATGTATGTTTCTATAAAGAGCTATTTTTAAAGCTGTATAGTAAAACTTGGTATTCATTCTAATTAGAATGAGTCTTGTTTTATGGAATCTGTTACCTTGGAATGCAATGCATTTGGAGGGGTGGGTTCTTCCAGGTACACAGAGAGCAGGAAGAGAAGGAAGTAAGTTAGGCAAAATATGCAGACTGCATTGGCATAAACTTTGGATGTTAAGAATAACTTTGATAAATGAATTTGGCAGAGAAGGTTCTATGACTACTTAAACACACTGAGCTTTGCTTCTGGCTGCTCAGCACTACACACTAAAATGACTAAAATGTCTCTCTCTCTCTCTTTCTCT
>NW_022196913.1:30577327-30615530 GCF_008632895.1 Mastomys coucha
GTTGTGGGACAAGGAAAGCAAAGAATAAAATGTCAACCAAGACATGGAACTTTAAAAAGGTTTTCTGTTTTTTTACTTCAGGTTAAGTTGTAGAAAATGTGAGAAATTAAGAGCTAGGTAATTAATTTGTGAGCCAAAATTCACAGTTAGTAAGCAGGTTTTGCCTAAGTAGGAAGTAGACAATGAAACAAAAGTCTCAACTGGCATGAAAATTCCAAGGTCCTAATCAATCCCTTGGAAAATGAGAGAGTTCAGATGTACAAGGCTGATTTCAAGATCAATAAAAGAACACAGTGACCTTTAGCTTATAGAACAGAGGATCATCAAGTAGACTGCAGGGTTTCAGAAAGGGACAAAGAAGAATTATCCTGACTCAAAAGCTCATAGCAACCTGACTGAAGGCCATGGACATGGTTAAATGGTGCTTCAGAGTTCACACTCCATGGTAGAGGCAGAGCTCCTACCCAGCCTCTGTTATCATGTATGTTCTGTCCCAATGTGCACAGAATGCTCAGCCAGCCTCAAGATTTCAATATCCTGTACATTCACAGAACAAAGCACCGCATGGAAAGGTTTATAGAACCTATAGATAGATTTATTGTTAATTTTCAGACATGCTGTTTCCTTAATATTGCTTTCTTTGGCCTGTTGTGTTCTAACTAATCATGGGTGGTTCTGCCACTAAGTATATAAGCAATAGATGAAAAGAGTTCTAGAATTTACTCTGTTTGGGCATGAGCATTTTCAAGGATATAAATTATACCATTTCCATAGATAAGTGGGTGAAACCTTAGGAACAAATCCAGGTTTATCAATTTATTATATTTGTAGTTCTAAAAATAATGAGTAATGATTTTACACATACACACAGAGAGAGAGAAGGGAGAAGAGGTGGGGGAGAGAGGGACTGAGACAGAGACACAGAGAAACAGAGAAAGAGAGACAGAAATGCACATACACACACTTCCCTATTTTAATTATGAGGGAGTTTGAAGCATTTGTGTGGGTGTGTAAGAGGATATTTCTCTTGCTCAATTTACTGTTACTATTTACTCTAAATTTAATTCTCTTGATTGTATTTTAGAGAAACTGTTTTCAATCAACATAAATGAAAATGGGATCTTAGAAGTTAAGGCTCAGAAATCAGAGGCAAATGGATCTCTGAGTGTGAGGACAGACTGATCTACATGATGAGCTCCAAGACAGTTAGGCTATATAGTGAGACCTGGGTGAAAAGAAAAGGAGAGAAAGAAAAGAAAAGAAAAGTCAAGAAAAAGAAAACATCTAAATTATATAAATTACTTGGAAGAACTGAACATCAAAAACACATATGTATCTATAATAACTTTACGAAGTCTAAAATATATACATAGGTGAAAGAAAAGATTCATTTACTCACAGTGTCTCACTGTGTGACCTCAAATATGCAATCCTCCTATCTCAGCATCCCAAGCACTAGAATTATAATTGTGCATCACTGAACCTACCATAAATTTAAAATACATATTCTTATTTCTGTAGATGGATAGAAACATGTTCCTTATGCTGGTATTAATGGTTTGGTTGAATTCAGACGAAGTTGGAGCTGCAGTTTTCTATCAGGTTAGAAGTCCCTCACTCCTCAAAGACATGGACATTTTCAACACCACTGATACATCTTGGTATCCAGAGGCACGGTGATCCATCTCTTCAGATACAGATAGTGATGTAAAACATAGTGACTTGCAAAGGCTTGTCATGTTTTAATCTATTGGCAGCTTGCCTGTGAGTATTTATCATCAGTTAAGTTTAACTTAACTCTGATTATATATTTTGAGACTTTAAAAAATATTTTTGTTTTTAATCTCATGTATTAACTTACCCCAATAACATGACTGGAAGAACTCTTCTAGATGCAGCTGGCAGGTGGTTCCCTACTGCCCTAGGCTCCCATTGTTTCACTATAACTTAGCCTCAAGATTTCTATACATCTTTAGACAAAGCCATAAGTTTTGATTTTTTTGTTGTTGTTGTTGTTGCAGATCTTTCACAAGTTACTGTGGTCAATCTTTCATAGGTACAACCTGACTTACGAGACAAAGTGAACCAGAAATTAAAAGGAAAGCAAGAACAGTAGGGTGAAATGCAAATGCAGTTCTGCATGCTCAGCATTTCCACTAGGGACAGAAGTCATCACTGCAAAGGAAACTTACAGCGAACCTTTGTCAGCACTCCTGTCATGCTTGCCTTCACAGTGAAAATCAGTGTCATACAATTGCATTGATTCTTCAAAAACAACCTTACATGGCCTCATGTTTTTCTTTTTATTCTCAACCACATTCATTCTATAAATAATCCAAAAAGAAAAAGAAAAAGAAAAAAAGAAAAACCCACACGTAAAAAGAAAATATAAAAAAAGAAGGGAAAACCAAAGCATATTTTAAAGCTGTGATCTAACCGGGATGTGATTATGTGTTGATCCTGTGGGATGCATCTGCTTTCACTGCTGTAGCCAAAGCAAAAAGGGCAGGACGGCAGCCAACTGGAGGGAAATTAATCTTACAGCTTTGATGGCTTGGGACGCTGGAGCTCAGTTTTATAGGACAATGTCACAGCAGTTGAATTACTTAGAGGAGTGTCATTTCCCATGAAATTCTGGTTATTGTCCCCATGTCTCTTGTGTTTAAACCTATCAGGGTTCTTTAGCTACACCAACCAGCAGGAGAGTTCTCACTTTTACACTCAAACCTAGTCTACCTAGCTAAAATGTTATGTTTATATCTCTGGCGACTTCTGATCCCCCTGTAAGAACATAAAGAGTAAAAGTTTACATAATGACGTTTCCATGGCTAGTGCTAAGAACAAGTCCCGGAAAGGGTGAGAAACTCCATTTTAGACAAGAACTACCAGCTACAGCTCAGAAGAGTGTCATTCATCCTGAAATCAATGATACCAGAAGAACAGGCTATTGAGTACTGTGAAGCAAATAGATGTCCAAGGAAAGGAGGGAGGGCTCCATATGAGCACACAGGTACACCAGCAGCAATGGCAATAGGGTCATTCTAAAGGTGAAAGGCAACAAAACAGAAGAATGACTTAGTGAAAAGAATTCTACGAACTCCTGTGTTTTGAACTCTTGGTCCTTAACTGCTTTAGAAGGTTTGGGAAACTCTAGGAGGTGGAGCTTCAATGGTGGATGTGAGACATCTGAGAGGAGCCTTGAGTTTTTACAGCCTGATCCCATGGCTTTCTCCATTATGGTGCCCTGTGATGTAACTAGCTGTCTCATTTACTTGCCACCACATAGTTCCTGTTATGAGTAAATTGTGAGCCAAAATTAAATCCTTCCTCCTTCCCATGTTCTATTAGGTGCTTCATGAAAGAAAAAAGTCAACTAATATAACACTGAACATAAATACATTATCAAATATTTCAAGTTTTAAATTTTATTTATTTATTTTATATTTGTTGGTAGGGTGCACATGCCATGATACTCATGGAGAACAGAGATCAATTTAAGGGAGTAGATTTTTTCCTATCCTCTCTTGGTTCTAGGGATGAAAATCAGGTCATCAAGCTGATTTTTTTACTTCAGGTTAAGTTGTAGAAAATGTGAGAAATTAAGAGCTAGGTAATTAATTTGTGAGCCAAAATTCACAGTTAGGAAGCAGGTTTTGGCTAAGCTATTGAGCTATTTACCTGGACTTTAGGGTTTTGGGTTGTTTTTGTTTTGTTTTGATTGCTTTTTAACATGTCAAGCTAGATCATAAAATATGCTGGTTAATTTAATATGCATCATAATATTGAACTATCAAAGCTCTCAGTTAGTCATTGATTTGCTTTCTCATTATATCTCTGTAACATCAAAAGGTTGGAATTCAAAACAGTATCTGTACTTTCTACTAACAGAAGCCTTTTGCAAATATGTAATCAACACCAAAATCTTATTTTTACCAAATGCAGGGAAATAAAAGACAGGGAGATAAAAGATGTATTGAATCCAAAACCTGCAACCTGATTTTAAGTTGTATTCCTGGTTAGTATCAAACACCCCAGTCATGTGCACAGAGAAGAAATCTTTCAGCAGGCCTGGAGAGGAGGAAAATGGGCAGAGAAAAGCTATTGGATGCCTACATCATAGAATGTAGCATTCAAAAGATTTAGTTCTAGACTACACGGTACCTAGAAAGTCCAGAGTTAGTTACTGATGTCATTAAACTGTGTCAGAGGTGAATGCAAACAAATTTTTAACTTTTTCCTCCTGTATTGACTAAGTGTCTTGTACTGCACAAGTACTCTGCACAGTGTGAGCACTCAGCACAGTGTGTGAGCACTTAGCACAGTGTGTGAGCACTCAACACAGTGTATGAGCGCTCAGCACAGGGTGTGAGCACTCAGCACAGTGTGTGAGCACTCAGCACGGTGTGTGAGCACTCAGCACAGTGTGTGAGTTACTCTGCACACTCTGTGAGCACTCAGCTCAGTGTGTGAGCACTCAGCTCAGTGTTTGAGTTACTCTGCACAGTGT
Organism: Mastomys coucha; assembly: GCF_008632895.1. Taxonomy (NCBI): domain Eukaryota; kingdom Metazoa; phylum Chordata; class Mammalia; order Rodentia; family Muridae; genus Mastomys; species Mastomys coucha. The sequence goes on from NW_022196913.1 coordinate 30,581,835, forward strand.
GTGAGCACTCAGCACGGTGTGTGAGCACTCAGCTCAGTGTGTGAGCACTCAGCACAGTGTGTGAGCACTCAGCACGGTGTGTGGGCACTCAGCATAGTGTGTGAGCACTCAGCACGGTGTGTGAGCACTCAGCACAGTGTGTGAGCACTCAGCATGGTGTGTGAGCACTCAGCACAGTGTGTGAGCGCTCAGCATGGTGTGTGAGCACTCAGCACAGTGTGTGAATATTCTACACCTTATATGATCACTCAGCTCACTGTGTGAGGATGCGGCAATCTGTGTGAGCACTCAGCACACTGCATGACCACTCTACACAGGGTATGAGAACTCGGAACACTGTGTGAGGACTCAGCACATTGTGTGAAGACTCTGCACACTGTGTGAGCAGTCATCACACTGTGTGAGGACACTACAATCTGTGTGAGCACTCACCAAAAGTCCCCAGGCTCTGCTTGTGGCCATGTTTCTCATAGCTGCTATTGAGCTTACATAAGCACTAGTATGTTTCCCCAGCAGGACTGTTGGGAGGACAGGGACCACAATGTTATCTAATTCTGTGAACATTTTTAACTAATAATTACTCTAAAGTCCCTGTACACAAATCATTAAATTGTAAATTTTAACTTCAAAGAGCAATTCAGTAGCTAGCTCTATCACTCTTTTAAAAAAAACTATTTCCCACATTTTCTTTTAGAAAGAAAAGGATTTTCCTATGCACAAATAATACAAACAGAAACCTTGAACAGAATGCTTCTGTTTAAAGAGAGACAGTCAATGGGGCTACAGTAGAACCTTTGGTAATATAGGCAGAAGAATTCTAGTTCTTTTATACATAATTTGATGAGTGTATCTAGTCAAAGGCAACTGATAGTTGAATAAATTACAGCTGATTTCACCATATCAATGAAAAAAAATTCAAATAGGTGAAGCGACAAGCTAATTTTCTTGACTCTAACCATTATATTATACATACATACATACATGCATACATACATACATACACACACACACACATATGTCTATGCACTACAAAATTTTGGAATGTAAACTTTAATGAGAGACAACTTACATTTATTTATCTTTTTAATAAGGAACTAGCCTCATCCATTTATGGTGACCCATGCCCTTAATCATGGTACTTGAAAAGGTAAGGCAGAAAGATTGGCATGAATTTGAGGCTAGCTTGGATTATATAGTTAGAGGATAACCTTGACCTTGAAGTGGAAACAGATCTCAAATAAATGTAATTATATCAAACCAAATCCAATCAAACAAACACACACAAAAAAGGCAAACTAGAAAACAGGGAAAAACATGAAACATGTTTTAGAGGTCAAGGAAATATCTCCTCTGGTAAAGGAACTGATTAGCAAGCCTGAGTACTTAAGTTCTCATCCCAATATGAAAGGGGAAAATCAGTTCCTGCTTCCTGCAAGCTGTCTTCTAACCTGCACTAGTACCAAGGTCCACGCATACACGTACATGTACCCACACAGATAAACATAAAGAAGAAAAGGCAGGGTTCCTTTAAAAATATGGTTTGCTCTAGAATTCATGAAGTGACTTTGAACTCTATAAAGCTTTTGATGGAGAAATCACAATATTCGTCTGGAAACAGCTTTGCTAGGATGCAAGATTGAGAGACAGCGTGTCTTCTAAGTTTCTTTAGCCTCTTCACTATTTTGTGTCTTAAATAACTCCTCTTTAAGGTGCTTCTATATGTATAAATAACTTCCTTTCTAAGGAAAGTTCAATAGAAGACACTCATGAGACTAGACAGGTTGAAAAAAAATCTTGTGAAGAATGTGATGCAGATAGAAACCCTGTTGGATAGCAGCATTCTACTACCATCTACTCACTAGCAGGACGCTTCTTGCTCCTTGGGGCTTCAAATAAGCTCTCCTGCATGATATCCAATGCATAGGGTATATACCAACTACTCTGTTGCTATCTATTACTTTTCTGTACTTTTGCAAATGAAATACTTTCTGTCAGTAAAAGTTGGTTTGGCATTTCATGCAAACACCTCAATCCAGATAATAGAAATGAGATTTCATTCATTGGCCTTAGATGCAGGAATAAGTTGCTCAGGGACAAATCCATGTTGATAAGTGATATGCAGAAAAAAAGTTGGAAAGGGGCAGTTTACAATAAGGTGACAATTTGGGGCTTCTCTAATCCAAACTCAAAACTGCTTCTGAATCTTACACTCTTCAATAAGCACCTTAAAGCCATGCTTAACTGGAAAATTTCACACCTGATCTCCTGTGTAAAGTTGTCTTTAACCTACATTGATGAGGTGTGGTGACAGATAAATGGATGTCATGCTTATCTTTGCTCTCCTCCCCATGATATCTCATTTATATATGTAAATATATAAAATTTGAAAAAAACTCATTCAAAACATTTTTGAATTCAAACTTTTCAGATGAAAAAAATGGGATACATCCCTCTATGATATTTATCATGTACATTTTACACACCATTTTGGGAGGAAAAACTTTCCTAAATTAATTTTTAATCAATTTTGTGTAATACTCTTTTTCCTATCCATTTACTTGGATCTTCTTTTAAGTAATATTATTTCCTAAATTTATTTATTCTTTGATAGTCTTATAGATATATACTCGGATAATATCCATCAAGCTCCCCTCCTAGCCCCTCTAGACTAGGTGCTTCCTAACACACATCTTTGCAAACTTCATATCTTTATGTCCTTGTTTGTTTGTTTTGAACAGCACACTCTGACTAATCAATGCTGCCTACAGTACTGCTGACAGAGCAGTTGGCTTCATCTTATGAAGTTAACTACACCTGTAGTAGTATTCAACATGATTGATGCCCAGAAGATAACATTTTTCCCTGCTTCTTCAGTCTTCAGCTTTAAGGTTCTCTCTGCCACCTCTTCCTTGATGCTCCCTGATGTTTGGGAAACGCATAGGGTTATTGACACAGATGTCCCACACAGAACTGCACAATACAAAAGTCACTTCTTCTCAGTTCTTTGACCAGCTAAGTAGCTCGGAATTAGCTACTACTATCCATTGTATAAGAGGCCTCCTAGCCAAGGTTTAGGGTAACACCAATCTATGGGTATAACATAAATTTTAAGAAGGCAATTGGGCAATGTACCTGTTTGTCAAAATAATATTAGCAGGTTCACTTTAGGGCTGTTACCTTGTGAAGCAAGGGCTTTCAATCAAATGTCTGATACATGATGTGAATTTTCTACTGTGTATTAGGCCTCAGAACTAATCAGACAGTGGTCAGTTATACCCATAACCTTCACACTTTTCAGCCTGAAATTATATAAATACAGGGGCATTGGAATTGCCCCATAAATTATACCATAAACATACATGTTTAACTATTCTTGTTTGCCCCACTCAGTGATTAGTGCGGCAATGGTAGTTTTGAAGGTAGAGTTTGCATATCAATAATGTGAAATAGGGCTGCAGAGATGGCTCAGTGGTTAAGAGCACTGATTGCTCTTCCTAATGTCCTGAGTTCAAATCCCAGCAACCACATGGTGCCTCACAACCTCCTGTAATGAGATCTGACACCCTCTTCTGGAGTGTCTGAAGATAGCTACAGTGTACTTACATATAATAAATAAATAAATAAATAAATAAATAAATCTTTAATAATGTGAAGTAATGTTTTTGTCAATTTCCCAAAGCACAGCTGTAAGCTAAAGATACAATTGTTTAAAAACAAACACACAGGACAATAGTCTGTCCTGACAAGGGTATTAAAGTTTGCTTTGTTTTTCGTATTTTTGTTTTGTCTTGTTTTGTTTGAAAGATTCATTTTCATTATCTTTAAATTATGTGTGTGTGTTTGTATCTATATGTGGATGTAAGCATGCAAGTGCTGGTGTTTCAAGAAGCCAGAACTGTCAACTCCCCCAGAGCTGGAGTTACATGCAGCTATGAGACTCCCAGTATGGGTGCTGTGAAACAAACATGGGTACTCTGGAAGAAGGTGTATGCTTTTAACATTTGAGCCACCCAAGAGCTCATCAAAGCATCTTAATATGAGTATGGAATAATTTACAGGATTGCATTTCCAAGAACCTGTACCTGGTATTTAGAAAGTCAAACTGAATTTTCTAAGCAAGATATGTGGGACATATTGATGAACAAGTAAGGCAAATTAGCTTGAAAGATTTAAATGAATATTTTAGCTCAAAATTTCAGAGCTTTCAATTCATCATGAGCTAATTCTGTTGCTTTTGAGCTTACAATGGGGCAGAGCACCAGGACAGGGTTTGCATGGTAGAGCTGCTCACCCTCTGGGGACTAGAAAGTACACTCACTCTCAAAGTAGAAGTTGTAGTTAGACATCCATCTCCTTGAAAACTCAGTCCTATGGTGACTAATGGTCATTTTCCATTTCATTGGACTTAGATTCACCTAGAAGGCAATCCCTTGGTAGTATACCAAAGAGTGAAGGCCTACTGGGAATGTGGTCAGAACCATCCCATAGCTGGTGCTGGTTCATTCATTTAGTTACTAGCCTGTGAAGTTATTACAGAGCAAAGAACATCTTAATAGCAGACCTCAGTGAAAGAATGGTACATCCCTCTAGGTGTGTTTTCAAGTAGGTTCTATTCAATTGTACTTAGTCAGTATTTATACATCTCATAAGTGGTTAACATGTGTAGGAACAGAATTGACACAGAACTCTGACCCAAGGCAAAGATGACAGATACAAAACGATAGCAGAAATGCCCACTTCTATCTTGGTGACAACTGGACAGCAGTAGGTCCCCTTTTACAGCAAAACCAACTTTGTGTGACACAGTTAAGAAGAATCTAAAGATATAGGATGTGACTAGAAACAAAACTACTTCTTTCAGAAGATGAGAGGCCACAAATTTCTGACAAAGCCAAGTTGTTTTCAGGCTTTTCTGTAGACATTAGGTAGGTAGATCCAGTCACATAAGAACCCTGTTTTCTTGGCAACAATTAAGCAAAAGTTGCCAAAGTTCTGTATCACTCATGTTTTAATCTTCACTACCAGAAGCAGATGATGTCTGTGGTTAGTCTGTCCTGACAATTGCATTCTTAACTGTAGACCTATAACAAGTATAATTGTCTTTCTCCACTGTTCCTCCTCTAACAATAACTGTGGTAATGGAAGTTCATATTATTTAGGTCATACAAACAGAGACTTATTACATGGGTACAAGTAAGCTTAACCACTATACCCTGTCATATTTTATCTTTATTGGACTTTGCATATAAGCACACAAACACACACATTTCCAAGCACAGTCTGATTTGGGACCATTTGGCAGAATAGCTAAGTAATTAAAAGATTTAATTCTGTATTTCTGTCCAACTGTAGTCAACCAAATAGCTGAACAGAAACCTCAACACAGTAAACAAAGTCAAGACAATTCATATTCTCTGGAATTTTTATTGAAAAATACCAATAAACTGAAGCAGTTGTTAGGTAGGCCTTATGGAAGTGATAGTAGGAGGCACTAAATCAGAAGTTATAAGACAATATTAGGATCCTAGTGACTATGGCACACTAGCACTATGGGAGGGTGGGAATTGAAACAAACAAGAAAGCAAGCAGATTCCATGTTAGACTGTTTTCTCTACTTTTATAAGCAGATGGGCTAGCATTAAGTAAACAAAAAGACTTTTAGAAGAACATAGCCTAGTGTCAAAAGGAGGTTCAAACAAGTAAGAATGGCGGAGTAATTGGAATTAATTGGAGCATTACAGTGGTTTTGAGCCTGTAATGACATCCTGAAAAAGTATGCTATATAATGTAGCCCATAAAATCATGAGCAGTGATTTCTGGGGAATCAAAATATCAGAACTCTTTTTGTTACAAAAGCATATCATAGAAAACTATCAATGTCAGTTATCATTCCCAATCAAATGGTCATAGAAAATCAGCCAGGTCACACAGGCTCCAAGGTTAGTGAATTATCCCAGAGAATCTATCCAGAACAAATAAATGGCTCATGCCCTGGGCATTTCTCTGTTTTATAAATGTCATCTGTGAGACAGATGTACTTAATTCCTATGTTAAACATCAGCTGTCTAGTGGTGGCCAATTGTATAATTTTTAGTTTATATAGAGAAGACAAAACAAAAGCAGAAATAGATTCCAATGACAATGTTTAAAATAATTTGCACTGTATGGGCCAGATATGTGTTGAAGCATTAGATGTGCCTCTAGAGACAGCAGCATTTTACTACAATGAGTGCTTTAATCTGAAAAAGACCAGGAGGATCATATAGAGTCTCCAACTCTCTCTCTCTCTCTCTCTCTGACCTCTTGTCCTGTCTTAAAAAAAAAAAGACATAGATAATTCAATTACTCTTCCCTAAGCCTGACCAAAAAGATTAAAATCACTCCAACTATTACATTCCTGGCCATAGAGAAATTCATTGGCTTTGCTTGCTACTAGAATATAAGCCTCTCTCCTGTTATCCACATACCAGAGGCTGCCATGTCCACCACTAGAATGAAGAAATACAATCACAGCACAGCCAAGTGAAGAGAATCCATTAATATAGGCCTTGCTAGTTCACCACTCCCAAGATTATCACTAGGGTAGTAACTCATCTTTTTGTTGTTTCAAAAGTTTAACCCCCTACACCAATGTCACTGATCTTTAGTATAATAGATAGGTATTTATCTACTCTGAATTCTTCAGTACAAGCCTCATAGTCATATAAAGCTGCCACTCATAATGAGAAAGAAAGTCATTCTTCCAGACTATACTATTCTTTGGATATTTTAGATATATGGTATCATTTAATTCTACCCAAAACTCTAAAAAGCAGGTGAAACAAATCTTTTATGATTAGATGGGTAAAGAATAAAGAAATTAAGACAATTTCATGAAGTTTTACAGTGAGACAACAGACAAACTTTAGACCAATGGTCTTGAAAACCATGGAGTAGTACATTTCAAGACCTCAGGCAACAGTTGATGCGACCTTTCTCTGGAGACAATATATAGAGCTGTCACAATGTTATCAGCATCCTATTAAAGTGTCAGCACATCTCCAATGCATATGATAGATGAAACATGTCATCAGGGGGCAATTTAGATATGCGGGTGAATATAGGCAACCTGTTGTAGGCTCAGCTGTACTACACATCATACCCTGTATCTTTTCATATACATGTATGTTTTCCTTATTAGAATAAACTACTTCATTAAAAACTAAAAAGGAGTTTTCATCCCTTTGTAGCCATCTTCTTTGCACCAAAGTGTGGACACTGGAATCTAAAGCAGCCAGTCCCAAATCTGGTGAGAAAAATCAATGACAAAAGAAGAGCTCAATTTGTAACCTGAGATTCCTAGAGAATCAGACAAAGGGAATTGTAAGGATATTAGTCATTATGTAGTAGAAATTTTAGTTCCTACTGCAGACATCAGCTGAAGAGAAAGAGATAATCTTTGCCAAAGTTATGAGGGAACAGAAGCTGTGAGTAAGCAGGCAGTTCAGGGACGAGAAGGCATAAATTGAAAGATGAGTTTTTCTAAAATCTATTGAAAGCAAGTGTGTGGAGAATATTTATGCCATGCTATCACAGTAAGATGTGTATTAAAAACCATTCAGTATTATGGAGGAAGTTTCTGGAAGTATATAACCATGAAATTTGAGAATGTCTTTCTTTTAGAACTCTGTTTCAAAGGTACCCATCCATGTTGGCCATTCTTCATGCAGCTTATTTGAGAACTTCATTATTCCCTTACAAACAAAACCTACTTCTAATAACAACATAATCAGCAGCTCCCAGGATAATTTTTCATTGTCAAGAGGAGGCTTCTATAAGCTATATTGAAAATTATGCTGATGTAAGGGTTAGCCCTCACTCTGGAGTTGGTTAGGGATAATTTTGGTATTTCTTATAAAAATTGTGCCTGGTAAAGTCTTGAAAGAACCACTCTTTGTTGTCCATTATAAAGAATTTGTATAGGCTTAGAAGAATCCAAGCTGGCCTCATGACAGAAGTTATTAACTATGGACACCAAGAAATTTGTCTCTTCCCTGAAACAGAGCTTTGAAGTTGGATTAAAAGAGATGTAATTATTGCAAAATCTATTTGTGGACAAAATGAAAATAAATGTTTCAATTTCTAGATTTTTTATTGTTCTTTTATTTCTAGTTTCTCCAGAATAAAGTACAAGACTAACAGTGTCTTTACTTAAAAACACAGCTGTGGATACCTCATTTCCCTTAGTAATGCTCATGGATTTCTCAAACAGTCTGTCACTCAATTTTTTGTTTAGGCAGACTTTTATTTTTAGGAAGCTACCACTCACTTAATATAATTTTCACATCTAGAACTCAACTGGTCTGCTGGTACCTTCCTTTTAAATTACCATGCTAGAGGTACCTGACATATCATTCAAATTTTCTCTCAGTTTGACTTGGGCTTTGTAAGTTTTCAAGATATGTTTGAGGCTAACATGTAAATGCATTTTGGTTAAAAATTTTATAAAACAAATTTAAATGAAATGTTTTGTTTTTTTTATCAAGCTTACAAATGTGTGAAATAATACGGCACTTGTTTGAAATCCCTCTTCCAATATATTACTAAGAGTAGTTTCTGTTTCAGTGAACAGAAACCTAAACACCAAGTTGGCAATACAATAAAGGAACTATTATTTGGAGGTTGAAAATTTCAAGTGGTAGACTAGGCTTTAGACAGTTGGACTGGGACTCTATTCTGTAACTCTGGAGATTTCTGTCTCTGTATTCTTCCATGTATTAACTTCCTATGCAGGTGAGTTTTCCACATGACAATAGGGATACAGTAGCACAGGCACTACATGGCATCTGCACATGGCTATATGTTCATGGACCCATTCTTGGGTGGCCCCAAAGACTGCGCCCTGCCCTGAGTATTGTTTTGAAGTGCACCCTCTTTCTTAGTGGATTGAATTAGATGATATCTTATGATATTTACAGAAGAGTCAGCACCTTAATACTGACCTAGGTGGTTACTGGTCACTAAGTTACTAGATCCTATATTCATAAGTTGGATTAAAATTGAATAGATGACATTAATAAGCCGCCCCCCCCCCCAGTTAGGGAGGTAGAGATGTTTATTCTAGGTATATATAGCCTTTTCTCAGGAAGAAGGTAGCTTCTTCCACAATTGACAAGTGAGGAAGCAAGAAGTCATGTGCACTCTGAGAATGAGGTTTAGGGTCCTGCAGTAGCAATTCTTTAGAGAAGATAACCCACATCTCAAGATTTTATGTGAGGATTCATAAAACAGATGTAATTCTACTATCTGTTCTTCAAAATTAAATGATGAATGCCTGCTAAGAAATTCTGTAGAGTATTCTAAGTTAAAAATAAATAAATAATAAAATTAAACCCACTTTATCAGCTTGCTCTAATGCTGTGACTTTTAACATTACTTAAATGAAACATAAAGAAAAAGGAACATGTCAGACAGTTAATGAAACTGTGAAGTCTGGGGTATGTGTCACGACTGAAGCAAATGTTTACATAAACAGTTTTACAAGATGTTTCAATGTGTTTTAAAACAAAGTACAAAATTTTTAAATAGCCATCATTAAGACACAGATAATTGTGTAGTCAAAATACTTGAAAAATAATAAATTAAACAAGAAAGATTGGGTTTAATTCTTGCTATATGAAATTTCAGAAACTTTAATAGGCTAAAACTAATTGTGAATCTTTATGAGTCATTTTTTATTCATCACAAGATCATTGAAGAGAAAAAATTAAAAAAATATAAATTCTCAACTTCAAAAAGTATGCATTTTCCACAAAACACAGTCTCAGGAGACACTTATTTGCTTTGGCATTTAATTTCTAAATGTGGGTAGATGGTGTTGGTACCTGCCAAATATCCTGTAATAGAAAGACATTCTCTCTCCACAAAGAATTATCTTGTCCAGAAGACATCAATAAAGTTCTATTTAAACCTACCTGTGGCGTGCGTGCATGCATGCAAGTGTGTGTGTGTGTGTGTGTGTGTGTGTGTGTGCTTACATTTATGGGAGGTTGTGTGTGCATGTGTGTGTATTCATGAACAGATGCAGATGTGGAGATTTGGAAGTCAGAGGACTGCCTTGACTGCCTTTACCACTGTTATCTACTTAATAATGTTTAGGAAGAATTAAATGCTAGTATGTCTTTAAAATATATAAAGAACACCATGAGAGGAAGGAATGATGGTTTTCCTCCTCAACAGAAATGCCATGATCTACACGCTTATAATTCTTATAATTTAGGGAAGCAAAGAAAACATACATGATTGTTTTCTTAATATTTTCTGAAGCATACTCATCTAAGTGAGCCCAAGCAAGATAACTAGAATGCTTACAGGGATTTTTTTTTCTGTCTCTTCTCCTCTCTCATCTCATCACAGAAATGGTCGGATTATAGGCATGGCTGCTTTATCTCACTTTACATGGGCATGGTGATCTAATTTCAGGATTTTGCACTTGCAAAGCCAGAAATGTTCCCCACTGAGGCATCTCACAGCCAGAAGATTGAGTTTTATGGGTAATACCACATAGTCTATCTCTAAAGGGTAGCACACATTCCCGGTTTCAAATGTCTCACTATTAACTTGACCTTCCCTTGACACTCCATGAGGATCTACAAATTAGTAAGTGAAATGTTCCAAAAAGGGAAGAATGAACATTCTTTAACTGTGTCATAAATACACCTAACAGAGCTCTGGGAGTAAGTTATATTTACTAAAATTGAAAACTTTATTACATTGAAAATTCAGTCCATGACCTCACATTTCTATATAGAATATGTCATGCTAGACTCCTTGGGTAGTGTCAACTCCATCCTAACACACAACATTTGAAAAGTTTATTTCTCTACATTACATTTACATCTCTGTTCTGATACCATATATTCTCATCAACTCCTCAAGGCAAAGTGGGTAGAAAATTTACCTGGACCTTTTAAAGTAGAATTTTTCAATGCATTAGTACAATTGGTTCTGTGTTGAAAGCCTGATTGAATGATTTAGGTGGAAATTCCATTAGTCTTACAAAGACCTACTCAAATGTTTTTTCAATGATTCTGAGTGACAGTCTCTATTTAATGATAAATATTATCCATTGAAGATCATTGAAAAAAATATATGATATTAAGACAAAGTTCTTTGGGATTTAGTCTACTACAGGAATATAATAAAAATTAAGAATGAAAAAGTTTAATAAATTCAGTGGAATGAAAATTGAATTGACAATTTGTAAGGCATCATGTGTATGGATATTACTGTCTGTATTTATTTAGCAGTTCTCTGACTGACTTCAATAGGAAGTTCCTGCTTTCACACACACTGAACCTCAGAATTCTGAAAGCAGACAGCCATGTGGGACAGCCAATCGCTTGTACCAGCCTCAGCCTTTAACCTTGCCCTTGCCTCTGATGTTAAATCTTACAGAAAAATTTTGAGAACAGAAATATTTTACACTGGAGACAGGAAAAGCTTAAAAAATTGAGAGAATTAAGTGTCAAAATTCAGAGGCAGAGTAGGTCTTTTGACAAATATACTGCATTCATTTAGAATTCCTAAAACCTAGTGATCTATTAAAAAATGTCCTTCTTTCTCAACATTAGAACCCAGAGAAAGAAATATCTACCAAACTAGAGCCTTAAACTCTCTCATTTCTTTCTTCATCTTTTTTGTTTTTTTGTTTTTAACTAGTATATTTGCTTCAAAAAGAGTGTGTTATATAAGGTGACACAGGTCTCACTGGGAAGTTCTGTGTTCAGAGAGAGTGTCCCTGTGCTGCAATGGAAAATCCCTAGCATGGTCTGTCATCCAGTCCTGGAAAGTTGTCTGGCTCAGTGTCAGAGTATTCTAGATCCAGCTTTTGTTTGCTAATCCAAAAAACAACAGTGATATCATGTTATTTCTCAGACCTAGAGTATCACTTGAATTTTTTTCCCTTGTAGGTAGGTAAGCTCAATCTCAGAGGAGCAAGAGAGAAATGTTCATGATATTCTAATTAACCCTGTTCCTATAAACCTCGATAAAGTTTACACATATGAAGTGTATGTGTATATGCATGTATGTATTTGTATATACAAGTATGTGTGTCCACATGTGTGCATGTGTGTGCATGTGTGTGTATACATATTTGTTTGTACCTATAGGTCTATATTCTTACCCGTCTTTACTGCACTAAAATAAGACATATATAATAAACAAACATAAGAGGTTGATTTGTAAGTGATATTGGATGTTGTTCTTTAATGTTTACATGAACTCTTTTACAATGAGATGAATGGATCCAGTCTTAACCTGAAAAAGGCACAAGTACACTGTTTAAAGTATAAACTATGATCATCTTTCTCTCTGACTCCCATTCTTTGTGACTCAACCATCTGGTGCTCACCATAAATGTTAACTTAAACAATCACCATAGTAATGATCTGGAAAGAAGTTGCATGTTAGTGTTACGGAGGATGATGGTGAATAACGTTAAAGCTGGAATAAGTCAGATTAATACTAGCCATAAGGCCAATAATTAGTCACTGTGTCCAGTCAATGTGATTATCACATTTGTGCAAGATGGCATCATGATTTTCATTTTATTAATGAAATACCTGAATCATCTGACTGTAGGAGGTTACCCAAGTTAGGCAGTGTGAGAGTTGATATTCAGATCTCCCTGTCTTCACACCTCTGGGCTCATCTTCTGTTGTTCTCATTTTAATAATATTAGCTCTAAGTATGGTATCTCATTCATGAAAACTGATTAAATGGTTACTATAAAAATTAGACAATGTTCAGTGTAGAGTGTTGTTTAATAACTGTTCACTTCTCATTCCTCACAATGTTGCCAAAACTGTGAAACTGGTATCAAAGACATTTAGTGTTTCATTCTGCAAAACATCTCCAAAAGAACTTCTAGAAAGCATTAATGTTCCCATAAGTGGAATTTGGGTGTTTCTGGGGTGATGCTGAGGGGCTAGCATTTAGTAAGTAGAGGTTATAGCGGTATGCAGGTGTATTGACTTTGAGAATTCCATAAGCTGTACCTTGGCAGTTATTATATCCCAATGCAAATTCACCTGCAAATGGAATACATGGTAAAAACAGAAATTCCAAGGTTCAAATCCTCAGAAACTTTGCATAGGAATCTGTGGTAGGTAACCTTCAATACCAACTTGACTAGACTTGGAAACATCCGACACATATGCAAAAAGTGCTCATTATTAAAGCTCTAGGCAATTCATAATTCAATTGAGTTGACAAAAAATTAAAGTATAATACCTGCAAAATTTGTGTTTGAGGAAATGTAAAATAATTAGGTTTTGAGATTGTGAGACAATATCTTCACATCATCTAAGACTTACTCCAAACCTCAATATGGAAGGGGTCATTATATCTGATATATTTACGGATAATCTACCACATTCCCTTATTGTTAAGCTATTTTCTTTAACATTTATTTGAATAAACTGTCCTATTATGATATATTTATTCATAGTAAAATAATGCATTTTTAAAAAACATTAGCAAAAAATTTGATAACCCATGAGTTAAAATTATAAAGTCTTGGGCAATTTATGATAGTCTATGCCTGCAAACCCAGCATTCATGAGAGGGAGGAAGGAGAAACCCAAATGTGAATTCAACCTGGGCAAAGTAGCAAACTCCTATTAGTCTGTTGCTATACTGTAAGTCTCTGTCTCTTAAAAACCACAGCAAAATAAGGAAGAATGCATGCGAAAGAGATGGGATGACAGGGTATGGAAGGGGAGAGGAGGAAGAAAGAGAGATGGTGAAGGAAGGGAATTGGAAGAGAGGGAATGGAAGGGAAAGGAAAGAAAAATAAGTTGAGTTGCAAGGAAAAAAGAGGAAAGGAGAGAGAATGAATTAAGGAAGCAAGTAAGAAAAACAAAAAACAAAACAAAACAAAACAAAAAAATCCAAAAAGCAGGGCAGGGGGAATGGAGCTAAGAGAAACAGAAGGGAAACATCTAGTGCTTCCAAGCACTCATATTTGCCTATTGAATCAAATACTGTTAACTTGCAATACAAAGGGATATTACATTTCTATACAGGAGAAAACGTAGCATTTATCCTGTATTGTTGATAGGGTATTGTTGTTTGTAGAAAAGTGCTATTATTTCTCATGTCTTTTCAGACACATGGATATTGTGATACCTTAGAAAAAAGCAAGTTCCATTTATTTGAATTACCATAATTCTATTGCTTAGGACCAACTTGTGAGAAATATGCATGTTTTACAGCCATCTTATTCAAATAAAGCTACTAAATTTCCAAGAACAATTATTTACATCTAAATTGATCAATTAAAGATATATGAAATTATGCTGTATGACTTGTAACCCTTTATGAGGGCTTTATCCTGAGGCTCTTAAGCAATCCATTAGTTTTTCTAGGATATTCTCAAATCTCTTAAGAAGAAATGTAATATGAAAGTTTATTAATTCTTATTTATGTTCATGAAAATGCTGTGTTCTCAGCCTGCAGTATACAAGCTACCTCATGGAAGCTAGAGTACAAGGTAATACTCATATAGCTTATAACTTCTGTAATTAAGCAGCCTATGTCATATCCCATGGAACTGGATATTTCAGTTGTTAGAAACAGATAGAAGCCATTAGCTGCTGATTTTCTTCCACTTCATAATACTGGATGTGCTGGAGAGAAGGTGGAGAAAGGTAAATCTCTCATGCCTCTGGATTAACAGAGAATGAGTATGTTAGAGAATGTAGCTATGGCTTTTATGTCTCTGTTTGGGCTTCCTTTGCAGCCTGCATAGATCTTAACTAAGAAAGACTTCAAAAGACAGCACGGACTTTGGAAAATGGGGCTCGATCTTCAGTGCTGTGGTCCCATGTGTTAAACTGACAAGCTTCCAGGTAGGGTTCCTTAGCTCCTTATCTCTCAGGAAACATATATCCTGTTACTGTCCACTAGCTTCCAAAGTTTTACAGGAAGGCAGAACCTGCCATGGCCCCAACTTGGCTTTATTTATAGTTAATAATATTTACACAATGATGTATCATCTCTTAACATTGTTACATCTGTGTGCTTGAACATTATGCTTTTACAAAATACAATTATTTGAACTAATTGAACTTTGGACTTTTTAGTAGCAAAAAGATCAGATATTGATGATTTCTCACTTTCACATGGCTCAGTCTACTGTTAGTTTAATTATAGGTGTGTAAAAATATCAGGTGAGTTTTAGAGCAAGTTAAAAAAAAAGGCAGTGTTACACATGTTTGCATATGTATGTGTGAACATGTATGTATGTATGTTTATGGGTGCATGAGTGCCTATGTGGGGAATATGACTGTGTATAAATGTATGTATGTAATAACTCTGCCTGCATCCATATGTGTGTGTGTGTGTGTGTGTGTGTGTGTGTGTGCGTGTGTGTGTGTGTTTGTATATAAATAATACTGTATGTGTGCATGGCTGAGTTTGGACATGTATGTATATATGTGAATGCAGTGACTGTGAATTACCAAATTTAGTATGTGCTAGTCACTGTATTCTAACTCTATACATGGCAGGAAAGCAAGTAAAGCACTCAGTCTCATGAAAGACACAATCACAAAACTATGAGGTGATAGTTGCTGTGAGAAACATCTCATGAAGTTAAATGGATTAGAAAAAGAACTTGAGAGTTTATGAGCTTTGAGAGCAGACAGTTGTTAATGTGGTAGCCAGGGAAAATCTCATTCAGGTTCTAAAAGCTGAACAAAAAAGAAAATGAGACAGATTATAAATCTTGCAAAGCACTGGGACAGTTCTGCTACATGCCAATGTGTTAGCAAGCACAAAGTTCCTGGGGAAGGTAGGCATTGTTTGTTCTGAAGAGAAAGATGGAGGCCACTATGTCTAGAGCCAGAGAAGCAAGGGGACAGTGGCAACAGTTGAGTTTAGGAAACAACAGGCCATATGGGGTGTGGTTATGACCTTAGTTGACTTAGGAAGTTTATTTGAAGAATGATGGAAAAGTACTAAAAAGCTTTGAGCAGAAAAGCAAATGATTTGACATTTGATTTGTATGGGATGACTCTAGTTTCTGTGTGAGTGATCTCTGACTATGATGGAAACAGAAGAAACAAGACCATCTATAGAGACAGGATAGTAAAGTCTTTGCCTATCTATACCAACTTCTGTATTGATAATGGAATCCATCTAGATTCATTCCTCATTATCACATAAATCAAGAGCTGAAACACATATCTGTAATGCCTGCACTAGGGAAGTTGAAGCTGGAAGATCAGAAATTTAAGGTCATCAATCCTCTGTTACAAAATCACAGTGAACCTTGAGTAAATAGGACTTTGAAGAGAAAGGAAGTGGAGGATGTACCAGCTTGCAATCCCATTGGCAATGGAGGAGTGTTCCTTTTTTTCCAAAACCTTACCAGCATCTGCTGTCATCTGAGTTTTTAATGTTAGCCATTCTGGCTGTTATGAGGTGGAATCTCAGGGTTGTTTTGATTTGCATTTCCCTGGTTACTAGGGATGTTGAACATTTCTTTAGTTGCTTCTCAGCCATTCAGTATTCCTCAGTTGAGAATTTTTTGTTTAGCTCTGTATCCCATTTTTTAATAGGGTTATTTGGTTCTCTGGATTCCAACTTCTTGAGTTCTTTGTATATATTAGATATTAGCCCTCTCTTGGATGTAGGATTGGTAAAGATCTTTTCCAAATGTGTAGGTTGTCCTATTGACAGTGTCTTTTGTCTTACATAAGCTTTGCAATTTTATGAGGTCCCATTTGTCACTTTTTAATCTTAGAGCATAAGCTGTTAGTGTTCTGTTCAGGAAATGTTCCCCTGTGCCCATGTGCTTGAGACTCTTCCCCACTTTCTTTTATATTAGTTTCAGTGTATCTGGTTTTATGTGGAGGTCCTTGATTCACTTGGACTTGAGGTTTGTACAAGGAGATAAGAAAGAGTTGATTTGCATTCTTCTACATGATAACCGCCAGTTGAGTCAGCACCATTTGTTGAAAATGCTGTCTTTTTTTTCCCATTGGATAGTTTTAGCTCCTTTGTCAAAGATCAAGTGACCATAGGTATGTGGGTTCATTTCTGGGTCTTCAGTTCTATTCTATTTATCCACCTGCCTGTCACTGTACCAACACCCATGCAGTTTTTTGTTTTTTGGGTTTTTTTTAATCACAATTGTCTGTAGTAAAGCTTAAGGTCAAGGTTGCTGGTGGGATTGCAAGCTGGTACAACCACTTTGGAAATCAGATTGGCCATCCCTCAGGAAATTGGACATAGTACTACCAAAGAACCAAGCTATAGCACTCCTAGACATATACCCAGAAGATTCTCTAACATGTAATAAGGACACATTCTCCATTATGTTCATAGCAGCCTTATTTATAATAGCCAGAAACTGGAAACAACCCAGATGTCTCTCAGTATAGGAATGGATATAGAAAATGTGATACATCTACACAATGGAGTACTACTCAGCTATTAAAAACAAAGAATTTATAAAATTCTAAGTAAATGGATGGATCTGGAGAATATTATCCTGTGTAAGGTAACCCAATCACAAAAGAACACACATGGTATATCCTCACTGATAAGTAGATATTAGCCCAGAAGCTGGGAATACCCAAAAAACAATCCACAAACCATAAGAAACTCAAGAAGAAGGAAGACCAAAGTGTGCATACTTCGATCCTTCTTAGAAGGGGGAGCAAAATACCCATGGAAGGAGTTACAGAGACAATCTATGGAGCTGAAGGAAGGACAATCCAGAGACTGCTCCACCTGGAAATCCTTCCCATATTCAATCACCAAACCCAGACACTATTGTGGATGCCAGAAAGTGCTGGCTGTCAGGAGCCTGATATAGCTGTCTCCTGAGAGGCTCTGCCAGTGCCCAACTAATACAGAAGTAGAGGCTCACAGCCATCCATTGAACTGAGCACAGGGTCCCCAGTGAAAGAGTGAGAGAAAGGATCCAAGGATCTAAAGGAGTTTGCATCCCCATAGTAGGAACAACAACATGAACTAACTAGTACCCTCAGAGCTCCCAGGGACTAAACCACCAACCATTGAGTACACATGGCTCCAGCTGCATATATAGCAAAGAATGGCCTAGTCAATCATCAGTGGGAGGATAGATCCTTAGTCCTATGAAGGTTCTATGCCCCAGTGTAGGGGAATGCCAGGGTCAGGAAGAGGGAAAGGGTAGGTTGGTGAGCAGGGGGAAGGGAGAGGGTACAGGGTTTTTTTTTCTCCCCATGGGAAACCAGGAAAGGAGATATCATTTAAAATGTAAATTAAAAATATATCTAATTAAAAAAATAGAAAGAAAGTGGAGGAAGGAAATAAGAAAGAGAGGAAGAAAATAGAAAAAAAACAAATTAGTTAATAGGTAGGTAGATAGACAGACAGATGACTACGGATGACTTCTAAACAATGATTGGTTTTAGCAAATATTTATGATGTAAATGTTTGAGGATATCCTCCCCATATTTTAAAAACAAAGGTATAATTTACACATTATGAAATTCACTTCTTTTTGTGTGAAGTTCCTTATGCTTTACATATATTTGCATGCACATGTCCACAATTCACATACACAGAGTTATGTGTTGACTACCTGAATCATGGCATATAATTTTTTATCAAAATCCAAAATCTAGTCCACATCTTCCTCCAACCAATGGACAGATGTGCTTTCTTTAATAGATGAAATGGTCAAGTCTGACATTTTTTAAATCTGACTTTTTATTTGATGTAGAGTATTGTAAAATTTATTAGCATAAGAGTCATATCTCATTGTGTAAATAGACCATAATCTCTTAATCCATCCCTTTGTTCAAGATTGGTCCCAGTTTTGCAAAATTACAAATTAATCCAAAAAAATATTCATCTAAAGATTTGAAATGAGTAAAAGTCTTTTTGTGTGCGTATTTGTTTTAGTTTTTGTTATTTATTTCACTTGTGTAAGTTTCTAGAACTGTCAGGCTGTATTGTTACTGTATGCTCAGCTTCATGAAAAAGGATGAATACTCTCTTCCAAAGCCATTAAACGATTGTCATTCTGAGAAAAAAAAAATGGATGTGAAGTATAGTTCTTTCTTTAATTCCATTTTAATTTACCCCCTTCTAACAAGTAGTAAAATGTTTTGATGTTAATTTCCATTCCCTGATCTACTGTCTCTCTGATCAGATATTAGAGATTGTCTATTCAATATTTCTGTTCATTCTAATTGCATGTACATTTGAGTATTCTGATGTGAACTTTTTTGTTATTTCACATACTCAATTTAACAAACATATGCTTTACAAATATGCTGTCCATATTTTCTTTTCTTAACTAGTGCTTTTTTTTAACACTTTAGTTTGATTAAGTCTAAAATACAATCTTTTCTATCATGAACTATTCTTTTTTATAATGTCTAAGACATTGCCTAGGCATTCCAAGTTCACTAAACATCTCTCATGTTTCATTTTTTTTCTGAAAATTTGGTAGATTCTTCTTTGTTTGCTTAATAGATATTGGAGTTTGTAAAATCTAGGACCACAGATGACTTTTTATAATTACAGATTTGTACAAAGACCTAGTCAGGACATATTAAACTAAAAAATGGAAAATAAAGTACCCAAAAATATTTCCAGTCAGTTATAACACTTGGTCTTCCAATCAAAGTTGAAAATTGAGTCAGTAGCTGGAAGGACCCTTACGCATGGAGAGGTAAGCAGGGTGGCCAGTGTCTTGTCCTTCTTTAAAATAAGATAGAATAAAATAAGACAGTGTAGAAGATAGACCCAAACAAAGCATCAATGAGAGGATGAAAAGCTCTGAGCCCATCTGGTTATTTAAGATGAAAATAACAAAGTTCCCAGGGCAAGTGAGGCTAAACGTCAATGCTTTTGTATGTGAGCCAGACAAATGTTTGGCTTGGAAAAAAAATGAAGAGAGGTGGGGAAAGAATTTCAATTTGACCTTCAACTCAGCAACTTGTTGAATGGAATTTTTTTCCATGGATTCAGCAAGAGAGAAGGGAATGAGGATGGTGTATCTTTTCCCCAGAGCAGAATGGCAGTGGATCTTACATTTCCTAGGGTCTCTTCAATCATACTTTAAACACAGTCTGTTTATACAGTGACCTCAGGAACTTTGGGACATTCCCTACAGGCCTGGAATTCCCTGGGCCCAGTGTCAAAGTGGTATTGTGCACAGCCAGGCAGCATACAGGGTGGAGCTGGGAGAAAGGTCTTTTCAGGTCTGGAATGTCTTTCTTTGGAAGCATTGTTTAAGAGAGCTCTGATGAGAAGTGAAGGCATGCCATAATTGTCAAGTTATGCTCAGATGCAGGGTTTGAGCTTTAGAACTGAATTAAATTCCATGAAACTTACCTGGCTTAAGCATAGTCTTTTCCTCCACACCTAGTCGTGGCCAGTTGTATATACACAATTCAGCAGCTGATCAGAAGGAATCAAAGTCTATTTTTGACATATTCAAGAATTAGAAGAAAAAAAATTAAGCTTCTGAGGGACTTTTAATTCTTAGGTTTTTAGTTTGTTTCCACAAAACTAGTCATTTCTTTCTAACTAAAAGTTATAAGAAATATGTCCTGGAGCATATCTCCAGGGACCTAAACTAATTATTTTCCTTTAAATGTTATGAAAGTGTTTTCACAAACAAAATTCAAAGTGACAAATAGCACAAATACTTTATAGGTTATATTTTCTTTATTCATGTCCATCAAAGAACTAGAAAAATAGAACAGTTCCATGTCTCTGGCATGCAAACTCATGTTGATGTTTGAGAAAACAACCCTGGACTTTAACAGTCTTAAGTTTCCCTCCATTTATGTTAAGAATAGTTGAGAAATACTCATGTGTTTTTAAAGGTGAGCATAAAACTTGATTTATGAAGGCTGGAGATATGGCTCAGTGGTTTAGAGTGTATACTGCTTTTGTAAAGGACCCAGCACTATGCTGAGCAGTTCACAATCATTGGTAAATCTAGATAAGGATATGACACTCTTTTCTGTAGTCCATGGGTATTGTTCTCTAGTATGGGCATGCATGTGTACACACATACACACACACACACACACACACACACACACACACACACACAAACGGGTGGTGTACCTGAGGCTTTCCACTGTCAGGGAGAGGAAGTAGCTTCTGCCACTTCTGCTGCTGCAGTTGGCTTCACCTCTACCTCTGCCATGCCTTCCAGGTTACACTATGCCTCCCTGCACTGAGTTGGGTCATGCTGGGCCAATGAGAGGCCAACTAGCCAGTGAGGAGTGTGGAAGAGCTTTAGGCAGCATTTGGGGAGAACAGACATCTTTCCAAGTGATAAAGCTCTTAGAACAAAAGGCTTGGATGACTGAGTAGTTCGGCATACTTTTAATTCCCTGAATAGGATCTATATTCAGTTTTGGGGGTGATTATTCAGGGTTCGACAGCAGGTACTTCTCATTGGCTTGGACTGAGAGCTTGGGAAATCCTTGTTTCTATGTGGGAAGGCTCAGTGCTGCTTCTACTGGAGGATATCACACACCTCTCTGTGGGGGGTCTATAGGGGCTGTAACTGCAATAGGAGCCAGGGACCCAGGAAGAGTGGTCAAACATTTTCTGTCTCATACTGTTGGAAATTACCACCCACCTGGTCTTCAGGGTTCCAGACCTTTGCTAGATCAGGACCAGGTTGTCTGTACAGCCCACTGACTACCCCTTACACAAACATATAAAAAGACAATTAAAAATAAAACAAACATTAAGAAATCATATTGTTTCTGATTCATATGTACAATTAATATTCAATATCCCACACTTAATTATTGCAACATTTCATTAACAGAGGAGTGAGGAGTGCTTATGATCTTTGGATGGATAGCACTGAAGATTATTTCCTCTTGATACATTTTTTACAGGTTATTCTCCTTTGTTAATGGCTATAAAACTAGCACCAACTCATCTGGAGGGCATAGCACCAGGTCACTATGGAAAATGCAGTGTTGTAATATGTCCTTGTTTCTGTTTCTGGTCGCAATTGCTGTTGTTGCTCATGTTTTAAAGCATTGTTTTACACAAAAGATGTGCTCAAAACTTCCAGTCTAATTGATTACCACTCAACACCATGGACTAAATAAAACTCACCCATATTTTATACGTGGAGGAATAGGCTTAGAGATGACAAAAAATTTACAAATCACTCATCATTTCTATAAAGAATTCATGCCTTGAGATCACATTTTGCTATGTAGCACAAGCTGTACTCAAATTACTGATCCTTCTGTCTCAACATCCCCAATGGAATGCAGAGAATACTGGTTTTATCCCCTGTATTATTTAGGGTATGATGATAACCATTAATTAAGGGATGCATATATATATATATATATATGTATATATATATATATATGTACACACACACACATATATATATGTAAATGTATATATGTATATATATATATATATATATATACATTTTAGACATCGATGAGACCTCACAGAGCAATGGCACTTTTCACAAGTCTGATGACTGCATTACATTCCCATACCTACATAAGAAAAGGACAGAACCAACCCTCTCAAGATGTAACTGTCCTCCTATGGCCCCATGCCTGCCATCATAGAGTACCTGTTGCCTGTAATTTTAAAAGTCATGAACTATTCAGCCAGGCTTTGGAGTAAGAAAGAAGCACAGTCATGTGAAGCCTTGGGAAACCAAAGTCTGCAGCCTCTGCCACAGGCAGGGCCTAGGGAATTAGTGGGAGGTAATTGATAAGATTAAACCAGGAGATTCAGTGCCCAGCAATTGCGTTATCTGGAAAGTTTTATAATATTAAAGGTGTCTAGTGTTTTTCATCTCCCAAGCAAAGGTGGGCAGAGAAAGAGCTCAGTATGGGCAGTTGCTCGCAGCTTGGCAAAGCTAACCAAAAGGAGCCATTGGAGTGCACAGCCCAGCAGCTCCCAGACTTGCTAGGTTGGTGGATGGTCAAGATCAAGTTGGAGCTAAGAGAACCAGGAGAAGTCAGAGAGTAAGCCATGGCACAGGTCAAGGAGATAGTGTATTTTTTAAAATTGCAGGCAGCAAAGACTTTCCCTAACTACCTATCCAAGAAACATAAGTAAAGATATAAATATGTAAAAATAAAAAGGAAGAAAGTCTTCTTATTTGGAATAAGATTAGTCTCCTTATTGAAAGAATAGAGTGAATGGCCTATTTAAAAGGTATTATTCTAGATATTTCATGGAGGAAGGATTTGTGTGGCCATATGACTAACTGCTACATGGAAGTCTAGCACTGAGTTAAAAAAAAATCCAAATATTGCCAAAAGTCATGGTGTGATAGGTATAGATAGACTGCAACCCAGTAATCCACAAATCTCAGCTTTCAGTTACTCATCTGTACTTACATGGCTCCGTAGATTTCATCTTCCTTCTTGGGCCCTTGGTCAGGGACTCATGTCAGACTCTGGAATGGATTCCCTATGGAAATATCTGGTTATTGTGTAAGTCCTATTGATGAGGTGAGGTCAGAACTTTCTATGACTGTATAAAATCAATGTACTTCATGACACAAATCTTTCCAATGCAAATTTAGAATAGTCTTAGCCAGCAAAGCAAGCAAAAGCCTTGCATAAAGAGAGGAAATGGAACTAAGAAGCATTAGATGTTTGGATCAGGTGGAGGTATGTCTGTTCATCCAGTTGTGTAAGTATTACTGAAACCCTCACCTACTTTTCTCTCCACTGGTTTTCATGTCCATCAGTGGTGTCTACAATGAGTCACTTAAATTCCAGCCACAGCTGTTCTCATTACATTTGTTGTTGTTGCTGTTGTTTTTCATTTTATATTGAATATTTTCTTTATTTACATTTCAAATAGTATCCCCTTTCTCAGTTTATTCCCCTCCCAGAAACCCCCTATCCCATCCTCCCTACCCTGCTTCTATGAGGGTGTTCCTTTGTCCACTCTACCCACCCACTCCCATTTCCTTACCCTCTATTCTGTTACTCTGGGGCATCTATTGAGCCTTCATAGGACCAAAGACCCCTCCTCCCATTGATACCTGACAAGGCCATCCTCTGCCACATATGCAGCTGGAGCCATGTGTACACCTTGGTTGATGGCTTAGTCCCTGGGAGCTCTGGGGGATCTGGTTGGTTGGTATTGTAGTTCTTCCTATGGGGTTGCAAACTGTTTCAACTCTCTCAGTCCTTTCTCTAAATCCTCTATTTGGGACCCTGTGCTCAGTCCAATGGTTGGCTTCAAGCATCTACCTCTGTATTTGTAAGGCTCTGGCAGGGTCTCTCAGGTGACAGCCATATAAGGGTCCTTTCATAATGCACTTCTTGGCATCCACAGTAGTGTCTGGGTTTGGTAACTGTATATGGGATGAATCCCCAGGTGGGACAGTCTGCAGATGGCTTTTCCTTCAGTCTCTGCTCTACATTTTATCTCCATATTCGCTCCTGTGAGTATTTTGTTCCCCTTCTAAGAAGAACTGAAGCACCCACACTTTGGTCTTACTTCTTCTTAAGCTTTATGTGATCTGTGAACTTTATCTGGGGTACTTAAAGCTTTTTAACTAATATTCACTTATCAGTGAGTGCATACATTGTGTGTTCTTCTGTGATTGAGTTACCTCACTCAGGATGATTTTCTAGTTCCATCCATTTGCCTAAGAATTTCATGAATTCGTTGTTTTTAATAGCTGAGTAGTACTCCATTGTGTAAATGTACCACATTTTCTGTATCCATTCCTCAGTTAAGGGACATCTGGGTTCTTTCTAGCTTCTGGCTATTATAAATAAGGCTGCTATGGACATGGTGGACTATGTGTCCTTATTACATGTTAGAGCATCTTCTGGGTATATGCCCAGGAGTGGTATACCTGGGTCCTCAGGTAGTTCTATGTTCAATTTTCTGAGGAACTGACAAACTGATTTCCAGAGTGGTAGTACCAGCTTGCAATATCACCAGCAATGGGGAATTGTTCCTCTTTCTCCACATTCTTGCCAGCATCTACTGTCACCTGAGTTTTTGATTTTAGCCATTTCACTGGTGTGAGGTAGAATCTCAGGGTTGTTTTCAACAGAGGAATATTGAGTGGTAGAGAAGCCCCTAAAGAAATTTTCAATATCCTTAGTCATCATTACATTATTTTATGAAAGCATATAGATCACATATGTGACATTTAATTTTCTGTACATTTTAAATTTGTTATTCAGATTGGAGGAAGTTCAAAGTCAGAAAGATCACTGAGTCCCCACTCCAAGCAATAGGAATGCAGCTCCTTTTGAGCTTCCTAGCAGATTGGGAAACTTTGTGATTAAGTACATCAAAGCCTGGCTTCTAGGAAGGGTAGGCTGCTCAGTTCTCCCTGCTCTGACTCAGAATTTGAAAGCTTTTATCATGGAAAGTGCTATTGTAAAGACAAAACAGTGCTTGATCACTCTGACCCCTCCCCCAACCCATAACCCCCTACTTTATACCACAACTCAGAAAAATAAATCTTCCACAAAAGATTTAAAAATAAGTAATAAAATATACTTATAATGTCAAATACACATAGACTTCACATGACAGGTTCTGCATTCATTTTTTTTATTATTTTTTTTTCAGATATAAAGAAGAACCTTGTCTTTTAAGTTTCTGCTTTGGAGGGACATGGACATTCAAAAACTATAGTAATAACCAATTCTCTTAATTTTATTTTATTTGGTATCTTGAAATAAATTTGCAAAGCCCACAGTGGAAGGATACAATGAGGGACTTGACATTCTGCTCCCGGGGTTTCCAGCATTCATTCTGAGGCTAGACCTAAGCTTCTAAGGCACTCTGGCTTCACATTGCTATTCCTGTGAACTTTGGTAGCATGTAGAAGATAATGGTGAAAGATGCCTTTTGCTACCCTTGATGCTGTTGATGGGGCTGTGAGGGTCTCATGGAAGAAATGTAAATATGGGTGTATAACATGGTTCAACAAATAATATGTGTAAGTATGCCTACATGCATGAGTTTTCTGTGTGTGTGTTTGAACATACAAGTGCACATAGTTATGGGTAGATGTTTATATGAAAGCCAAGGGTCAATGTCAGGTATTTTCTACAGCATTTTCTTGTCCGTCTCTTACTTAACTGACACCAACATTCCCCTAGATTGGCTGTCCAGTGAGCTCTCCTGGTTTTGCCTCCTCTTTACTATGTTTATAGACAATTCTCTTGCCCAGCTCTTTCATGAATGCTGGCAGGGTATCAACTATAAGACCCATACATATGTGGAAATCGCTTACAGACTGAGCCATCTCCCTAGCCCTTATTGAAAGAAGAATTATAAGACAAGAATCTCTTTCTGAATCACTCTTTCAAAATAATTCTTAGATACACTTTCTATAAAAATAAAGAATATCCTTTCATAGTTTTAAGCATCTCTTTTGTGTAAGAGTGTGTGAATAGGAAGGTCAGAAGACAACTTACATGAGTCACTCTTAGGGATCAAATGTAAGTCTTTAGACATGACACCAAGAACCCTTACTCAATGAGCTCTCAAATCCCAGAGTTTCATATTTTCAAAATATTGGCATTATTTGTAGACTCTTTCATTTCTTAAACACTTATGAAATTTTCATACCCATTTACACATGCACCAATTCCTGAGAGCTTAAACAACTCTGTTCTCTTTTATTCTAGCTCACTAATTGTTTCTCTTACCAGCCACACTTAAAATTAGTATATCTTTCTACATCCTCCTATGTTGAGCATCTTTCCTCACACTTTGTTTTCACCGTTACTAACAAGAGTAAAATTTTGTATGCAAACTAACATTTACCAAAGCACATTCCAACAAAGCATTGTTCCATGGGAATCCTATCAGTGTTTTAAAACTAGCATTCTGTTGAAAAAGTATTTTTAAAACACTCCAGATTAAATAGAATTAACTGTATCAATGCAATGCACAGCCCTGACCTCAAAGGGAATAAAAGAGAGTTTCTTGTTAGATATGAGTGCCCTTGGCCAATGAACACAAATTCAGGCTGGCCTAAATAGCATATTCCAATGTGGGAATGGTTTTATGACAATTTCTAGTTATAGAATGAATGAAAGCCTGAAATTAAGGCCCTTGTCAAGTATAGAGGTGGCAACATCGGACAGGCAGGTTTCAGCACAGTGGGGAAATCTTTGCTTTAGGTCTCAAATGCTGTCTGATGGCATTTGTAATGATTAGGTTGAAGGCAGATAGTAGTGTGATAAGTACATACATTTTGATGTTTAACCAGACAGTCATGAGGACCATTGTTCTGAAACAGGTGGACAATGAGTGAGTGATTACTAAGGGACCTAAAAGTAACACAAGAGTATTTGGCTTTGGGTCTGCAGAATAACCCTATTCTCATCAATCAGTAAGCCTTGTGGAATCACTAACACAGGGGTGGCTTTTTCCAATTAATAGTAGGCTTCTTTAAGGTAGAATTTCTTAGAGATTTTTATTTTCATAAGCTTTTTAAATTACAAAATGCTAATAAAAAGATATCATAAGGTATTCTTTTTAAAATTTCTTCAGAAAGCCTTTGGCAGAGGATATCTACATCTGAGGCCAGGTAGGCAAGGACCTTGTATATCAGCTACATACCCTACCAACAGCCTTGTCTCTAAGCCTGGATAAGCATTTCCTTCTACTTGCTGATGATAACACAAGAAACCAAAAAGGCATGTTTGTGTGTTTTGTAGTCTTCTATTTTTATGTTCTCACTTTTGATGCCTATTTCATGACATTTTCTTAGAGCCATGTTCCATAATGACAGGAGAGTAACATTGCACATTGTACTAGTCTGAGAAAGTGAAAGATAGAAATTATTACACATGGATTGAAAACATAGTTCACATAACAGACTAGAATGACATCATTGACTCTTGATCGGGGCTTGATTCACACCAATTTTGAGAGTCGTGTTCTTGATGCTAATCCAAATATACCAAAGAGGAGGATGTAGTTCCACCAGCAGGTTCTGAAGATGCTTCCTGCACCTCAAGGGAAAGCAAAGGAGGATACATGCAGAGATATCAGGAAAACTCAGGGAGTAAAAAATACTTTCTTCATCTCTCCTTTTACCAATGGGCCTACAGTTCCTATAATAGAAAGGCATGGATTCTTGGCATCATTAGCACTTGGCCAATAGTGGTCAATGGGCTAAATAACAATTTATTGACTTGGTTTGTCTGATTTTAATGTGATCATTCAATTTTTTTTATTCACCTTCTCACACAAACTTGACCTTCACATAGTAGGTGATCTACTATAATTTTTGTCTGTCTATATAAGCAGCCTGTAAGGAACCAAGTTAACCTAAAGAGACTTTGGTGTCCCCTGGTTTAGCAATTGACATAATGGGAATCCTAAATTGGAATCTTTCTGAACATATCTTCTGGAAAAAGAGAAAAGCTGTGAGCTAGTGCAAACCAGAAGAGGAAATTGCCTCACAAAACAAAACAAAAACAAAAAAACAAGGCAAAACAAAGCAACAACAACAAAAAACCTCCAAAAACCAAAACAAAATAAAACACATCAACCAAAACAAACAAAAACACAAAAACAATAACAACAATTTGTAACTCCTGAGACCACTTTACAGGAGATCCTTGAACTGAGACAAGGGGATGTGTGGGATGAGACTTTGATGAGATCATGTACATCCCCCTGATCACATATTAAGACCTAGGCCTCCTGTGAGGACTCTGAACAAATACTTGAGGGATGGCGATGAAGAGTGGTCACCTGTCTTCTTTGTTCCTCTTGTCAGTGTAGCCACACTGAATGTTTTCCCTTTCGGCTCTCCATTAGTAACTGTGTCTAATGGTTGGACTTTGCTGATGATTACCCATCCTGGCTTTTTGAGGCATGGTCATGCCTAGGCTTTGGCTCTAACTCCATAATAGCCAGACTTGAGGCAATACATGCTAAAGGAAACACAATGGTGATCATGTATTTTCTTCTATTTTGAAGCTATTATGTCATCCTGGAAATATTTGTATGGGAACCCAAAACATGTTGGCAGTGGGCTCAAGCAATCACAATGAAAACCAAAATTTCCTTGGCTACCTGATAGCTGTCTTTTCTAGAGTTTTGTTTCACTTGATTTTGGGCTTCAGTAAATTCCAGGGAAAGGGTTCAGCTATGGAGTTATTTCAAGGGCTCAGGAAACAGGTACTCATATGCCACTTTTGCTAGAAAGCATTGATTTCTTACTTGGGACCACAAGGAAAAGATCTGCCATCCATGCTTGAATGCTTGAATGGCATTTTGTCTCATTTACTTTGGCTCAAGTACTTACCTCTATGGGTTGGCATATTAATTACCAAAGGAGTGCCTGTCTGACCTACCTCATTCCTTTTCAAGGCTGAAGGCATTAAGACAAGTCTTTGTCTTAAATCTGTAGCTACCTTGGATTCCAGAAATAGGAGAACTTTGCAAGGTACACCAAGAATTCTCCAGTGAGTGGGAACTTAGTCATGAATGGAAGAAGCTGAAATATGTAGCAAAAGTTGTTACTTAAAACCATTCTGTCCCCTCTAGCAGTAGAAGCTTCTTCAGAGGAGCTAAGACACCACTGAGACTGACCACACATAGACCAAGAAAGCTTCATCATGTCCCCATCCTTCCTGTATTTAAAACTAAGACACAAGTCAGTGTTCCAAAATCATTCCTGAGGTCATGATACTTTCATTGTTCCTCTTCCCAATGTGAGCATACTGAGTAACTCCTGTCTGTAATTTTCACCACTACTCATCTCATTAACTGATTCATTGGTAGGGTTGACTATGTCCACCATGGTAAGGCTGCTGAAGCCCAGGCTTTTAACATTAAAACTCCATTTACAACCTGGTTTCTTAAATTAGATGGTTTATCACAATATTTATGCTGAGATATTTTGCAGGTCCAAGGAAACCACAAGTATTTGACCCTGTGCAAATAATGGGAGGTGTATTTAAACTGGTGAAACAAAATATGGCTTCTGGTCTATTTTTAACCTCGGTTTTATTTTCCAGTCCTAATAATTGGAACCAGTCTAACAAACCGTTGCTTGGTAGTTGTCTTCAAGTGCCCTTTCTTAGCTAATAGCTAATAATGATTTGTAATTAGCAAATAATTTAAATGTAAATAGATTCTTCTGCACTGCCTACCAAGGCTTGAAAACAATTTGTTCTCCTAAACAGCTCAGAAATTACACAGGCACTTTGGATGATACTATTAATTTGTTCAGAAAAGTATTCTTTATGAGTAGTATACAATGGAGGTTTATTCTTCCCCAAATTGTAGTGTTTTGAACCAATGGGCTTGTGTGTAAGATATGACAGGAATTATTTATCAGTCACGCACAGGGGGAAAAGGCTTTTTAATATGTCTCAGTAAGTCACTGGATGTCTCAAAAAATTTTACAGCTTAGGAAGTAAGTCACTCTTAATTTCCCATGGTAGCATCACATAGGAAGGTGGGAAAAGTCAATAAAGGGACAAGCATCAGGAAATTATAAATCAGGGGGAGAATAGTGGAACTTTTAGATAGGAGCTATTGGAATCACGGAGGGAGGAATCATTCTGCAGCGTAGAGGATGGGGCAGAGCAGAGAGATATCACAAAAGGCTTTGGTATACACATGGTATGCACTCACTGATAAGTGGATATTAGCCCAGAAGTTCAGAACACCTAAGATACATTTCAGAAACCACATGAAGCTCAAGAAGAAGGAAGAACCAAGTGTGGATACTTCAGTCCTTCTTAGAAGGGGGAACAAAATACCCATGGAAGGAGATACTGAGACAAAGTGTGGAGCAGAAACTGAAGGAAAGGCCATCCAAAGACTATCCTACCTGGGCATCTATCCCATATAGAGTTAGCAGACTCAAAGATTATTGTGGATGCCAACAAATGTTTGTTGACAGGAGCCTGATATAGCTGCCTCCTGAGAGGCTCTGCCAGTGCCTGACAAATACATAAGTGGATGTTCACAGCTATCTATTGGACTGAGCAAAAGGTCCCCAGAGGAGGAGCTAGAGAAAGCACCCAAGGAGCTGAATGGGTTTGCAGCCCCATAGAAGGAATAACAATATGAATCAACCCATACCCCCAGAGCTCCCAGGGACTAAACCATCAACCAAAGAGTACACATGGAGGGACCCATGACTCCAGTCACATATGTAGGAGAGGATGGCCTTGCGGGACATCAATGAGAGTAGAGGCCCTTGATCCTGTGAAGGCTTGATGCCCCAGTGTAGGGGAATACCAGGACAAGGAAGAGGGACTGGGTCGGTTAGTGAGCAGAGGTAGGGGAAATGGGATGGGGCATTTTGGTGGGGAAATGAGGAAAGGGGATAACATTTGAAATGAAAATAAAATATCTAATTTTAAAAAAAAAGGTTTGTTGGGCCTCCTGTATGGGTCAAAGGGTATGAAGAATTGAAAGATGATTCCATGACTTGGACTAGACTTCATGTTTCAGCAAAGCCTTGACCCTCACCCCTGAGGGGACCTGCAGCAAAAGATTGTTCAGTTTTAAATGCACCATAGACTTAGGAGGAGAAACACATTTTCTAATAACAAGGAGTTCATATAGTCAAATTCACAGACAGACAAACGTCTCATAGTTACACAATGAGAAAATAAATTTGGTGAAAATAAAGATTGAACTTAGTATGTGGGTGTGTGGTGAGGTATACACCCATATATGTGAGGTGGCCAGAAATTGATATTAGATTTCTTCTCCAACTACTCCGCACCTTATACAAAGATTCTGTGTCTTTATGTGATGCCAGGGCTCACACATTCAGCTTCAATGAAATTGTTATACAGTTTTACTTCTTGATTTCAGAAAGAGCTTAAATGCCATTGGAGTTATTTCTGCCTAATAGTTTTGGAGATTGAGTTTAGTATGAAGTCAGTTTGGCTTGGATGACTGAGACACTAACTTTTGACAAATTTTCTTTCCTCCCACAGAGATGTTCAACAGAAGTGCTCTGGTTATCATTCCAGGGACATGTGTCCATTTTAACAGTTTTCACATATTTGTAAACTATTCAAAAAATTGGCTCTTGTTTGTTTCCTAAAGTGTCTTTAAACCCCATGGTTGTCATTCCATAAAAATTTATATTTACTGGATTGGCATTTTTTCCATTTCTTCCTCACCCTCTCCCCATCACCATCTGCTAATATTTTAATTAGATTGTCTGATATTCTACTTAATAAAACAGCATCCTTAACATTTTTTATATTAATTTTCTGTTTTTTTAACGTAGATGAGTTCATTGTTTTTTTTACTTTCACTTTTGCATTTGAATTATAACTACTTTTTTCATCATTATTTTATTTATTTAAATTTCAAATGTTGACCCCTTCTTCATCCTCTTCCATGAGCACCTTATCTCTTCCTGGCTTCCCTTCTAAGAGGGTGCTCGCCTACCCGCCCACCCACTCCTACCTCATCTCTCTAGCATCCCACTTTTCTGGGGCATCAAGCCTCCACAAGACCAAGCACATCCCCTGCCACTGAAGCCAGACAAGGCAGTCCTCTACTACAAGTGTAGCAGTGGATACAGACCAATACATTTATGCTCTTTGGTTGGTGGCATAGTCCCTGGGAGCTCTGAGAGATTCTGTTATATGAAACTATTGTTCATGCTATGGCATAGCAATCCTCTTCATCTCCTTCAGTTTTTCTTTTAACATAGGGGTTCTATTCAATGGTTGGCTATAAATATCTGCATCTGTCTCAGTCAGGTGTGGTAGAGCCTCTCAGAGGATAGCCATCCCAACCTCTGCTCTGCAAGCTCATCTTGCCATCAGCAATAGGGTTGGGGTTTGGTGACTGTGTATGGAATGGATCCCAAGTTGGGGCAGTCTCTGGATGGGCTTTCCTTCAGTCTCTGCTTCATTTTGTCTCTGCATACCCTTTAGACAGGAGCAATTCTGGGTCAAAATTTTTGAGATGGCCCCATCCATTAATTGGAGGCCATGTCTATCTACTGGAGGTGGTCATTTCAGGTTTCACCTCTCCACTATTGGTCATTTTGGTTAATACCATCCTCCATTGGGTCCTGAGAGTCTCTCACATCCCTTTTGTCTAGAACTTTCTAGTGGTTCACTCCCCTCCCACAGTTCTCCACACCATACTGTTGCATATTTCTATCCAGTTTCCTGGCCCTCTGGGCTTCTCTCCTGTCTTCGCAGTATGTGATCATGTTTCTCTTTTTTCCCTCCCCTTCCCCACTCTCATCCATGTCCCTCCCTTCCTCTGTGTCCTATGATTATTTTGTTCCCCCTCCTAAGTGGGATTGAAGCATCCATACTTGGGCCCCCCTCCTTATTAAGCTTCATGTGGTCTAGGAGTTGCATCATGGGTATTCTGAACTTTTTGGGTCCAATTTTTAATAGTTCTTAAAGACCAATTTGTGCTTCCCAAATATTCCTGGATGTGTGATCTTCAACTGGAGAATGGAAGATATATTTATCTACACATTGTGAAAAGCAAATGTATTGCACTGTCTTACAATTACCAGGTGCCACACACACTTGTGTGATGGCGGTATTTGAGGCGAAAACTTCAAAGAAAGTCAGCCTCCTGTCTCTGTATTGTTGTCTGACACCCCAAACTCAGAAGTGGCCCAGATATGTCTTCGTACTTGTGTGTTAGGAACTCACCAAGATATCA
>NW_022196913.1:30615742-30688554 GCF_008632895.1 Mastomys coucha
AAGTACTAGAGAGTAATTGTAAGGTTTCTCTATAAGACATTAGCTGAAAGAGTTAGGTCGAGATTCTCTTCTGTCTGCCTCTAACAAGAACCAAAGAATTAACATAAGAATACCTCAACAGAGAGGGCTCTACCCTCCTACTCTACACCTAGATTTTAGAAGTCAGGTGACCTTGGATGTGGGGGTCGCTTGTCTACGTGACTTCAGTCTAACACTAAGACTAGAAGAAGAAAGACTTAGACTCGCATGTAAGACTAACACTAGAACTTAGATGGGCTAAGACTCAGATTCATACACCCACATTCCCCCGGGCCCAGAATGCTTGGGCCCGGGGGATGCAACACCAGTTCAGAGGAGACAGCTACTGCTTTAGACCCAGTATGTTTCAGATAGCCTCAGAGGTACCTCAACTGTTGAGCTGCCAGATTTTTCATTTCTCTTTTGCAATGATTGTAAAAGCCTCATGTTATTTTTAAAAGAAATACACTCAGATTTTACACCACCCGTGTGTGTAGTCTGTTTGTCAAAGCCTTATCCCGTGCCCACCTGGCCAAAATCCCGTGTCCCGCGGAACAGGGACCCCGCGAGAAACCCCGGTCCGTAATAACCAGGTCCATGGGGTTGTCTAACAGTGGCTAACGTGTTAGAGAGACACAGAGCCTGGAGCATCACATATCTTAAAGTTGGATGATTTGTCCTTTCCAATACAGTGCTGAAGGCCTGGAAGTTCCTGGACGACCTCTGATGTCCACAACACACTGAAAGCTAAAAATGCTGGAGTCTGTGAGCTGCAGGGAATCACAGCAATGACAAAAGTCACATTTACTGAGAAAGAAGTGAGGCAGTCAGGTGAGATCACTTTCTCTTTAGACCTTTTAGAAGATGCTACCCACTCCATATGCAAGGGTTTTTCTCCCAGTTTCAGATTACGTACACATCCTCACAGACACATCCAGCGGTGGTTACTTAGATGGTAAAAGGTTTTTAAGTTGACAATAATGATGAATCATTGCAGGATCTTCAGGATGGTTTAGCAGGTAAAGGCATCTGACTCCAAGCTTCACGATTTGAGTTCAGTCTATGGGACTCATACAGTGGAAGGAAAGAACCAACTCTTAGAGGAGATCCTCTGACTTGTATATACATAAATAATAACCTTATATAACAAAATTTTATTTAACACAAGCCAGCATGAGTGCTATTTTCATTTGTGATATTTTCTTAATATTCTTCATTAGGTAAAATTTTGTCTTTCATTTAAGAATTGTCTAAAGAAGAATGTTTAATTCATCCAGAGAAAGTTAATATTTAAGTGTTTTATCAGTTTTCAATTTCATTGAATTATGGTTAAGAAATGTAGAATGTATGTCTATCAGCCATACTCATATCAGCTATGGGAATGCCTCGGTTGGCCTTAAAAGTGCCTTATGAGTTCAATATCTTGAATTCTACTTGAGGACCTACATAAAAATAGTGGGTGTTCTGTCACATACCTGTAATATCAATTCTGAAGAGGTAGAAACAACAGTGTCCTTTGCATTTGATGCCCAGTTTTTAGAGCCTAACCAATGCACCCTGCAAAAGATTCCTTCTCAAAGGAAGTAAATGACATTTTTGGGAATAGCATTTAAGGTTGGCCTTCACATACATGTTCATATATGTGTATTACACAAACAAACACTCACACGCATAGACAAAAAGGATATTTATAAAAATTCATATGTTGACTCTCTAATCACAATTTGAGCATACTAGTACATGCATGGTTATAAGTTTAGGTGTCGTGGAGGACTTCTTTCTGAGACTTGTGCTCTGGAAAGAAACAACCAAAAGGAAGTTCTGATTCCCTGTCTTGTCAATCACCACTGAGAATCTGATTATATACAGATGAGGAAGATGCCTTCCAAAAAGAAAACTGGTAAGTACC
The DNA here is from genome assembly GCF_008632895.1 of Mastomys coucha. Lineage (NCBI taxonomy): Eukaryota > Metazoa > Chordata > Mammalia > Rodentia > Muridae > Mastomys > Mastomys coucha. The sequence goes on from NW_022196913.1 coordinate 30,617,670, forward strand.
TTCTTAGGCTTCCAAATGCCCATATGTATCTTTGAGAAATCAATGTCTGCTGTGAAGAATTTTTGTAATAATTTTCATCTTTAGCACAGGTATTAAGACTAAAGTCCTGTGCTATGTCCTCTGCAAACTAAGATGCAGATGAGAATTCCCTCTATTGTTCCTATGCTTTGAGTGAGACTGTCTTGTAGTAGGTGCTTGGTACTCAGTGTTTGCAATTATATATCAAATATATATACTAGGACTGCATTCCTTGTAAGACAAGAGACCTTCTTTGTCTATCTTGTCATTGCCTTCTAACCTCACTTATCATAGAAGAAGGACAATGAGAACTCAAAGTAATTTCCTTAATGGAAGAATGAATGAGTGGATGGATGATGAAAGCCAGTAAAGGTAGTCTAACACTACAAATGCTCATTAGATTTTGTTCATTTTTTGACAGAATTTAGAATCCATTTGGCAGTGAATATATGGATTGGCATTTTTAATTATATACCAGATTTGCAGATCTATAGATTACTCACTATGTTTCATTGCCATATAAGTACAAAAAAAAGAGGTGCTTCTAATTTTTCTTCTTAAACATGGGAACCTGAAGATATATCATTTACATAGTGTGCAAGAAGTAGAGAGCAAATAGCAAAGCTATACCACTGATACTTGAGGGTTTTTTTGTCTTGACATTGTACCAAAGGAGATAAGGGCAATTGCAAGTCTACCATTACAATATGCTATCAATCAAGTACTGGGCTGGTTCAAAAATTCTTTAATTTCATGAATCTAAAGAATTACTAAAATATGTAAAGATCTTTGGGACCTTAAACTTCATCTTCATGCCTTTTTTATGATTACATGTTTCTTTGAACTCTTTGCCTTGATCCACATACACTTCACTTCACATCATTGCTGTTAACTTACTTGCATCCGATCTTATTTATTTAAAAAATATATCGAGCGATATAGGATATAACTCATTAATCAAGTGCCTGCCTATACTGCCAAATGTGTATGATGGCCTGGACTCCATCCTCAGAAGCATATAAACCAGGGTTCCTGCACCCTCCTAATCCTAGCCCTCTACAGAAATGGTCATTATCAGCTAACAAGTTCAAAATCAGCTGGGCTTACCAAAGACCTTTACTCAAAAGGGAAATGGTTGTTTGTTGCTTCTGCTGCTGTAGGTGAGGTCTGAGGGGAGTTAGTACTTCAGTTATAATGAAAGTTTTCATGTCTATATAAATATTTTCTTTATGATAGAAATCACTTGAGTGTTTCAAACACCAATGCAGAGGACCACAAGTGAGTACATATATATAGGAGTAGAGTCTAAAAAGCCCCAGAGTAGTACATAATGGTAGTACTGAAACTTTTCATATATATCATCCTCCGACTCCAAATATTCCTATGTGAATGACTTCATACTAAAGGAAGCATATTGCATAAAAGGTGAAGATGTCCTACAGAGTGTAAAACAAAAATTCAACATTTGGTGAAATGAGAAGCAGGTACAAGACAATTTTGAAAATATCTATTATTTTCCCATCATGCACTTTGTTCTTTGCTATTACAATCTTTGCATTATCATTTTCTTTTGGATTTACTCCTATATGATATGGCAGGTTGTTCGTCTGCCCTTCATTGTAACACATGATTGATGTGTAAATTCAAGAGCAAGCTCAGGAGTTGGCATCTATTGTCAACTTCTAGGAGCTTTTGCATTTGAGTTTGATGTAGTTAATTGCTACGGTGTGTCAGATGGTTGTCTCACATCCATTGGCATTAATTTTTTCAAATTTTTATATTTAACAAGGTAGACTTCACAAGTTAAGTGGATGCCAATTAACCTAAAAATCTGAACTGACTTTGAAATGCAAGTCATTGCTATCAAATTAGCATTCCCTACAGATTTAGTAGATAGCTGTCACCACAGTGGAACCTAAGCATCAATTTTAAGCAATTTATTTTTTAAGTTTATAATATTAGTTTGATTGTGATTATATATCCCAAATTTATATAATTTTGTGTCAATTACTCAGGAGCTGGATGAATCTTGTGTATTATTACATTTTAATCATCTTTATAATTAACATTTAATTTGTATCCTTTTTCTTTCTTTCTTTTTTTTTTCTATCTATGGATATATATTTCTTTGAGTTTGTCACACAGAATTTAAGCAATTTGCCTGTCAATTAAATGACATTTTATTTTTCTAAGTGAATTTACTTCAGGGTAGAAGGGCCCTGGAGATTTAAGTCCTGTGTGTTAATAAGAAGGGCTCCCACCCACACAGGCTCCCTTTGCTTCTTAGCCAATTTTTTTCCTACCATGGCCCATAATCTTTCTAAGACAAAGGCTAGGGTCTCAAAGCACAGTTTTAAAGTAATCAATGATGCTATTTTGACATTTCTGATGGGAACAGTACTCACTAGTACATGGTCCACTAGATCAGTATATATAGTGATCTGTAAAGCAATAGAATAGTATTGATATGTTTTGACTCTATGTACAAACGAGAAAGCTAAGCAGCTCTGCAATGGATACTCAACACTAGCGCTGGGAAAACATGAGATGATCTTCAGCTAATACAGTCTCACATCTCATTTTCACACTGGCACTCATTTCAGGTTTTATTAAAAATTAATTTGGAATACATTTCTTGAATAATAACTCTAAAGAAGCTTCATTGTTATAAATTATCTTCATGGGCAAATTAAATCTATTTTCTTTAAGCTTCCACTAACAAAAAAGAAAAATATGTGACACGAAGTTAGTGGGAAAAGTAGGTATGAGGAGCTAGTTTTATATGAAATGCAGAAAGTTAAAGACTGTTCTATGTGAGTATCATTTGTATAATATGTAAATGTAGACAACTCCTGGTGTCATGCTCCAGCACAGAACTTATACATATGCATAATGAAAGTGAGTTGGGGAATACTGCAGTGAAGTTCAAGGAGAGAGTCTCCAATTACAATTATGAATATAATCATGTATTAAACAAAATGCATAGCACTGAGATAAGTCGGCATATCAACATACTTTTGTTCTATCAGCTTCAGATCATCTGAGGATAGTTGTGTTTATCCAAAGCCTTTAAGCAGATATGTTGAGAGGTTTTGAAAATTTGTTAATCTCACTCAAGTTATAAGGAATGCAAAAGGAATGGTAGCCTATGTTTATCTATGTTTATGTACTAGTACGATGGTGACTTTGTCACTATCACTGTGAATAGAACCCTCTGACAACATGGAATCTTATTGAATATATCTGTCATTATTCAAAAGGACATGCTCTAATGTCCTTTATTTTTCTATTTTTACCATATATATTCAGATCATCATTTCAAATTCTCAGTTTGAATTACAACAACATAAAATAAGTCATAATACTCCTTAGTCAACATAGGCTAATGTATTCCTTCTTTTTAAGAAATTCATATAAACATATTCATGGTGAATATGTGTACTCATGAGTACACTTGCATTATAAACTTTTGTTCAGTCATTTGATGGTGAATACACATATGAAGCTACCTAGATTCTCTCCTTTCTCCTCCTCCTTTCTGTCTGTTAACAATCTAAATGGGACAATAAACATGAAGATGAAATTTGATGGAAACAAACTGTCTAATTAATTAATAGATCTTCTAAAAATCTTTAAATGTCAATAGTAATTATTCTTTTTTTTTTTTTTTTTTTTTTTTTTTTTTTTTTTTTTTTTTTTTTTTTTTTTTTTTTTTTTTTTTTTTTTTTTTTTTTTGTAATTATTCTTTAAAGCTAATATTCAGCATTTCTAGAATCACACGCTAATGTTGCATGTATGACAGAGACAAATCCAGGTAACAGAATTATAGTGGCTTTTTGGTTAGTGCATATGTGTAGCTCATTGTGACAGAGTGGATGAATAGACAGGGTCCATGTACCTACCAAAAAGTTGCTTTAGATTATACTGTGCTTATAAATAGTGGTTTATAAATGTTTCAGTTTTAATAAAGTTCTAAATTAAAATAAATAGTTATTTATAAACATACTTTTTAATAAAGAAAAGATATCTAAGCGAGTGTTTAGAGAATGTAAATAAATTCAAGTGGATTAGGATATATGTATTTGCTAGGCTATAAGCTATGTTATTAAAATGAGGATTATTGCATTTCCAGTTGAAAATATGTATCAGACAAAAGTCCCATATAGGTAATTTGTATGAATAAAAATACTCCTGGGGCATAGGATTTTGGAATTAAAAGCCATAAAAGCCAATCAGGATTCCAGTGCAACAGGAAACACAATTTTCGTTTAAATTGATGAACTATCAGAGTTCTGATAAAGACATTTTTATTCCAAAATATTGTAGAACAGAAGTCACATCAAAAATTTGACCCTCTGGAATATCATGCCAAAATTTAAAATGAGAAAAAGTATTGTTTTCTTAACATGAAGTACTTGCCCACTTGAATATATTTTTTCTATAAACAAAAATGAAATAAAGTAAATAATTATTTTATATGTAAAAGGGACACCACTGAGGCTTTTTTTTTTGTTTTTGTTTTTGTTTTTTTTGTTTTTTGTTTTTTGTTTTTTCGAGACAGGGTTTCCCTGTGTAGCCCTGGCTGTCCTGGAACTCACTCTGTAGACCAGGCTGGCCTGGAACTCAGAAATCTGCCTGTTTCTGCCTCCCAAGTGCTGCGATTACAGGAGTGCGCCACCACCACCCAGTGGCGATATATGTATTCTTAATCTATAGATGACATGACAATTTGAAAGGACTAGAACACATCAAAGCACAGATATTCAGGCAAACTGAAAATTTTCATAGGATAACTATATTAGCTTACAAACCAGACAAAAAGGTATCAGAAAGCCTGGATTCCAAGAAGACTCAAAGCTACATAGACTTAAGCAGAATGGTAAATGTAGACATTATCAGACGCTATTTATACTAGGAAAATGTAACAAAGCAAATAAGCTCCCGAGAACCAAAGGATAAATATGTAATAAAAAAGAAAATTTAAAGGAGTCATAAGAGGAAAATGATTCAACTTGAGCCAAAACAAAAACAAAAATACAACTTTCCAGAATTCAGTATTAAATAAGTGTATGATGATTTTCTGAGACATGGCATGTTCTATTTCGAAGGCATAATTTAATCTGAGTTTAAAATGTTGCAGTAAAATAATACATTTCCACAGCTGATGTGTTTCTTAGTGTGATGTTTGGTTAACATTAATTATGCTCTTAGTTTAGTAAACACAGAGCACCATTTGGATAAGTTAAGCTATAATGTCTTCAAAATATTAATCTGTGATGTTTTTGCAAAGTACTTGCTTTTTTGAAAGTGGCTTCTAAACTCATGCTCTGAGCTACATGGCCATAGAAGTCACCACTTTTGAAGTATTCTTTGACCACATCCCTCTATGTATACCACAAGCCTTTCACTTTTCTGAACATTACAAAGATCACAAATAATAGGGCACCTTTGAGCAATTTAGAACTGTTTTTAAAAGTTTACTGGTATCACTGTGGTGTAGGGAACTGATAGGTGTATAGGCTCATACATGGACCCCGGTGCTTGTGGTGGTCTGAATGAAAATATCGAATATGTGAGAACCATGGGATGAGCTCTGCGAAAAGCTGCTAGCAGGGAGTGGGAAGGGCCCATGAGAAAAACGAGTGTTTTGCTCAATAAAGCTGAAATGAGTCAGAGATCTAAAGACCATTTTGGTATCAGACATGGAGAGGTAGAGGTTGAAGTTGGCCCGGCTGGTTTCAGGTCTTGCTTTGGTCCACTGTTGCTTCGCTATACTACCTCTCTTTCCCTTTTGGAATTATAATGTAAGTTCTGAACCATTGTATGTCACAAGTGTGTGATCTAATTCTTCATTTTGATTTTACAGATTACAGTTAAGAGATTGCATGGGTCTTAGTTGAGCTTTTGATCTTTAAACAGTGGTGATACCATGGTAGACTACGGGGACTTTTAAAATTGGGCTAAATGCGTTTGCATAAAGATATGGCTACGAGCCAGGAAGTGAAATGTCGAGGTTTGAATGAAAACAGCCCCCACTTAACCCACAGGGAATATCATTATTAAGAAATGGACACCTACTTGGAGGTCGTGGGGCTTTGTTCGAAGAAGTTTGTCACTGAGGGTGGGCTTTGAAGCTCAAGCCAAGCCCAGCATCATTCTCCCTGCTCCAGCACCATGTCCTCTCATTTGTTGCCATGCTTCCCACCATAATGAAAATGTACTAAACCTCTGAACTGTAAGCAAGCCACAACTAAATGCTCTTTCTATGAACTGCCATAGTCATGGTGTCTCTTCACCACAACAGAAAACCCTAACTAACACATTGATTATATGAGATCAGAAGAGTAGGTTTTCTTGTTCTGCCATGGGTTTAAGGTATAAAACTCTGCAACCAGGCTTTGATGGCAAGTCCTTTCCCCTGCTTACCTTCTCTTTGACCCTTAAAGACCAAACTTAATGTGATCTGGAAACTGTTTTCAAGCTTTCCACAAGGTTGCTTGTGAAAATATAGTAACACACTTATATGATATGCTTAGAATGATTTCAGAAGGGTAAATTGAGTTGACTTTGAAGGAATCAACCAACATTGCCTGTTGAGGAAAAGATGTCCAATTTCAAAAATGCAGAAATTAAAAAGAATATTTAAATGTCAAAAATGGATTGTGTTTGAAACAGAGAGAAAAGAGAAGTTGCTACATTTAAGCCAAAACAAGTTGAGCAACATCTCGTTTGGAAAAGATGTGGTTGGAGTAAGTCATTTTGGGATCAATCATTTGTGCCTCCACTTTAATGGCTGTCTGTTGTCACCAGGATCAAAGATGACCATACTTCCAAGAGCATAAATCAACATATTACAAAGGAATTTCCCCAGATTTTACAATGAGTTTAGATGTAAAAATAATAAACTATTCATAAGACTGTTGAGATTTTTTATTGGAAAATTTCTTTGTTTACATTTCAAATGTTATCTCCTTTCCTGGTTCCCTCTCAAACACCCTTATCCTATCCCCCCTTTCTCTGCTTCTGTAAGGGTGTTCTCTTACCCATCCACCTAATCCCACATCCCCATTCTAAGATTCCCCTACACTGGGGCATCAAGTCTTGAAATTTTTAAATGGAAACTTCATCAAAAAAGGAACACTTTCCACAAAGATATAGAAAATATTCAGATTGCCCTTTAAGCCATAGGAAAATATCTTTACAAATTTAAAAAGAAAATATATCTAAAATTTAATTTCAATTACTGGTGGAATGTTAATGAAAATATGCACAACTGGGAATATTAACTGTTCTTCCTGTTAGGGAACTGGGACACTTACAAAGTCTGCCATCCAGCAATTCTATTCTCAGGATGCACTCAAAGATTTGAGTCCATATTTACAAACAATAAATGCTTAGCCTGTCATCATATGTAACATCTTTAAGGTACAACAGTGAAAATGTTCACTGACAATCACATGCATTGGTAATTTCTAAGATGTTCCAAAAATGGAATGTTATACAGCAGCGAGAATGAAAAGGAGTTGTAATGTGACACCAGAAAATGGATGCTATCATTAAACATATGAAGTGAATAAATGGAAAGGGACAGAATAATACATTAAATAAAATTCCAGTTGTACAGATCATAAGTAAAAAAAATACCTAGCCGGGCAGTGGTGACGCACTCCTTTAATCTCAACACTTGGGAGGCAGAGGCAGGCAGATTTCTGAATTCGAGGCCAGCCTGGTCTACAGAGGGAGTTTCAGGACAACCAGGGCTTCATAGAGAAACCCTGTCTCAAAAAATCAAAATAATAATAATAATAATAATAATAATAATAATAATAACAATAATAATACCTGGGATTACCAATTATAACAGTGATTAACCTTAGGAGCATGTAATGGGTTGCCAGGATCCAATGGCTTCAGATGAGAATGATAATCTGCCTTTCATGTGAACCCTACCTCATGAACATACTTGCCTTAAAATTCATCCAAGGTTTACACTCATAATTTTTTCATTATTAAAGATTTTTTTACCTTTTTTAATGTAAGTACATTTAATTTTTTCTCCTGTGTCTCCTCCTCCAACTTTTTCCATGGTCTCCTCTTGAATTCATTATATATGTATATATATATTATATATATAAAACTATGGTCAACTAGCTATGGTCAATCTCAGACTGGCAATACTTTTAAAATTATATATATATATATAATACATATATATGTTTATATATATGTGTGTATATGTATAAAATATACATATGAAATTCTATATGTAATATATGCAATGTATAAGGTCTATATTTATATATAATACTATATATATTTATACTATTTATGTTGGCTTAGTCCATATATATTACAATTACAGAATTATATGTTGTATATAGAATATATAATTCTATAATTATATTTCTTTATATATTACATATATATACACATACATTTGGTGTATATAATATATATATGTAATATATATCCCACTGCATCTAATTTGTGTTACTCACACATATGTGCATTTATGGATGACTGTTTAGTACTGTGTAACCTAACAGAGGTTTATCCATTTTGAAAATCAATTCTCTCTCTCAGTAGCCATTGATGCCCTGTGACATTTTATCCACAGGTGTGACTTTGAGAAATATTCCTTTTCTCATTTTGGCATGTTAATTGCTATTGTCTTGTGCATGTCTTTCATAGACAACTGTGTTGTTGAGATTCCTTGTGTGCAGCATCATTTTCATGTCTAGAAGACATTTTCTTCTAGTAGACATCCTTGTTCTCTTGCTCTTAAAACCATTCTATCCCTCTTCTTGATGTTCCATTTTAATATATTTGATGCTTCAAGTAAAAGTGTCCTGAAAACTGCCAGTGTCTTTTCATCATCTTGTCAGCGTTTTTACCTACCATGAGGACAACTAGCTATGGTCAATCTCAGACTTGCAATACTTTTAAAAAATAGAGATAAGTAACCCATGAGCTCTAAGTGACACATTGTTCCTAGTAGCATTAAGAAACCTCAAGCTAGCCGGGCGGTGGTGGCGCACGCCTTTAATCCCTAGCACTTGGGAGGCAGAGGCAGGTGGATTTCTGAGTTCGAGGCCAGCCTGGTCTACAGAGTGAGTTCCAGGACAGCCAGGGCTATACAGAGAAACCCTGTCTCGAAAAACCAAAAAAAAAAAAAAAAAAAAAAAAAAAAAAAAAAAAAAAAAAAAAAAAAAGAAACCTCAAGCTGCTCTGCTCTATTCTTTCTTTGGATGTCAATCATCCTTTGTTCAGTATATCCATGTTTTATTGACTCTTCAAATTTTGAAATATTCACCTTGGTTATCTGATCAATTACTATAACATGATATAACTTGACTTCAAATATCCCCTTTGTGGTTTTCTAATGCTCTGTCAGTGTTAAATAATAAGCTTTACTTATGGGTACAATACTATGCCACAAAGTCTAGTTTATTCAGCATTCTTCATCATAGCACATGGTAATTTCATTATTTTACATTATAAGAAAAATGGCAAGTGTAATATAATGGGATATTTAGAGAAAGACTATATTTACCTAATTTTTATTTCAACATATTTTCATAATGGATCTGCTAACACTTTTTTATTTTTACTATTGTTACTATCTTCCCATGCCTGATAATGAATTGTTTTCATCATGGTACACTGGTATAGAAAAAAATCATTTGTATAGAGTTTTAAACTACCTTCTATTACAGGTATTCATGAATATATAGTAGACAAGATCTGAGAATTTCTCCTTCTAGATAAGGAAACATTACAGCACATATGATTTAAAGAAATCAAATTTTAATTATAAATCATTAATGTTCACATCTTTCCTTTAAAGTACTTCTAACTACATGCCCATGAAAATTTGTGGCATTCTTTGTGAGTTTAATCCCAGAACTTGGGAGGCAGACGGACGTGGATTCCTACGTTTGAGGTCAGCGTAGTCTATAGAGTGAGTTCCAGGGCAGACAGGGAAACCCTGTCTCAAAAAACAAAAAACAAACAAACAGAAAATTAACAAAAAATAAAAAATAAAGGCATAGAAAATACAACATCCAATGTCCTGTGGGAGAATGTATACTATTTTAAGAAGCACAGGCAGAGAACACCATGAAGTTTGCTGCATATATGATTAACGTTCACCAAAGGACATGATGCCATGGATAACTGCACATGTTTCAGAGTCAGCATACCTAGGTATTAGCTGAGTCCTACCAATTACTAACTGTGTGATATTTATCTCTCTGTGTCTCAGATTTAAGTTTGATGAATGTGATTTTTTTAAATGGTTAATGAAAGCAAAGCTGTGAGAATGACATGAGTTAGTGTGTTCCTTGTATATTTCAGCTATTATTTGTGGCACTGTCTGCTGTATCTGGTATATATAGTTAATCCTACCACCTAGTTTTGGAAAGAACCATTGCTATTCCCATTAGATTACTCAGATCTGGAGTTAAAGATGGTTGTGAGCTGCTGAACAGGGGTACTGGTCACTCAGCTTTGGTCCTCTGCAAACACAGCAAGTCTTCACAACCACTGAGCCATCTCTCTAACCCAAACCCTCATTGTATTAAAATGGAAACTAAGTTTGAAGATTAGGAAATTATTTCCCAATTGTTTTCACCATGTCTCTTAATATGGATTGATTATCACGTCTTGGATAAGATTTCAGCTCTAGGCTCCACCACTGCCTTCCTTTGCACCAAGGCAATGGTAAGAATATCTGATGGAGCCTTGCAGAGATCTCTGCGGAGACTTGAACTCCCGGTAATGTAAAGAGAAAGAACGTATCGCCCCAGTGTTCATCATGACCTCTTGGATTGGACTCCAGCCTATCACATTGCATTGCTGAGGAATCTTGTTTAAGCATAAATGTATTAGGGTGTTTGTAGGAAAAGTACTATCCTGAGACAGTCTCTATTGAACCATCTAATGATAAAATCACATGGCTTTTGAGGTTTAGAGATTTTTTTCCACTCCTAGAGCTTGCACAGCACTTAATTGGCACTTAACCTAATATAGAATGTATCAAAAATTAAGTAGGCATTAATTAGGAACACAAAATGTGAAGTAGCCTTAAAAAGTTAATTATCAAATTGGTAGAGCTATCTGTCAGCGGCCTCACACAAGCACCCTGTTAAAGCAGTTTCATTTTTTTTTAAATGTAATATGTTTCTTAGGACGTGATTACACATACAATGTATGGTTGTAATTTTAAGTTAATTGCACAGTAGCTAGATTAACTTTTACGCCATTACACTTTAATCAGTGTTTTTCATGATTAACGTTCATTTACATTCAGAGCTTCTGAGCTCTCTCCTGCATTGTCTGCTCTCGTCCCCTCATGCTATGGGCTGAATTAACCTATCACAAGCTAAAGCTCTCCGAGGACAGACTTCTGTATTTTCTCACTTAGGAACAGTGAAAATGTGCTCTGAAACCACCCTTTTGATAGAGCCTCTAATACTGTAGAATACAAAGGAATGCCATTATATTTTTTTATAGAAAAGAGGGAGATGAGGCATATCATGAAAGCAAAGCGGCCAAGATTCCATCTTTTGGATTTTGGTTTTATTGAAGGTGTGACTCTTAAAGCAAAAGAGAATTATTTTTTTCTTCCTTCCACATATCTTCAACAACATAGAATACATTAAGATCTTTGGGGAAGGGTCGTGTCAGTTTTTTAAAAGCTTATAACCGCTAAGAATTCACCAGTCTCATAAAGGAAAAAATACCACCGCAGGTTTTTGAGGGGTTGAACCTAGCACTGAAAACTTGGGAGTTTTGGATTTTAAAATTTGCCTTTATGAATTAGACAACATATGAAGTATTTTTTTTTAATTTTCACTTTCTTGTTGAGACAGGGTCTCATATCCAAGACTGGCCTTGAACTGGCTATGTAGCCAAGAGGGTGATCTTAAGCTTTGGTCCCCGTGCTTACAACTTCTGAGGGCTAGAATTGTAAGTGTGTACTAGCACGCTTGGTTTGATGTGGGCTGGGGTTTGAACTGACTGCTTACTGCAGCTGGATGCCTGCTGTATGAGTTGAACCACATCCCCAGCTCCCAAACAGTTATACAAATGGTATTAAATATGTACTATGATACACTGTTATCAAAACACTAAGATGCTTTTAATTGACTGCTTATTACTATTTATCGGTAGAAGATAATCTTCTATGATAATGGGTATCTCCTGTTGCTGGCAAAAGTTCAATAGTTATTTCTTAAGAAATAACTGTTATGCTCTGTTTTAATGTTGGTTCTATGTCTTCTGTTTTTCTATCATCTAGTCTAATGTCATATGGGTTTCAAAGGGCCACTGGTGCCTTGTTTGATGTCTCCATGACATACCTACAGAAAGTGAAACTAGAATTCTGTGAAATTGAGGCAGTTGGCAAAACACTCCTTCTGGGTATGCCTGTGAGTTTATGGACTGAGTGAACAAGGTCCACGATCAGTAGTGTGGAGAGTAACTATCTGTTCTTACTCAAATCTCAGAGATAATAGCAACAAAACACAGGAAAGGAAGTCATCTTTCTTTTGTGTTGAGCAGGGACATCCACCTTCTCTCATATACATCAGTGCTCCTGCTTCTTAAGTCTTGGACACAAGTGATAAATCTGTTCAATTTCTCCTGTGAAGTGTCCTATAATATATATATATATATATATATATACATATATATATATATAATTTGATAACACACACACATATATATATAAAAAACAGTAATATATATAACTGTTCTTCAGGGTTAAATTTCCTGCATCTGGAGTTACAGAACATTATTATTATCAGCCATGTGGGTGGGAGGAACTCTGTCGAGATCCTCTGAAAGAGCAGCAAGAACTCTTAACCATTATGGCATCTCACGACCCCCTTTCTTTCTACTTAAAAATAAATTACTTTCTGAGACTTTTGGGTGATAGTAATAGGCCAAGAGAAATTTAGTTTCACTATGTAAAACTTGCTTTTATGCTTTAAAATAAAGAAAATTCCTATCTTTATACTTCAGAGAACTGTCTGTCTTGCTTTCCAACACATTAAGTGGATAGAGACAATCTTATTCACCAAATAATTTTTTGTGAAAATATCTCCTTGAAATGCAGCCATAGCAGGTTGTTGATCTCTTCCCTTGGACTTTTTTCATGTAGCAATCACATACTTGTGGATATTAACAGATACTGGCTGGCTGGCAAAGGCTGTGGGAGCACCCATCCTGTTGGACCATCCCTGATCCTAGTCATCTTGGCCCCTTATAATCATTTTCCTTCTCACATTTGATTAAACTACCAGGTCTTCACAGGGGTGGCACATCCATAATTGGCTAGACTCTCTCCACATCAACAAATAATCAAAAGATGATTCTTTGGGCTTGTCTATAGGTTCATCTGATGGTATTACTTCTTCAGTTGAGGTTCTCCCTTTTCAGAAGACTATGGACTGTGTCAAACTGGCAAAACTAACTAACCAGCACACTTATCAAGTATCAATATTTAGTTGTGAAAATGACATTTAAAACTGGTTAATTGCCAAAAAATATATTGTGAAAAATAGACAGCAATGTGTTAACTCTTACCAGAATTTAAATGCTTGTTTTGATTCAGAATTTTATTATCCCTAATTAATCTCAAAGAAATAAATGTACAGAGGATTTATGTACACAGGTGTTCACTTTTCAATATTCAAATGTAGAAAAGAACTAAGTTTTATTCAAGATGGTAGTTGTAAAATGTCAAGTATCAAATATCACAAAATAGTATTTGACAAATTGACACCATGGAATCTGAGGAAAATTCTGAACTGATACTTGAAGAAACCAGTATATCATAACAATACATTTGTGTCCTTTAGGGGTAAAATACTATGTGTCAAAGAATAAATGTTTAATAAGCAAAGTCTCACCCTGCATCTTTAAAAAATAAATGACTCTGCTAAGACAGCTGACTGGTTAGTGCAAGAGCTTCTTCTAGAGTTGATTCAGTGTAGCTTCACATGACTTAAAGTTTCAGAGTGATGATTTATTCATATGTTACTTGTGTAACATAAGATCAATATGGAGAATGATTAAGCCTTTTAAGGAAATGGGCTGTAAAAAGAAGTGAACTGGTAAGACAGAAAGGGTTGCCTCTCTGAAGAGGAACTGAAAAATGATGTGAATCGATGATGTCAAGTTGTAAATGTTTAGAAAAATAAAAGAACTCGGCAAGTCCTGAAGATTGCTAATGGGCCCTGGTTGGGAGCCTCATAATGTACTATTGTGATCTACATTTTCATGGTACTGAAGTACAAAGAATAGACATTGATAGTTTTTATTAGTCACACACTTCTTCACTATGTAAAGAAACATATAAAGAGACTACAATTAAATTTGCATGTAGAAGACATCTTTAAGGAGAAAAACAATCTTTTCATATTTAAAAAAATTATGTATGTCATAATATTTAGAACTACATCAGCATAACCTTCATTTGCCCTTATTGTCAGTTCTAATATATTATTTAACAATTTTTACTTCACTTTTACATTCTCCCTATGAATTTTTAAAATTAAGTTGACCATACAAATTATCCAGAGTATTGAAAAATGAATGGCGTAATTTATTTCAGACTTGAAATCTTTAGCCAGCTTGAAAATGAATAAACCAGGTGTGTATAAAAATAGATAGTTTAATGAAAGTTCCCAAGAATAAAGTCATTCAAGACAGTTTCAGTTGGGTTGCACTCTTTTGCAAGATGTAATATTTGTGCATCTAAAGCACATTATATTCTGAAAAGATAATATTCTGAGGAGTGCAAAGTTTGGTTTAATTATCTATCTATCTATCTATCTATCTATCTATCTATCTATCTATCTATCAATATCTCCACATCTGGGTCATCTGGGGGGAGTCTCTGCAAGTCTCATACAGGGAAATGAACAGCACAAAGAGATAAGAATGAAAACCCAGTGCAGATTGATGTCATCAACTTAGATCTGACTTGAGAGAGTCTGAGAGTTCATTGTCAGCATATTTCCAAAACAGTAGAATTTGGGAAAGGTTTCTAGGAAACAATCAGTCCAATCAGTCTAATTTCAGATGTACTATAAAGGTTAAGGTGTGACTACATAGAGACTCTTTTGCAAAGTATGTGTGATTAAGAGGGTGGGTTCTATAAAGAAAAGGTCTAGAATCTAATGTGTACTCTGACCAATAGCATAGAGGTCAGCAGTCCATAAAGTACATATGACATCTCCTGTAACAATGTGTCTAGAGAGGGAAGAGTCTGGAATAATCATTCTGGGGAATTAGGGTGAAGTCTGTCTCTACAGATAGCAAGAGAATCACCATGTTATTGACAAAATCCACTCTCAGCGTTTGGGATGGAATGGTTTTATCTTATCCACTGAGGAGACACCCCTGTATGATTAACATTTCTGGTTCATTTAATGCTTCTCTGTGAGTACAAGATAACTCTGTGCTCTTTATCCATGGCAATTTCCCTCTATTTTTCTTCTTCTGTCTTCTCTTGCTGTCTTCCTTTGCCTCTCTCATCCTTTTCTTTTCTCTTTCTCTTTCTTTCTTTCTTTCTTTCTTTATTTATTTATTTATTTATTTCCTTCTTTCTTCCTTTCTTTCTTTCCTCTTTCCTTCCTTCCTTTCTCTCTTTCTTTCTTTCTTTCTTTCTTTCTTTCTTTCTTTCTTTCTTTCTTTCTTTCTTTTTTTATATCTATCTTTTTTGGTTTTTCCATACAGGGTTTCTCTGTATAGCCCTGGCTGTCCCAAAACTTACTCTGTAGACCAAGCTAGCCTCAAACTCAGAAATCGGCCTGCCTTTGCCTTCCAAGAGCTGGGATTAAAGGCATACACCACCACTGCCAAGCTTCTCTTCATCTTTTTCTTCCTTCATCTCCTCTCCTCTAATTTCTCTTCCATCTGCATCTTTTCCTTCTGTCCTGTCCTTCCTCTCCTTTTCCTCTCTTCTTTTTCCCTCCCCTCTCCTCACCCTCTCCCTACTCAATACATTTTTACATATTACTTCTTAACCTCATACTCAAAAAGTGTAAATAGTAATTTTCATTTTTCTGAATTTTTATTAATTATTTTTGAAAATAACAAGAGGAACTCTTTATAAAATTTTGAGTTTAAATAATTGCCCAGTGGGAAAAAGAGATGTTTTTTGTTGTTTTTGTTTGTTTATTTGTTTGTTTGTTTGCGGGTCTGTGGCCATCTATGCTCAGTATTGGGGAATAAGTACTTCGAGCACTTTATGAGTGATTTATTATTTCTATATCTTCTATGCAACTTAGTTTAAAATATACCAAAGATGTCTTCCATGGGCAAAATATGATTCATTAGGAGCCAGGTCCCCAAAGTCAAAGTAGTTTATACATTAAAATCCTAATCCTGAGAACATTTGGAGGTGGACATTAGAAAGGTCATATTTGCCTTTATAACATGAGAAACAGGAGGCCAGCCAGGTTTGGCATGAATACCCATAATCTTGACACTCATGAACCTTGAGCAGGTGGACCACTGTGGCTACATAATCAGGCTTTGTCTCAAAAAAAATTTAATCTTCTTTATGAGAATGGAATGCCTATGGACAAGAAAGAGGATTCTAAAGTCAAGTCAACAGGCTTGAACTTATCATCTCTAGAACTGTGGAGAATAAATATTTGTAGTCTAAGCCACAGAGTTTATGGTAATGAGTTTTATATTCACTTATCTTGTGTGTGGATGGGGTAGGGTGGCAGGTAGAGCATGTACCCCTCTGCTGTGTGAAAGTGGGAAGGCAATTTGATTCCAGGGATCAAATTCGTATTTTGAGACTTGATGGAAAGCACTTTTGTCTGCTGAGCCATCTTCTTGGCCCTGTCTATACTTAAGTTCTATAGCTGAACATATTGACTAATCCAGGTACTACAATACCACACCACCCCATTTTTATCCCACATAACTGACCTATATTTCTGAAAATATATGCCATGGATATGTTTTAGTGTGACTTATGATTAAGCTTTAGCTTAGATGCTTTATAATGTAGTAAACAGCCTGTTGTCAGTAAATAACACATAAAACTTTTCACACCAAATTGTACATCTAGTATTATTAACCTAACAATATAAGAATATGATGTTGAAGATAACACACAGCCATTGTGACAAATCACACTTGCAATTCTAGAATTCTACAAAGAAATATAGGAGGATCAAGAGATCTAGACCATCCTGAGCTAAATATAAAGACATTGTGAGAAAGAGAAAGAGAGTAAGGAGAGAGAGGAGATAGGAGAAAGAGATGGGAGTATGAAGTACATTCAGACCCTAAGTAGCCTGTTCTTTCCGTGATTATTCTTATGATTAGCTGCATGACCCAGGATTCTCCAGCTTATCCATGAATCAAAAGGGTTGCCTGAAATGCTAAGTAAATTCTCATATAGCATGCAATTCTATGCTGTTTCTTCATGTTGCTAAGAAATTCTCATGATCATGCAGCGTAATAAAACAAAGAATACACTGAAAACCATTTCAGCCATCTTTTAGTACTTGTTTGGCAATTTATTTACATGTGAGCAAAAATATTAGAGAAAACTGAAAGTGGATGTCTAGAATTCTGCTAGTCAATTACTACAGTACCTGAACTCGGGCTTTCATGTACATAATCTTATGTAAGATTGTTTGGATTGCTTGCAGTAGTCCACTTGTAATAGGTAATAGCGGAAGTATTCCCTTTATGTAAACATGAGGTATAGTAATTTTTCTTCTGGCCTTTCCTTGTGCTGTGTCTAATTCTTTGACCATTATTTCCTCCTGTGTCATATTATGCCATTTACAGTTGGTAGAAGTGAGTGTCTGCCCAGGGTGTTTAATCCCATTTTTATTCCAATTTTCTATTTCAGATAAGTTTACAAAGCATTCCTGAACATGACTCAAATTTACACCTCCTCTCTCAAACTATTGATGAACTAAAAAGATTTTAATGTCTGTATGCTAATTTTTATTCACTTATATTTCATCTCATCTTTTTTCATTTCCCTAAAGTAACCCAGCCCCTTTTCCAAGGTCATGTAACTGATACAAGTCAATGATGAATACTAAATACCAGTTGTTGAAGTATTTTGATGTTCTAATCACTGCACTGCATTTCTTTGATCAAATGACTTACTCAGTAAGTAAATGGTAAAACGTAATGCTTTTGAAAATAACCCACAGAGTAACTGGCTATCTGTGTATGATTATGATTGATGGCAATACTCAGATCCATTGATTCATGCTCAGTCATTGAACATCAGAAAGGTCACCATGGAAAGGCATGCCATACCATCTGCCCTGAATATTTTGTCCAACTACTCTTGCATTCCATAGCATATGGAGTTCCCATTAAATGTTTAAGCAAGAGAAGAAATTAGTGCTTATTTTTCATTTTTTATTGAAGGGTCTGTGTCTTTGAGTTCAGGTATGCATGTACCTGTGGAGAGCAAAGGTTAGTATTGGAGAGTTCTTCCACATGTCTCTATAACCACATACTGTGGTTACAAATACATGCTGCCACACTATGCTGGGAATACAAACTCAGGTACTCAAGCTTGCACAGCAAGCAATTTACCCACAGAACCATAGTCTTAGACTTGGAAATTACATTTTTAAGAATTTTATAGTAGAAAAATATTAAAATTTCAAAAGGGTATGAGAGCCAAAATAATGTTCAATTCCATGATACATCATCAAATATGGCTGTGAGGCTCTATTTCTGTATTAGTCGGGTATTGTCAGAGCCTCTCAGGAGAGAGCTGTATCAGGCTCCTGTCAGCCAGTACTTGCTAGCATCCACAATAGTGTCTGGATATGATAATTGAATATGGGAAGGATTCCCAGGTGGAGCTGTTTAACATCCTTAGTCATCAGGGAAATGCAAATCAAAACAACCCTGAGATTCCACCTCACACCAGTCAGAGTGGGATAAAAAACTCAGGTGACAGCAGATGCTGGCGAGGTTGTAGAGAAAGAGGAAAATTCCTTCATTGCTGGTGGGACTGCAAGCTGGTAAACCACTCTGGAAATCAATTTGGCGGTTCCTCCGAAAATTGGACATTGTACTACCAGAGGACCTAGCTATAGCACTCCTGGGCATATACCCAGAAGATGCTCCAACATGTAATAAGGACACATGCTCCACCATGTTCATAGCAGCCTTATTTATAATAGCCAGAAACTGAAAACAACCCAGATGTCCCTCAACAAAGGAATGGATACAGAAAATGTGGTACATCTACACAATGGAGTACTACTCAGTTATTAAAAACAATAGATTTATGAAATTTTAGGGAGATGGATGGATCTGGAGAATATCATCCTGAGTGAGGTAACCCAATCACAAAAGAACACACATGGTATGCATTCTCTGATAAGTGGATATTAGCCCAGAAAGTTGGAATATACAAAGTACAATCTACAAACCACAAGAAAAGAAGAAGGAAGACCAAAGTGTGGATACTTCATTCCTTCTTAAAAGGGGGAACAAAATACCCACGGAAGGAGTTTTAGAGACAAACTACGGAGCAGAGACTGAAGGAAGGACAATCCAGAGACTGCTCTACCAGGGAATCCTTCCCATATTCAATTATTTCTTTGTTTTATTAGATTATTTATTTATTTACATCCCAAATGTTGCCCTCTTCTGGGTACCCGCTCCTAGAGTTTTTCACCCTATTGCTATTGATTTTGCTTCTGAGAGAGGGCTACCCCCCCCCCAATCCTCACACACACACTTATCTATAGCCCTCTAGCATCTTTCTTCCCTATGGCATCAAGTCTCTATATGATCAGGTGCATCCTTTACCACTGAGGCAAAAAAAGGCAGTCCTCTGCTATATATGTGCTAGGGACCACTGACAAGTCCAGGTATGCTTTACGGTTAGTGGCTTAGTTCCTGGAAGCTTAGTCCTTGGTTAGTTGATATTAGTGTTCTCCCTATGGAGTCGTCATTCCCTTTAGCTCCTATGATTTTTTTTTTTTTTTTTTTTTTTTTTTTTTTTTTGGTTTTTCGAGACATGGTTTCCCTGTGTTGCTCTGGTTGTCCCGGAACTCACTCTGTAGAACAGGCTGGTCTTGAACACAGAAATCTGCCTGCTTCTACCTCCCAAGTGCTGGGCACATGCCACCACTATCCGGCAGCTCCTATGATCCTTGCCCTAATTCTTCCTTAAGTGTCCCTGACCTCAATCCAAATGTTAGCAGTGAGTATATGCATCTGTCTCAGTCAGCTGCAGGTAGAGCCTCTAAGAGGACAGCAACCATCAGGCTCCTGTCTGCAAGGATAATATGGTATCAGAAGTAGTACCAGGATTTGGTGTACATCATGGAAGGATCCTGAACTGGGTCAATCACTGGATAGGCTTTCCTTCGGTATTTGCTCCGTTTTGTTTCTGCATTTCCTTTAGACAGGAATAATTCTGAATAAAGAAAAATTGAAGATGGGTGGATGACCACAGTCCTCCACTGTAGACCCTGTCTATCTACTGGAGGGGGTCTCTGCAGGTTTGATCTGCCCACTGTTGGGCATTTTGGGTAATGTTATCCCCATTGAGTCCTGTGAGCCTCTCATATTCCAGGTATCTGGAACTTTCTAGAGGTTCTCCCTGCCCCCCCCAGCTCCATATTTCCATTCATTTTCCTGGTCCTCTGGGATTCTCTCCTATCTCCCCCATACCTGCCCCTGTATACCTTTACCCCTTCCTCTCTTCTCTCCCACCAAGGTTCCTACCTCCCTCTCCTCCTGTGACTATTTTGTTTTCCCTCCTATTGTCAACAATAAAAGAACTTCTGGGGGAAATCACAATCCTTAATCTCAAGCTATAATGTAGAACAATAGTCAGGTTGATAAATGGAATAGAATTGAAGATCTAGAAATAAGCCCACACACCTATAGATACTTGATATTTGACAAAGGGAAGCCAAAACTAACAGAGTGAAAAAAAAGAAAGCAAATTTAACAAATGGTATTGGTATATCTGGCCATCTAAATGTAGAAGAATGAAAGTTGATTCATTTATCACCTTGTACAAATCTCAAGTCCAAGTGGATCAAGGGCCTCCACATAAAACCACCTACACTGAATCTAATAGAAGAGAAAATGGGAAATAGCCTGGAACACATTGGCACAGGGGAAATTTTCCTAAACACAACACCACTGGCTCAGGCTCTAAGATCAACAATTGACAAATGTGATCTCATGAAACTGAAAAGCCTCCTGTAAGTCAAAGGACACTGTCAATAGATCAAAATACTAACCTACAGATTGGGAAAAGATTTTCACTAACCCTACATCTGTAAGAGGTCTAATATCCAAAATATATAAAGACTTCAGGAAGTTAGACTCCACAATACCAAATAACCTAAATTTAAAATGGGTTACAGATCTAAATAGAGAATTCTGAACAGGGGAATTTTGAATGGCCAAGAAGCACTTAAAGAATTATTCAATATTCTTAGTCATCAGGGAAATGCAAAATCAAATGACCCTAAATTCTACCTTATACTAATCAGAATGGCTAAGTTCAAAAACTCCTCAAGCAACAGCATATCCTTGCAAGGATGTGGAGAAAAGGGAATACTTCTCCATTGCTGGTGGGATTACAATGTTGTACAGCCACTCTAGAAATCATTCTAGTGGTTCCTTAGAAAATTGGAAAAAGTTCTTTCTGAAGACCCAGATATTCTGCTCCTAGGCATATACTCAAAAGATGCTCTAAAATATCACAAGGGCACTTGCTCCCCATGTTTATAGCAGCCTTATTCATAATAGCCAGAAATTGGAGCAACCCAGATGTCCCTCAACCAAAGAATGGACACATAAAATGTGGTTTAGTTACACAATGGAATACTATTCAGCCATTAAAAACAAAGACATCATGAAGTTTTCAGGCAAATGGATGAAACTAAAAAATATCATGCTGAGTGAGGTAACACATACCCAAAAGGACATGCATTACTGAGTGATGTAATCACTGATAATGAATAATTTTCAAAAAATACAGAACACCCAGGAATTACCCACAGACCCAAAGAAGTTAAAGGAAGGCTCAAGTGAGGAAGCTTAAATCACACTTAGAAGGGGGAACAAAATATTACTTTCTTTAAAGGAAGAAAGAAAAGTATTCAAATTTAGAAAAGTTAATGGAATAGCTTGAGCAATTACAGGACCATTAATAATTTATAGTAGTAAGGTTTTTTAACTTAAATAAGTTTATGCATAAACAAAGAACTCTTTATATAAGTACTTGAGAAATAATTTGCAGCTATTAAAAGAGCTGTTGTGAACTAGAAAGAAAGAATGAAATTTATTATCATAACAGACATACGATTTTTATTGATTGGTTTTTGCTAAAGGCTAAAATGTAAAATCCCTTCCACTTGCTCACATGCTCATGTCTTCAAACACTTGGTGTTGCTGTTTAGAGAGGTTGTGGGGCCTTCGGAAAGAGTGGCACAACTGGAGGAAGGAGGCCAGTTTGGGCAGGCCTAAGGATCACAACCTATTCCTACTTCTAACCTCATTCTCTTTATGGTTTTTGAGTACCAAGTTAAAGAATATCCTCATGCCCTGACTACCAGGGGAACACTTGGTAGGAAGAACTCCACCAACAATGAAGCAAAGTAAATCCTTCCTCCAAGTGTGCTAAGTATTTGGCCACAAATGAATTTTTAGCTATTTAATCAATTAGATGAATTAAATGTTTAGAAAATACCTAATAGAATTCTGTAATTCATACATAGCTTTTGGCTTAATATTACTTCTGGGTGTGTCTATAAGGTCTTTTCTGGATGAATCTAGCATTTGAATCCCTATATTTATGAATGAAGGCTTAAAAGTCCCCATGTGGATGATTGTAACCCAGCCTAACACAACAAAGTACTGGAAGGAGAATCTAGTCTCTGCCTTTCTGCTTAAAGTGCTCCGTCTGTTTTTTTCACCTTGACCTAAGACTCAAATCTTGAAAAATGACTCAAAATTTGAGTCCTAGGTCAAGGTAAAAAAACAAAACAAACAAAAAAAAACAGAAACAAAAAAACAAAACAAACAAACAAAAAAACAGGGCTATATAGTCATTTCTCAAGATTTCAGGTCCTCAGCCTGTGATTGAAACAATGGGTTTCCTTAACACCCAACCTCAAGTCCATTGGTGCTCTTAGACTATGTAATCCAAGGAGCTAATTGCTATTCATTTCTCTTCTCCCTCCCTCCTCCTTTCCCACCTTCCTTCCCTTCCTCTTCGAATTTTCTCTGTTTCTAGACTTCTCCTTCTCCTTTGTCTTCTTCTAACTGATTCTTCAATTTAATTCTACTCAAAGATGCTAATGTCTTTATTCCTGGTTAGGGTAGCATGTGCAATCCATAGTGTGAACAGATAATAGTGATTGCAAAACATCAGATGTGGATATTTTTATTTATTTATTTATTTATTTATTTATTTATTTATAACTCCAGATTTTATTCCCCTCCTGGTCCACCCTCTGATTGTTCCACATCCCATACCTCCTTCCCATCCTCTGTCTCCATGAGGATGACCCCATTCCCCACCCCTACCCCACCCCACCCTACCAGACCTCTAAACTCCCTGGGGCCTCCAATCTCTTGAGGGTTAGGTACATCTTTTCTGACTAAATCCAGACCTGGCAGTCCTCTGCTCTATATGTGTTGGTGGCCTCAGTTGATATTATTAATCATTTACAAGAATCAAGGAGATCATTGGCTTTGTATACTTCAGAATATTTTTGAAAAACCAATTATAGCAAGGTCAGCTGGATGCTTATAACATCACTGGATAAATTGGTCAAAGAAAAAGATGAGCCCGGGGATTTTAATTCCCTCAGACCATGTTTATGTTTTCCAATGGTATTCATGAGGTCAAATTTTCATTAGAAAAATGTATTAAATTTGACACAATTTGCATAGCATGAACTCTAATACTCAAATGAAGGTCAAAGAAAAATTATACTTTACAAGATGGACAATTTATCATCCAAGGGCCTTCTCATTTTGCAACATGAAATGTCTTAAAAGTTAAAACTGAATCCATGGAAAGACAACTTTGTACTACCTCGGGACATGAGAAAACAGTGCTTTATTTCAAGCTTGATTTAGAAATTAAACATAACTTATTTTAAGATTTTACATTTACAAAATAGTCATAAACCTGTAATTAGTCATAAACCTGCAAAATAGTCATAAACCTGCAATCAAAACAACTTTCTAGATTTTATGAGGCTAAGAAGGCATATATAACATAAATCCTACAGAAAAAGTATATAGCCCTGGGTACTGTGGTACCATAAATCCCAATACATGGGAGGCAAAGGCAGGGAAATCTCTCCAAGTTCTAGGCCAGTTTTATATAGCTGGTTCCAAGTCAGCCAGTGCTACATAGGCATTTATTTTAGCAATTGTTTAAGATACAAAGCAATTGTTTAAGATATGACAGAGCAAGGAGGTTAAGGAACAACCATTAAATTAGTCATTGCTGGCATTGGATGTACAAGAACTGATGACGAAGGGTTCTGCCTTGAACAAGGGTAGTATTCACAGAGGTAAGTACTACACTATTGAGGGAAATTCAAGTAGACTGTCATGAATAAAGTTTGAAGCATGTACCATGAAAGATCTTTTGAGAAAAACTAATGAGATATTGAAATCCAATCTCAAGGCTTTGTGGTCACTACAGCTACTAATGGAAGACTGTCCAGGTATGAAAACAAAAATACTTAAAAATGTTAGGGAATGTTATATAAGACAAGCAAATATAATTGCTCATTTTAGTGTTGTTACTGGAGTGTGTTGGCAGATTAGAATTTTCCATTTTTTTTTTAATATGGAACGATACATCTACAAAGCTTTTTGGTAAGTTTGAGCTAAACTTTGCAAGCAGAATCATTTTCCTGAATTAACCAAATCTGTTGTTTTTCCTCTTGGTCCTCTGCTACAGAGGAGTCCATGGATCAATCACACAGCTCTAGAAATGAGAATAGGTATCATATCTGGAATGGGCCAGCTAGAGTTGTGCATAAAGCCCTCTATGTCCTGCCACCAGCTCAGCCATCTGATCACTAGTGGGCACACATAGCCCTTGGTTTTGAGAAAAACTTCCAATCATAGAAGGGAACCATGGGTCAACAACTTGAAAGCCAAACCCTTTAAGTTATTCATCCAACCAACCTATTTAGCAATTCAAACCCTAGATTTACTGCCCTACCTTCAGCCACAAGCCACCATCTTCACCCTGAAGGTGGTTCCACCTGGGAATGAAGTATGAAATGTTGACTGGCAAGTGACCTGCCATTTGTCCCATGCAGAACTTTCATTGGTATGCTTTTTCCACTGCAGCACCTCTGCCTCCCTCTCTGTCTCTCTATCTCTCTCTGTCTTTGTCTCTGCCTCTCTCTTTCTCTCTTTCTCTCTGTCTCTCTCTCTGTCTCTGTCTCTTTCTCTCTGTCTCTGTCTCTCTCTGTTTCTGTCTGTCTCTCTGTCTCTCTGTCTCTCTGTCTCTCTGTCTCTCTGTCTCTCTCTCTCTCTCTCATTTAAGTATTAACTCTCCTGTTTAAAATTCCTAGACGATGACTCAAACCTGCTAAATCAGACTCCTGGAGAGTCATTTCCTATGCTGGTTCTTTTTGTTTTGTTTTGTTTTGTTTTAGATTTTTTTATTATTATTATTTATAATATCTCCTTTGCCAGGTTCCCCTCCAAAGGAAAAAAAATAAAATAAAATATAAAAACAAAAACTAAAACAAACCCCTGTTCTCCCCACCTTCCCCTGCTCACCACTCTACCCCCTCCTGCTTACTGGCCCTGGCATTCCCCTACACTGGGGCATAGAACCTTCACAGGGCCAAGGGCCTCTCCTCCCATTGCTTACCAACTTAGCCATCCTCTGCTATACACATGCTGCTGGAGCCATGAGTCCCACCATGTGTACTCTCTGGTTGGAGTTTTAGTCCCTGGAAGCTCTGAGGGTACTAGTTAGTTCATATTGTTGTTCATCCTAAGGGGCTACAAACCCTTCAGCTCCTTGGGTCCTTTCTCTAGCTCCTTGGGTCCTTTTTTCTTCATTGGGGACCCTGTGCTCAGTCCAATGGATGGCTGTGAGCCTCTACATCTGTATTAGTCAGGTACTGGCAGAGCCTCTCAGGAGACAGCTCTATTAAGTTCCTGTCAGCCAGCACTTGCTGGCATCCGGGTATGTTGTGTTTTAATGAAACTTCACCTTAGGAAAAGTTGGAGGAAAAACATCAGAGAAGTGCCTCAGACTTTGGTATATGCATGAATGTAGTCCACAAGCACAAATGTTTTTGTTGGTATATCCATGAATGTCATATCATGCCCTAATTTTCCAGATGTGGAGGCAAAAGGGAGACAGAAATTTGCATGCAAAAATTATGCCTCTCTCTCCCTTTGTCATTTTCTCTATTTTTCCACAGATAATTTTTACAAAGTGGTGGTGTGCTAACAAGAACTCATTACTTTCTTGAAAATAAAAGTGGATTGGAGCTTTGCAGTTGCACAGACTGCACTGGGATGTCTGTGGGATACCTTCGCTTTCCATTCAGAGCAGACAGACTGGTAGTCTAGACTGCAAGGTGACAAAGAACTAGCATTACCAGGTAAGACATGTAAGCTCCTCCATTGCCAGATCTTATTATGTGCCTCAGTTCATCTGAAAAGGCTCATGCTCACACTGCTCCTCAACTTAGTATGCTGCTTCCTGTATGGGAGATATATTTAGTTAATATGGTCAGTAAAGCTGGCTACTTCTAAGTGTTAACCCTGATCTATAAATGATATTTAAAGTTTATTTATTTGTTTTTGAGCCTGGATCTTATATAGTTCAGGATGGCCTCAAACTTACTATGCTGCTAAAAATGACCATGAACTTCCATTCCTATTGCCTCTGACATGCACCACCAGGCCAACTTCTTGTGGTTCTGGACATCCAAACCAAGGCTTTATGCTTGTTAGGCAAGCATTCTACCAATTGATCTATATCTCAGCCTAACAGTAAAGCTTAAACATGGTAACAATATCTAGCTATAGATATACAGGACTAAGTTGGTTATGAAACTATATTAAAGAGAAATCAATAGACTCAGGAGGAACAAATCAAAAGTGTGAGTATTCCTCTAAAAGGGAATGGTCTCTCTAAGTGACTGACAATATAGCAACATTTTAGAAGTGGCTTGGTGTTCAAAGGCATTATACCCTAAACTAGTGGCATGAACTCATTCATTTAACTTTCATGTACTCAGAGCCCATCATGAACTGTTATTTATTTATTTATTTATTTACTTACTTACTTTGGTGTCTTAAAGCATATTACAGCTCTACTCGTGTATATTCCAGTGTGGCAGACGAGGGTTGTACAAACAGTTACAGCTTAGGAATGTGGAAAGGATTATGAAAACCTAGGTGCAGGATGAATGATTTTTTTGTAATATTCATTCAGCATCTGAGAAAACTTCCCAGAAGAGGTGACTCATGCAGATCTTCACATGGAGTGTGTGTGTATGGGGTGGGGGGCGGTACTTGCTGAGTGATCAATGAACCAATGGAAAGGTGTCTTGAAGATTAGGAAGGGAAGCTTGAAAGAAAAATTTCTTTTAAAGGTAGCATTTAATGTCTGCCAGCTCTGGCCTGTGCTCCAGAAACTAGAATAAACAATTCATTTGAACTTTTTTTTCTGGTCCAATCCCACTGCTAATATATACAAGTGAGGGTTTATAATGAGGAAGAAGAAGAAAAGTACTACATTCTCTGTCACACTCACTCATCCATTCCTTCTCTGTCTCTGTCTTTCTGTCTCTATGTCCCTCTCTTGCTCTGCTTTCTGATGGCTAGACTTCTGAGGAAAAGAATCACTCTCTACTTAAACTACAGCTTAGGAGACCCCATTGTTGACAACATCTCAGACTTGGATTTACTTAGATGGCCTTATCTAAATCCCAGTACCGTAGATGGAAACTCTCACTTGTCCACCTGATTTCATGCACTCTCTGAAATGAAGTCAGAAGTGGAATTGTGTTGCAAAAATAAACCTCAAATCTTGGGAAGAAGATTTTGCACAATTCCAACCTATTGTGGATGAGGAGTTTTCATTTGTTTGTTTTGTTTTTTGCATATAATTATTCATTTGGCTGTTTATGTAGAAAAAGAAAACTATCCAGGTTTCCAGAAAGATCTATTTCTCCTCAAACAGAGAATAAGAGCTGGGTTGTAGAAGATAATTCAGGGTGAGTATCTGGCTTTTGGTTTAGTTTCTCCAAAATCACTGGCTACAAATAGGTATGAAAATGTCATCATGTCAAATATGTGTATGATAATGGAATCCATTATTCTGGAAGTTCTTTTTTTTCCTATGGTTCAGGAGGAACCTTCTGACAAGACATTCATAAAGGATGTAGATTTGAAGGGCCTGTAAGTACATGTAGCTTATCCTAAGGTATTTCTATCATGGAAAGGTAATAGTCTGGTGCTATACATTTCCACATATTCACATTTTCACCAATTTTTAAAACATATTTTTAATTAAAATTGAATTTTATTACTTTAGTTATTCCTTCCCCCCTCCAGTCCCTCCCATGTCCCTCCCACACTTAAGTTGATAGTCTCCTTTTTTATTATTGTTACACACACACACCTATGTATTTGCATATACATTTTTTTGGAGTCTTGTTTTTGTAATTCCTGTGTACATGGTTTCTGAGCTGACCAGTCCAATCTGGATAATAAGTAGCAGGGCTCAACTCTAGGAGAGTGAAATTTGTATTTCTCCCCAAAATCATTAGTTGCCTATAGATATTTGTATAGCAGTGAAACACTGCAAAATTTCCCCCTTTATAATGTTAACATGCCCATTGACATTACCGTCTTCCTAATTTTGTTTATGTAGCTATTTCTAGGAAATACTGTTTCATGGCCCACTTCCTTGTATCCCAGCTCTTACAGTCTTTCTGTATTCTCTTCTGTGATGTTCCCTGAGGCATAGATACAGATGGTGAGAGGTAGATCCATCCGCTGGTCTGAGCTCCCCACCATCAATTGATTTCAGTATTGTGTCCAGTTGCAGTTTTCTGTGACATTCTCTATTTGCTGTAAAGAGGATTATTTGATGATACGTGGTAGCTATTCTTAACTAGTTTTCTGTTATTAATCTATGTTGTATAGTTACATCTGAAAATATAGATCTAGGAATCTCAAAGGAGAAAGAACATGTGTTATCTGTCCTTCTTAATCTGGGTTATCTCAGTCAATGTGTTCTTTTCTAGGTGTACCTATGTTGTTTTTTTTTTTTTTGCAAATTCCATAATTCCATTTATTTTTACATTTGGATAAGATTTCATAGCATCTACATTCCATATTCCATTATCTATGCAGTAGTCCAAGCACATTTAGTTTGCTTCCACTTCCTGGCTATTGTGAATTCTGCAGCAATGAAGATAGCTGAGCAAATATCTATGGAATGGAATATTGAGTCATATGTGTGATTTTTCACTATTTTCAGGAAGTTATGGGAAACCTTGTATTTGATTAGCTTGAATTCTAGAATTTGTGAGGAATAGTTTTCACACACACACACACACACACACACACACACACACACACACACATAGACATATCCAGAGCCAAAACTTCTATTTATGAAACTTCAATACCTCTCTATCTCTGAGTTTCCCGTATGTTGTTTGTTCATTAAAATGCCACCTGGGTGTTTCTGATTGGAGGATACTCTTCTCTCTGACAATGCTGAGGATGTTAACCAAGTTCTACATGAAATTTCTAGGGTTCACATAAAAGAGTGAGGATAGCACAGAGAGTGACATGTAGGGAAGCAGGGCAGACCAGAAATTAGTGTAAATCACTTTCATCCACACACATTCAAGGGGATAGATGGCATTCATAGAGCTGCGCTCAAGTGGCAGCACTTGGGGATGACAAATAGAAAATAAGGATCCATTAGCTCAGTATCCCAGGTGCAAATAATAACAATGAATTGTGTATTTGTTTTATAAGTGCACTTTAAAAGCACTTGGTCAAAATCAAATCCCTTGTATATATTCTATTGTATGATTTATATTACATTAAGCATTAAATAGCTTAAATTACTTAACACACACACATACACACGTTGAATAGTCACCTGACAACTCTTTTCTAATTTTTCAGATTGATTGGAGATTTCTGAGATAGAGAGAGAGAGAGAGAGAGAGAGAGAGAGAGAGAGAGCAATAGAAATGACTTGAAGAACTTGGCTCTGTGGCTCATGGCATAGAAATCTGAGGCAGTAATATTATGACAAATTTCAGGCCAAGCTGGACTACTTAGCTAGTTCCTGTCCAATCAGGGCTACATAGCCCAATCTGATGTCAAAACAAATAATGAAGCATCAATGGAAACAAAGAAAGAAATGGTCTGAAGAAACACCCTGCAATTTTCCAAACAAAGGTCTATATTTTAAACAAAACTAGCTTATTCATGGCTATTATTTGTATAAACTGGATGCTGCTAGAAATTGAAAGTTTTCCATTAGTTTAATAAATTTGTAAATTCTACTAAAACTGCTCATTGTTGAGAATAAAATGATCAAATCTCCAGGCATCTTGTTCTCTTCTTTTGACTGCATTTCTATGTTTTATAATGTTAAATACCTTCTAAATATTCTCCAAATTGTCCTGGATAATTGATTCTATATTTGTTGAAATATTTAACTTGTGGTACTGCTTGTTTACATTTGAAAAAAAATTATGGTGAAGAATTTTTTTTTTGCTTACAATGGAAAGAAAGAATACAAAATATACATTTTATGGTCAAGCCCAGTGCCCTAGCCTTATAAATGTACCTCTCACCACAGTCTTTTATGGTTTAAATCCCATAATGCATTATCAAACTTCATCTGATAACATCAAGGAACAACAGAGTAACCACAGGGTTAAGGTGATGGATAATGACATTCCTTATTTTTAACAGATGTCAAAAGAAGAAAACTCAAGCTACCATTCCTCGCACTGAGCTGTTTTTCATGTAACAGAAGACCTTTATGAACAAATTATGATCGTGGATACGTTCCCTGGTGGGGAGCTGTGGGTATTTAGCTCATTTCTGAATTTTCAAGTGAAAAAGTCATGAAAACATGAGAATTCCTAGAAGAGACACTTGTGTATCATGTTATTTCTTTTCACTATAAATGGCTGCAGTGTTTAATTTGGCATTGGTAAATGGATTCTACGAAGAAAAAGTGCCATTTTAAAAATACAGCCACTCATGTAGCACACAAAATTCACATATATGTAGTCTCAAAACTAGGTCTTTATTATTACTAAATGAAAGTACCACTCCTAACTGCTTTTGACCAGAAGAGAAAGGGGGAGGTATATTTTATTGATTTATTTGTATTATCTTTGTACATGTATGTATGTGATGTGCTTGCTCATATGGGGATATATGTGCTGCCATGCCTACCTGGTTTTGTAAAGGTGCTTTGGGCTTTAACTCCTGTCCTCTACTTTCAGAGCAAGCATTTTGGCCACTGAACAATCTCTCAAGGCCAGGTGGTACATTTTTAAAGTGTCTAGATATAAACAAGTTTTTGAGAAAATGAAAGAAAACAGTTATTTCTTCCTTAAGTTAAAGACAATCCGCTGTGTCCTAGCTCAATGCACAGGGCTATTTAGGTAGTTCACTATTTTCTCTCCATGGAGGTTTGCATGTGTTGACCTTCTCTGAAACATAACAAAGCAGAACTGCTGATCTATTGGGTTCAGTAGCACTCATATTATATCTTTTCTGAATCAACCACCACATTGCTTTTGAATATACTATGTGGCTCGGGAAATTTGAGATTTCAGCTAAGAACAACTGGTTCCTTCTTTATTAAACACCTAAGAAGTTTCTCACATTTGAAACATGATCACCTTGAATAATTAATAAATAATTAATAATTAATAATAATTGAGAGGTGAGCATAGGCTGGAGTGCTGTGTTCTACAGCACAAGTGTCAATGTCCCATTTCGGTTTATAAAATGTAAGAAATCTTGTTTCTCTGAAACATACATAACTATACACGTTCATATGTACATGTGCAAACACCCAGGAAGAACATGGTTTGGCTGCTATGATTGAAAGTGCTTGCTTAAATGAACAATGAAACACAAACACTGTATAGGGATATGTCTCATTTTAAGTGGAAAAGAACATGTTTGGATTTAACTGAATAACTCCAGTGTTGTCTGAAAATCCTAGCTCAAGGGCAAATGTTTTTAGTTTTGGGGTATTTTTTTTTGTATTTTTGGGTTTTTTTGTTTGTTTGATTTTTTAACTCTGTAACTTGGACAGTCTCTAGCAGGGTTGACAAAGGTTTTCTACGGCACTACAAACTGCCATTCTTCATTATGTTTCTTAAATCTGCCTCTGTTGCTGGAAAAGAGCTAGGGCGAATGCTTAAGTGAAAGGAGTACAGGGTGTTCAAGAAACCCCCTGACACACACTAATACAAGTTTCAGGTTGGATTTGGTCCATGGATCACAGCCTGATAAGTCCTGGAAGAGAACAGCTCTCATCAATAGGATTCTGAGAATCTACTTTCAAGGGATTCAGAATTGCAACTCTGTCCAAAATATGAATATGAAATAGTAAGACCTTTGTTATAAAGGGCAGCTCCCATCTGCTGGACAATGTTACTGCCATCTCCTCCTGAGCCTTGTTGTGGGCACTAAGGACCTGTAGGAATTGGAAAATGAGTTCATCTGTCAACTGATAGCTAAAGAATTTGAAGCAAAAACACAGAGCTTTGGTTCCATAAGATGCTCTATTTAATAGGGCACTGCAGAGAGGCTTAATGTTCAGCACAACGAGGGACAGACTTGAAAATAATGACCTACTTTCTCTCAGCAAAGCCAACTCTGAAAGAGGATGATGTCTACAAATGAGGCCTCATAAAAGAAGATAATTAAACACTGGTGCTCCTTGGAGTGAAAGGACTTTGAGATAATGACTACAGTGGTACAAACTGTACCAAAGAGAACAAGATGTCACAGTTCTACAATCACAGGTTGATTTAATCTGACAAGGCTCTTAGCAGCAGTGAACTCAGTCTGTCAGAGCATAACAACAGAGCCTATGTTTCCACAGATGGAACTCTATTCATGGTTTATAATCTTACAAGTGTCAACTGGCAAGCTTCTTCTTCTGGCTGGGTACTCTCATGGGAAGGGGTGTTACATGTATGCATTCATATTATATGGTAAACTATAAATCACCATCTTTATTTACATAAAGTCCCTTAAAATTTCATTACATAAATAGATCGTTTTTATTTTTGATTTTTGGAAAGATAGTGTCTTACTGCAGAGTTCTAATAACCACATTTTCTTAAGGATACTGGGCAATTATTCCATAGTAGTTTAGAATTTCATTTCTCATTAACACAGGAAAATGAAGAAAGGACTATAGTACAAGTACATTCTTAGATAAATAGACCCAGTGACATTTCCATGTGCCTCTGAGATTAAAATGAATAGGCTCTGTAAAATGCAAAACAATCATGCATCTTAGAGAATTGAAATTCTTATGGCCCATAAATAATTGTATTGAGAAACAGAATAATGTATGTTCTAGCTCTGTCTTCTGCCCAAATAGTAGATCAGAACATTTGCAAGGAAGGTGGTGAGATCAGCAAAGACTGATCCTACTCTTCACTCCTTTGTAGAAACGGTTTCTAGCCAACTCTTCACTCAATTACCTTTCCAATTTTATTTTAATGGGACTATTTTTTCTACTCTCTACATACTTTCTGATCACTCCTCATGAAGCCATTAATGTTTGGGAGGCATTCTCGGATAGTGCTGAGACCTCGACTGAATGTGTGACAATGCACCCTCTGTATTTTCATCCCCATACTATAAAATACTGAATCCAGGCAGCAATCCTTATCCAAAATGCCAAAAATTATACAATGGTTAAAGGTTTATAAGGTTTTGTCAAGTACATTGGCTCATTTGATCTTCCACAGCAGGACTAGTCTCTTTACTTCATGGAGATGGAAACCAACAGTCAGATAAGTCGAATGGCTTCCACAAAACAGTAAATGTAGAAAATAGTGACTCTAAATGTGAATTGAATTGGAGTCTTACGTTACCTCTGCATTCAGAGAATGAGAAATACAAAAAAATACCCTGTGATAGTGTCCATAAGTCATAGACGATGCTGGTATAAAAAGGATCTAGAAAGTGATTCTCTTCCTCTTCCTTGCCTCCCTGACATAAACCTGGTAACAAGTGGAAGCGGGGATACTTTTCCATACATAGAGTATAAAACAAAAGGGGATCTTTCATGTTCACAGTAATGAGCTTATGTGTCAAAGAAGAATCCAGAAGCAATACTCCAGACTGTAAAGGTTTTGCATGTCAAACAGTGTTACCCATTTTTATTCTTGGGTCTCATTAAGTCATTCTCCAATGACAGCAAGCACACTGTTTTGAAAATCCAATGATATCACTAGAATAAATCCAGACCCTGGCAAGCATGATCCCACATTTTCTCCCATGCCTGGCTCCCATCTTTCTACTATTGCCTGTTTATTTCCTTTTTATTCACTCCACTCCTGTCACATTGGTCTTATTTTTCCTGGCATCATTCCTCTTAAATCAAGTTATGGATATATTGGCCCAATTCCTGACTATGCATTTTCTTGTAAGAGAATGTAAGGTCTCATGACATGAAGACTTTGCAAGAGTTTCACCATCATCAAGAATACTGCAACACAGAACATATATATCTAATACGTATATGCTTGAGTATATAAATCCAGGTACACACACACACACACACACACACACACACACACAAACCCTATTATCCAGGTATGGTGAGTTTACTCTTAAAAGAAAGAAAATAAAGTTTAAATTCTATAGGTATATAAGTTGCTTCTACTGCTTCTGTCCACTAAAAACATCTTTACCTAAAGATGTACTCTTTCCAAAATACTCAAATGAAGCCCCTGCTTTGCAATACCATGGCCTCTTCTGAATCACATGTATCTGAAGGTTTTAGGAATCTTAAACTTCCAAAATGTCATTCTTTGCAGCTATTTCAGGTTACTATCTGAGGAGGAAGTTGAAATACCACAATTCTGCATCTATCAGCATTTCTACACTTTCAAGAAAAATATTTTACCTTTAGATTGGGCCAGAATAGTAGCATTAGTCATTTTGGGTATGTTCACTCTTTAGTAAACATATGTGGCATTTGAGAACTTTAAATTTTGTTTGCCCAAGTTGTGCTTTCTTGAGGAAATGCATGTATGCATGCATGAGTGTGTTTCTCAGGGTGTGAATTAAAAGTTGCATTTTGAAACATTTATGCTTACATAGTATGCACTGGATTGAAGCTCATGCACTGCATAAAACCAGAAGTTATCATGATGACTGTGCATGCCTATATTCACTGCACTATGTAAGTCAAAGCAGAAAGATCACAAGTTCAAGGACATCTTAAATGAGCTCCAGGCTACCATGTACTACCTGAGACCCAGTCTCAAAACAAATCCAAAAACAAGAACACAAAAATAGAAAGAAATAACAAACTCAAAAAA
The DNA here is from genome assembly GCF_008632895.1 of Mastomys coucha. NCBI lineage: Eukaryota > Metazoa > Chordata > Mammalia > Rodentia > Muridae > Mastomys > Mastomys coucha. Next base: position 30,653,318 of record NW_022196913.1, read on the forward strand.
CAAACCAAAATACATCACAGATTGTTAAATAAGTTCAACACTAAGAACGAGTCTCTTTTAATATGTGTCACTGAGGAGACTCATGGACTCATACATGTTATTTTAATCGCATGTGACATTCTAATGGTGGAATATTTGAGAAGAACAGGAGGTTTAGTGATGCTTATGTATAAGGTGTTCATTAGGGTGCAGTTGAACACTATTTAAAACCTAATGTTTTAATGAATCAGTGAAAAGCACATTTAACTCAGGAGGAGAGAATATGAGTAGCATATTTCATCATGAAATATAGAAGGGTCTTTATAAAAACAAGCCAAATAGATGGCCCCATGGAATGAAGTTAGAGATGAAAGGTATGTATCTGAAACCACCAATTTGGATATGATTGTGAAGAAAAGCTTTGTTGGCATAATTTTATATACTTTTCTGTTTTGATCAGTATAAGGCAGAACTGTGAATTTTTTCTTGAATTTTTGTCTTTGTTCGATATTTCGATAGGATTTGGTTCTGTTCGTTTGTTTAGTGAGACAGTCTCATTCTACACCTGGTATAGCTGGGTTTCTGTTGGTGTAACAAACACCACGACCCAAAGCAAATTGGAAAGAGTGGGTTTATTTAGTTTTATAACTTGTAGTCCATCATCCTGTGAAGTTGGGGCAACAGCAAAAGGCAGGCACTGAAGCAGAGGCTGCAGAGAATGCTGCTCATTAACTTAGTGTCCATGGCTTATTCGACCTGTTTTCTAATATAACCTAAGGCCTCCTGTCCAGAAGTCCTACTGCCCACAGTGACCTATGCCCCGTCAACAATCAAGAAAATGCTCCACAAACTTAATTACAGGTGATCTTATGGATCTTTTGTTTTGTTTTGTTTGTATTTTTATTTATTCTTTAATATCATTTTTTTTTTTACTGTACAGACTTTATCGCCTTCCCAGTTCACCCTCCAACTGTTACACATCCCATACCTCATCCCTCGACCCTGTCTACAAGATGATGCAGCTATCACACCAGACCTCCCTCCCCGCTCTCTCCCCACTCCTGGTGCCCCAAGTCTCTCAAGGGTTAGGTGACTATTCTCTGACTGAGTCCAGACCTGGCAGTCCTCTGCTGTATTTGTGTTGGAGGCCTCATATCAGCTGGTGTATGATGCCTGGGATCTTAAGGAGATATTTTCTCAATTAAGACTCTCTATTCACAGATATGTCATTTGTTTCAATTGACAAAAACTGATCTGCATAGTACCAGATTAGTTTTGAATTGCCTATGTTGACCAGACAAGCCCCAAAGTTATAGCAACCCTTCTGCCTCAGTTTCCAAAATGATAGAATTATAGGTATATGATATCATACCTTACAACTAGGACACAGAATTTTAAAAGATCAAGATACATTGTATACATACATGAAATTATCCAAAAATAAAGATATTAATAAAAAGAAAGAAATGGCTCTTTAATGTGTGGACTTCTTTCTCATATATGTTGTAAAGGAGATTATGTGGGTAGAAAGGGCTGGACAGGCATTGCCCTATGCTGCTCAGGTCTGACTGTAGCACTGAATTACTAAATTAAAGTTACTATAACTGGAGATGGTAACTAGCTAATAGGTTCTTGTGACAATGAAATGCATGGGCCAACGCATTGATGCACAGATTAGATGGCCTTTTTAAAGTCACAAGAATCCAATTCCATTGTCATTATGCCCATTATGCCAAATGACTTGTAAAATAAAACAAATGAGATCTCCAGCACCTTGCAAGTTAAGACAACTCCCTATTTATCATCGCCTACAAAATTGCACTCTGGTGCTCCCTAAACGAGGGGGAGAGAATGGTTAGTGGTGACCTTCCACCCATCAGAACAAAGTGTTATTCTTGATCCCACTCCACTGCTTGCTGGCTAGCATAGCACTTTTTGCATTGTCTTATTTCTTTCTGTTCATAAATCAAAGAGAGATTCCACAGAGTGATAGGACCTGCTGTACTGCTGCTGATTTACACAGCCAACTGCTTTGGTGGCCCTGGATGCTATTTGTACATGAGTAAGAGCTAAACGTTAAGCTAGCTGAAATGTGTTAATTCTATGTGCCCTCCAGACAGATGAAAAACAAAGGGTGTTGGGCAGACTTTGATATATGTATCAGTAACCCATCTCTTTGTAACTTTGTAATCCATATTTGCTCAGTATCTGAAAAGGAGAAAGCAGCACTAAAAAAAGAGAGAAAGGGGCAGAACAAAGGGAAAAGCATATACAAAATATTGCTGAATTCTAGTAATTGTTCTAGGCTTGTCTCCTGTGTATGTGGTTTGAAGAGTTGAAATCATTTGGCCAACTTATGTCTCTTGACAGGGTCATGGACCCAAACTGTATATATTATTTTCATAAAGCAACAATAAAAACAAAACAAATAAACAAATGAAACTCACCAACACAGGGCTGGGATGTATTTTAGTTGGTAGAATATGTTCCTAGCACATAGGAAGTGCTCGCTTCCCTCTGCAGCACCACATAAACCTGGAAAGGTAGTGCTTGCCTGTAACTCAAGCACTTAGAAAGGGCTCAAATCAGAAGTTCACATCATCCCTCAGGCCAACTTGAGACATATGAGACCCTATATCAAAAAAACAAAATAAAATAAAGCAAAGCAAACTAAAACTGCTACTCAAATATAAAAAGCAAAATGAGTCTGGAAAGTTTCTGAGGTTTCTGTCAACGGTCTGGGCAGACACAGTCAGCAGACCTTGTTTTCGAGTGTGGTGACTAATCTCGTTTATCAGTTTGTCATAGCTTGTGTCTACATTACTGTTCTATTATTGTAAAAAGACAACATGATGAAGGGAACTCTTATTAAAAAAACTCATTTATTACGGACTTGCTTAGAGTTTTAGAGGTTCATTGTAACAAGAATTAGACTGGCATCATACTAGACCAGTGGCTGAAATATTTACATCCTGATTGATGGGTAGTAGGCAGAAGGGGTCTGAGATATGGGTTTCTGAAACTACAAAGCCCACCCCAAGTGACATACCTACTCCAACAAAGCTCATCAGTCTCAAAAAATCAGTTAACTGGGGACTAAACATTCAAATATATGAGGCCTTGGGGACCACTCTCATTAAAACTACCACACCTAGGAAAAGAAAACCTTAACTGAGGAATTATCTCCATCAGATTGGTCTATGGGCTTATGTAGGACATTTTCTGATTGTAAACTGATGTACAAGTGCCTGACACATTGTGAGCTTTATTTAACCTGTGCAGGTGGGAGTAGGCTATATAAGAAAGGCTAGGGGTAAACCTAGGGATAAGGCAGTCAGTAAACTTTTTTCATGATTTCTTCTTTACTTCTGCCTCTGAGTCCTTGCCTTGAGTTTATGATTTAACTTCCCTCAGTGACAAACTGTTACTTTGGTGTATGAAAGGAAACAAACACTTTCTAGACTGGAGAAATGTCTCAGTGTAAGGAGCCTTTGTTGCTCTTGTAGAGAACCCAGTTTCAATTTCTAGAACTCACACGATGGCTTACGATTATCTTTAATTCCAGTTGCAGGAGATTCAATGTGTGTTCTGGCTTCTGTAGTGTTCTAGTGTAGTTCTTCAGTAGTGTAGTTTCTGGGGAAATGCAGCACACACATCTACTCACCCAAGATAGAGAGCCCATAACAGACTAAAATAGTGATGCTGACCAAAGTCCACCTTGGTCAACCGATGAGTTCTATTGGAGTTACTTACAGGAATACAAGTGGTGGAGTACTACTTACTAGAGTAGAAATGACACAAAGACAGATACACTACTAAAGTCCACCCTAGCATGGGTGACCACTTATAAAATGTGAGAGCATGGAGCATACTCCACAACCTGAAAACTCCTCATGGAGCTAGAGAGTGTTCTTCCCAGGTGTCTCAGTTAGTCTAAACTTCTTCCAGGCAGTTTGGATGCTTCTCCTACTTTTAGTTTGGCCTGGAAGTCTGGATTACAGCTTTTCCCCTCTGAGAAATTATTTATTTATTTATTTATTTTTATAGTGAAGCTAGTCTGAGAATGTTCTTGACAGCTCTGTTTCTATTGCTTACTCTGGTAGGAAGGGTGCCTGCCAGTGAATCTGGTCAGTTTCAGGGAATTCCAGAAACTATCTTGCATTGTGTACTTTCATGCTTAAGGAGCCTTTCCACAGGGTGTAATGTTTTAATCTCTGAGGAGACTGTTACACCAGAGGGAACCAGGAACACGTGATGGGCACATACATAGCTGCAGGCAAAATATTCATGCACAAAAATTAAAACAAATAATACTCCTTAAAGGAAGAATGAAATGTTTCCTCCGTAATATGTTTTGGGTTGGTGTGTTTTGTCACAGCTCCAGAAGGCAATCTAAGACAGAATGGTTGACTCACCCTTACAAAGCAGACATGATTGATGCTTGCTCTTGCTCAGTTTTCTGTTTCCCATGGCCTGTCACTTTGGATGAGCTGATTCCCAAATTGAAGGTTCTGTCAAAGTCCAGGGATTTTGGAGTTAGACAAACCTGATCATGAATCAATGCACAAAGGTTCTTAGCTTATTGTGTTTAACACTGACAAAGAAGGTTTTGTGACACTCTTCTATAAAAAAGAACACCTATAACAAACAAATCATCTGCTTTACATTTTCAGATTCATGGGATTGTAACACTTTGAGTTCATAATGGAGCTGTGGCCCCATTGTAAGTTGAACAGCATCAGATCTGTTGTATTTGGATATCTTAGAGAAAACACTCAAAATTGTCAATCCTTTGATTTCTTATTGCAGTAGTGCTTTTTATTTGATCACTGTAATTCTTATCTGTTGAGCTGACTATCATATTTCAGAAAAATTTCTGAATGTTTTCTGGTTGTTTTGTCCAGTTATATACTAACATCAAGAATCAGCCACCATTTGTATCATTGCTGGGTCAATTGCCTTAGCTAAAAATAGCAAGGTCAAAAATCCATCTGCAGGCCTGACTACCATGCATGTCTTGACCTCTGCTGTAGGGCCATTAACATGGGATCCTTGGAAGACCAAAGCAATGGTGTTTATCCATCCCACTATGCTCTAGCCATTGAATATGTACTTAATCTTCTTCCAAGGGTAACTTCATTATTCTTACTACTTTTTTGGTGAACAAGAGTTTGTTCACAAAGAAACAAGAACTACATATTGAAGACTTCTTGCAGGCTTTCTGTCTCATCTGCTATCTCTGGCTTAGATTATTATCTTGTCTCAATTCTTAAGGAGCTCTGAACACTGATGCATGAACTTTACAACCTATCCACCAGAACCAATAATTCGTTTCTCTGAATCTCATAGGACTAAGATGTGGCTTCTGTAGTTTCAACTAAAGATCTGAGGTCCCAGATCTTACTAGTGCCAAAATTTACTTTCCCATATTTCCTACTTTAATCTCATTGTTCTGTGACTGTGTAATAGCTACTCTTCATTTTCAATATGTGATTCATAACTGCCTATGGGACACATGCAGCTATGTCTACGAGGACATTTGCAGAAAAGATTAACTGAAGAGAGGGTATATATTCAGAATGTAAGTAGCACCATTCACATTTTTGGGCCCTGTACCAAGTTGGCGAAAACAAGTAGAACACCAGAATTTATCTTTCTCTGTTTTGTGACAGTGTATGTGGCCCATGCTTGCCATCACAGTTTAAGCTCTTGTCAAAATGCTATCTCCACCATGATGGACAATATCTCATCTTAAAAAGTGATCTAGCCTAAATTCTTCTTTCTTTAAGATGATTTTGTTAAATATTTTGTCAGGGCAACAAGAAAAAATTATATTCCTTGATTAGAATGGAAATAAAAATAATTACTTTCTTTTACATGCCTTTCCGATTGTTCCACTATATAATATATACATGTGTATAGATATGTGCATGTATTTACACATAATCATTCTACTTGTTTTGAGAACTCCTATTCTCATCTTCTGCTCCACACTTCAAAAATTCCAATGAGTTGCTGAAGACATAATGGCTCTCCATGCTATGTTAGTGCTCAGTATCATAGCATGTGGTGCCCTACAACATATCCTGAGGCTCAGGAATATATCATATTATTTTCAATCAATAAGTCATTATAGTTGCAAATGCAGTACAGATGTGATATCACTTGTGGAAACCAGTAGAAATGTCAAACCCAAAACATCCTTGAAAATAAGTACTTTCTCCTTCATTTTTAAACCATCCACAGCTTAATGCATGGAAACATTTTTCTCTTCCATCATGCATACACACACACACACACACACACACACACACACAAGCACACACACTCAGAAAGAGAAAGAGACTTTGCTTCTCCAGTTCTACTCTCCCTCTTTGATTCACTGATTAGACTGTATCCAAAAGACACATTCTGAATCGAAAGAGTATTACCATCAAAATAAAACATAAAAGTAGAAGAAAAATAGAGTATTTTGTTCTTGTGAAGTTCAAACTGTTCCTTGAAATAGTACACCTAAGTGTTTTTCAAAACCACAGATGTCAGAGTTAGTGCAAATTTTTTTCTTAGTGCCAAATATTTCATTTAAAATGCAAAGACAGGCTGACAACTCAACTCTTTCATTGATTTTATGTAAGAACTCAAGAATAATGTCCTGAACTTTTTGCCAAGGTTGGAGAAGCAGCTGATGTGGTATGCAGTCCCTATAATATACAGATGACTTGCAAACATCTGACATTTAAAATCTGTTGAACACTGCTTATATTTAGCTGCTCACCACCATGTGTGTGCACATTGATTTATATGGGTGAGTGATAGGTTGCAGACTGTATCCATGACTGGTAGAACCCTACCTTAGCTGTAGAACAATGATGTCTAGAATGTTGGAGATGGGGGTTTAAAGGTGCTAATAATCAGAGCATAAGAAATACTAAAAATTAAAGGTGGTATTTGTTTATGACAAATTGTCTGGAATGTGTTGTTAATATAATAAAGTACAATGGGAGATAAAAACTAAACAAAACTTATTTAACCAGGCAAAGCAGCAGCCCTGGAGTGGCTAAGTGAGGAAGTCTGCATTTGACAAAGAATGACAGACCTAGATTTCCATGAGTGAGAACTCTGGTCTGTCTAGCTAGTCCTGACACAATTCTGGTGAGCTTTGGAATTTTATGTTGGAACTAGTTTAAAATGACTATAACAAGTTAAGATGCAGCTCCCATTATAAACTGCTATATAAAGTGACATACAGCCCTTCTCTGCAGATCTTCCCCCTTATGTAGTACATCCCACACCTACTTAGCCAAGTCCTAATTTCACCAGACACATGTCTTGTTGCCTTCTGTATACATTTTTAATCATCTTAGGTGAATGAGAATCCAGGATGACTTATCCTATTCACTTGAGAACCTCATGCCCCGATAGCAGAGCTACAAATCGCCAAGAGATCACAGAAGCATGTAGAACTTGTGGCTTATGGCTGGAATGTGGTATGACAGTGAAATATGTTCGTATAACAGTGCTTCTGACTCATGAAGGCTCTGCTCTTTTCATCATTTTTTTGAAGAAGGAACTACTAATAGAGTGAGCTTTAAATGAAAGAGTGTATTCATTCAAGGAGAGTTTTATAATTGACAATGTGCTGACAAAGGACACATGTGTTGGCTCATGGTTTGAGAGGACACGGTTTATTAGGGTGGAGAAGGCATAGTCTCAGTAGCTTAGGGTAGCTGGTCACATTACATATGGTGTTAGGGAAAATAAGGAGGTGAATGTTGCCACTCATTAATATCATTTAGTCTAAAACCCCATCCTATCAAATGGTGCTGCTGATATTTGGGTGAATATTCCTTCACAATAAAGCCTCTCTGAAAATGTGCAAATAGGATTGGTCTCCTAGGTTATCCAAAATCCTGTCAAGTTGATAGTAAAGATTAACTATCTTTAATGTAATATTAGTACATGTTACAGACTTAAGAATGGGAATGTGATCTAAAAAGATGCCTCAGTGAGTAAAAGTACTTGTTGCAATACAGACATCCTGAGTTCCATCACTGAAACCCACATGGAAGAAATGAGATTAAACCAATTCCCATTTTTCTTTTGAAGTCCAAATCTACACAATGGCACACACATGCACACACACACACACAGACACACTCACTCACAGACACACACACACACACACACACACACACACACACAGAAACAATATACATAAATCAATTAATGTAAAAATAAAAAAATTAAAAATATGATAATGATGAGAGGTCAGGTTTGTTTGTTTGTGAAATGTCATTTGAGTTTGGAAGGCATCTGGATGTGCCATCATGGTTTAATTAAAAAGAAGTAAACTTTCTAACCAGTAACAGCATAATTAAAAATTCATATTTTAACAACAGTGAAATAACTGGAGCCTACAAACTTGCTGATGAGTGGTGAGCGCCAAGATTTGCTAGATCTCTGATTCTGAAGCAGGCATTGCTTTTTATAATTGTACTCATTCTTTATTATGGTGGTTACATAATCAAGTGCTTCTGAAACTAAATAAAAACTAATAAAGTATCATAAGTTTTCATAACAATAGGATAACTCATATAAGTGATTAAATTTATAGTAGGTGTTTTATCTGGGGGAGTTCTCTACGTACTTTGTAAGGGAATCATTATAGGTTCATTTTTGTAAGAGGCAGAGTACACTATTGATGTGGTAGAGACACATTCATGTTTGAAATTTAGAAAACGTTAAAAACTAAGAGCCTCCCAATTGGGTTGTAAGTGGAAAAAAAAATACAAACTCTTCCTTTAAATCAGGGTGACATATCATTCTAATGAAGAGCTATACACAGTGGACAGAATCTACAAATTATCAAAACAGTATATTCTAGAGATCTAGCATTTTCTCATAATATCTATGACACTTAAAAGTGGAACTCAGGTAGAAAACACTCCAAAGCAAAAAGAGACTCAAACTCAGTACGGTATTTAATGTTTTCTCTTTTTAAATAAAAAATAAATCATTTTAACATAAAGTGTATTCTGTTTATTATTTTCCCTCCCTCAAATTTTCTTACGTCCTCCACACTCTTCCTTCTGCATCTACCTTCTTTCTATATCTCTTTAGAAAACAGGAATAATAATAAAACAAAGTAAAATAAAACAAAACAAAGCCATTTCAATAGGACTAAACAAACAGAAGAAAGGGAAGCAAAGAAAAAGCAGAAGATACAAATATAGACATAGAGACACAGAGATTTCTATATTCACACACATAGAAATCTCATCAAAATACAAAACAAGAAGGCCTAATATATGTAGAAATCACCTGTATAGTTAAAATAAGCCTGACCGCAACATTATGAAACAAAGATTCTCCAAAAATTCAGGTAGATTGCATTTTGTTGGTCAAATGCTGGGCATGCAACCATCTTTAAGATTGATTACTTTCCACAATGAATCACCCTTGGAGAAACTAATTTTAATTTGTCATCAATTGTACCTAGCTTCTGAGTCAGTAGTAAGAGAAGGTTTCGACCTCCCCTCTCAGCACTGGTATTCACATCTGGCTCAGACACAAGCAGGCCCAGAGTATGCATGTTGTCACAGTCTATGTAAGTTCATATATACTTCAGTTGTCCTGTTTTCAGAAAACCACATTTGTTTGGTGTTCTTTATATGCCACGGCACTTAAAACTCTTTTTACAGGGCTCCATGAATTATGTGTAGAGAGATTTTATGCAGCCAGCCTATGTAGGGCTGAGTCTTTCAATATTTCCTCACTGTATAACCATTGGCAGGCTGTGTGTCTCTATCTACTGCAGTAGGAAATTTTTCTAATGATAGCTGAGCAAGACACTGATCTATAAGTATAGCAGAATGTTGTTAGGAGTCATTTTATTACTGTATTTCTTAGAAGAACACTAGTATTTGGTTTTTCCTTAGGTCCCTCTCCAATCTGCTCTTATGTTCTGGGCCACACAAGCAGCTTTGGATATGGGTTCTACATCATGAATTGGGCTTTTAATAAAATTAGATTTGCTTATTCCCTTAAGTTTCATGCCATTATTGCACCAGCTATCTTGCATCCAAATAACCATTGTCGCTGGGGTTTGCCGCTGGTTGGTGTCTACTTTTCTCGTTTAGTAGAACATGCAGAGTATCAACACCTTAAACATTAATTCATAGGGATGCAGTTTCTTGGTAGGAAGCAGCTCAAATGTTCAATGAGTTGTGTGCATGCTGTCTTCAGCACTAAGGGATTATCATCAGTTTGGGGAGAGTAACCAACAACTTAAGCAATAGCCAAAGATTCATTGAGGTGTTTTTGGTTCCCCATAAGATCCCTTTAACCAACAACTTGATTAGATCTAATCCATTCACAGCCCTGTGAACTTCATTTGCTGTTGAGAGATGTCCAGTTGGGGTTCTGTCTCCCCCATTCTTTGGCAATTTCAGTAAGATTACCATTATAGTTGTATATCTTTTAGGGAGCTTCTATTTTGTTAGGCTTTCATTAGACCCCTCAAATGGCCCTTTGTTGTAGCTGTTCCTCCCCATGTCTCCTCCTTCATCTTCTTCTCTCACTCCAATCCCCATTTTAGTCAACCATTCCAGCCACTGAGCCACTAAAATAACCATAACTATCCTGTTTGCATTTCCTAGGGAGATCTGCGCCTTCCCCCTAGGACCTTACTGAATGCCTAATCTCTATGGTTATGCAGATGATAGTTTTCCTATCAGTTGCCTAAGAGCTATCATCCAAGTACAAGTAAAACACAACCATATATGTCTGTGTTTGTGGTACCTTGCTTAGGATGATTTTTTTTCTAACTTTCTCTATTTAACGTATAAATTCATTATTTAATTTTTAACATCTGAGTAGTGTTACATCACTGTATAAATATGCCACATTTCCTGTATTCATTTATCAGCAGATGCACATCTTGGTTGTTTTCAAATTCTGACTGTTAGAAATAAAGCAGCAGTGAACATGGTTGAGCAAGTGTCTCTATAGTAGGATGATATATTCTTTGGGTTTATGCCAAAAAATGGTCTAACTGGATCTTGAGTTAGATCAATTCCCATCTTCCTGAAATCACGCTGATTTCACAAAGTGAGTTTGATTTGCATTTCCCTGATTACAAGAGGTGTTCAGGATTTTTAAGTGTCTTTCAGCCATTTGATATTCTTCTTTTGAAAATTCTCTATTCGTAACTGTAGCCCATTTTAACTTGTTATTTATTTTCTTTATTTCCAGGTTTTGAGTTCTTTATATACTTTAGATATTACCCTTCCATTGGTTTTGTAGTCCATAAAAATCTTTTCCCATACTGTAGTCTGTCACTAAGTCAAAATTGTGGTGTCCATTGCTATGCAAATACTTGAATTTGTTAATTGTTGCTCTTAGGACTTGTATGATCAAGGTAGTATTCTGTTTAGAATGTCATTGCTTGTGTCAAGGATTTCAAGACTATTCCCCACTCTTTACTATTTCTTCTATCAAATTCTGTGGTTTTGGCCTTATGTTGAGGTCTTTGATCCATTTGGAGTTGACTTTTCTATTGGGTTCTCTTTACATTCTTCTACATCCAGCTTTATCAGCATCATTTGTTGGTGGTGCTGTCTTTTTTTTTTTCTTTCCAAATGTGTGTTTCTGGTATCTTTATAAAAAAATCAAGTGTCCATGCATGTGAGGAGTTTTATCTGGGTCTTCAATTTCATTGATCAATGTATTTAATTTAGGAAATGCCAAGCAGTGTTTCATTATAATAGCTCTGTAGTATGAAGTGAGATCAGGGATGGTGATAACTCCAATAGTTATTTGATCATTCAGAAGTACTTTACTGTTGTTTTTGGAAGGGGTTTCTATTGCTGTGAAAAGATGACATGACAATGGCAACTTTTATAAGGGAAAACATTCAATTTGGGGCTGGCTTACATGGTCCAATACTGTCATGTGGAAAACATGGCAGCATGCAGTATTATACAGCCTAATCTTAAGCTGAAGGAGTCTACAAGCCACACTGGGCTTAGCTTGAGCATATGAGACCTCAAAGTTTGCCCTCATATGCTTCTTTAACAAGGCCATACCTACTTCAGCAAGGCCACACCTCCAAATAGTGACACATCCTATGAACTAAGCATTCAAACACATGAGTCTATGAGTTCTATTCAGACAACCATTCTGGGAGTTTTGTGTTTTCAATAAAGAATTGTCTTGGGATTTAATGAGATTGCATTGAATCTGTAAATTTCTTTTGATAGAATGGGCATTTTACTATATTATAAATGAGCATGGAAGATCTTTTCATCTTTGTGTATCTTCTTCAGTTTCTTTTTTAATTTTAAAACTTTATCATATAAGTATTTCACTTGCTTGATTAGAGTTACTCTAAAATATTTTACATTTGCGGTGATTGGGAAAAGTTTTGTTGCCTAATTTCTTTGTTAGCCCATTTATGTAGTAAGATTTCTAAAATTTGTATTTAGTTTCTTTAAAAAACACATAAGTATTATATATAAACTATATATATGTATATATGTGAGTGTGTGTGTGTGTTTGTGTGTGTGAGCCAAATGTGGGATTTGAGGCTTCTATTTCATTAGGGGTTTTAGTTTTGTTTAAATTGCTCACCTGATCTTTACTTCACTTTGGTAGGGGCATGTATAAAGAAAAGCATCCATTTTTAAAATATTTTCCAGTTTGGCAAAGTACCTGTTTTTAAAGTATGTCCTTATATTTCTCTAGATTTCTTCCAGTTCTGTTTTTCTTTTAACCCACAATGTGGTTCATTTTACCTTCCCCCTATTTATTTTAGTTAATTTGAGTTTGCCCATTTCTTATTGGTTTTCTTAAAGAATCAAGTCTTAGTTTCATTGTGTTGTTATATTTGTTGTTCTTTTTTATTTTATTGATTTCAGCTCTGAATTTGATTAAACCTTGCTGTCTACCTTTTTTCAACACTAATTACTTTTATTTTAGAATTTTCAAGTGTGATATCAAATTACTAATAGATCTATCAATTTATTATTATGTAGGCACTTATTGTTATCAACTTGCTTTTTAGAACCCCTTGATTGTCTCTTAAAAAGTATGAGTATGTTGTATATTTTGTTTTTATTGTAATTCAATTCTAAAAGGATTTTAATTTTTTCTTAATTTTCTTTTTTTTTAAATTTATTTATTTATTATATGTAAGTACATATAGCTATCTTCAGACATCCCAGAAAAGAGCATCAGATCTCATTACAGATGGTTATGAGTCATCATGTGGTTGCTGGGATTTGAACTCAGAAACTTCAGAAGAGCAGTTGGTACTCTTAACCACTGAGCTGTCTCTTCACACATGCTCAGTTCAAGGTCCTGCCCATCCTAGGTAAAAAAAAAAAAAAAAAAAAAAAAAAAAAATGCTCACTATGCTAATCTTCTGAGCAAGTAGAGAAGAGTCTCTTGCTAATTCCTAGGAGTAGTTCAGCTGCAGTAATTGACTGAGAATGAGGATTCTACTTGACCTTGCCCTGGGATAAGTCTCCCATTGTGTAAGCTTCAATGCCCTATTCCCTTCATTATTTCCCTAACAATGCCAGGTGCAATTAGTCTGGATGGGTAACATTCTTTATGAAATTCCAAGCCAAGGTTTGGAACCTTGGTAAAGGTCAGACAGCAATGTCCGATTTTGCCTAGCAGTTAATAAGTCATATCTTGGTGGGCACCTAGCACGCAAGTTTGCAAGGATATATTTGGGCTACCTCTGAGTTAGGAGTGCCAGGAGACGGTGCAGGGACAAGAGACTGGCTTCCTTGAAGCTTTTACCTCAAAAACTGCTGTCACACAAAGTTTGCTTGGCATTTGTTCTTTAGTTTTTTTGTCTGAATGATCTATCTGCTGGCAAGAGTGAGAAACTGAAGTCACCCACTATCATTGTGTGAGGGTAGTTGTTCTATTTTAGCTGAGGTATTACATCTTTTATGAACTTGTGCATCTTTATGGTTAATGCATTTCTGTTTAGAATTACAAAATCCTCTTTGTGGATTTACCACATCATAAGACATATCTCTAAACTGAGAGCTCTCATTTTCAAAATCTCTCAAACTAGCTATAGGAAAACTCAGGAATTGCCATTTGACAACTTCACATTAGTTAATTGGTTTCTCTCTATATATACTTTAAGATCTAGAGACTGACTATTGAATCACTAAGAGGTTTTGAAATCATCATAATAGTAAGGATAACAATAAATGAAATGTACAAATAATCAGACACAAATCTACCCCTGGTTTGTTGTCTACAGTTTCCAACACATCGGAAGTATGTGACTTAAACCAACCATTCAGTAATTTTCAGTTCATGGTTTGTTGTCTGTAGACTTGAGAAACCTACCATATCCATGTGTGATAAATACAGCAAGAAGGTTACCTGGAACAACACCTCACATGGGATACTTACTCTTTAGTAGTTACTAATCATAGATGGACTGCACAGAGGAGTATAGAAAGGAGTTTCATGTGTTAACGTTTTCATTTATTCAGTTAAATGCTTAGTAGATAGTCCCTTGTCGGAAGTATATATGTGAAGAGTTATGAAGAAAATGGATACACTGAGTTTCAGGGGAGTTTCAGATTATCAAGACTCTTTGCCTGTCTGTATTCTTCACTCTGCTCTGGAAACAGGGTTTTTCTTTGCATGTGCTTTGATCCTGCTGTGTCCTTAAGTAGAAACAATTTCATCTCTCTGCTGTTTATACATGTCAGTGTCAGGGACCAAGAGTAGTCACTTTGTTTTGCTGAAGCCACCTTTCACATTCTCAAATGCACATTTAGCCTTGGGACAGGACTTACAAATGTACTTACAAAGGCCCTTTGTCTTGCCATGGCTTACCTTGTAAATGATGTGGGTGTTCCTTAGTATCAGATAATAATAAGTTCATAAGTTCGCAGATCCTAAATATATGTCAAGGGTTTCTGAACTCTAATCTCAATGTTTCTAAATTGTTCTTTCAGATTCAAATCTTACCTCTGTGTCTTTGCTTCTTTTACACTAAGTTAAACTTAACTCTATGCTTTATTAATACAGAATGGTGAAAATTCAGCTGTGTAATTATTAGTGTACATGCTCTCGTAATCATTTACCAGTCATGGACCTCAAATGGAGACAAGCAAGATAGGTCTTCCACAGCTAGGCTACCTTAGTTACATCTAAGTAACCATTAATCATTTCTTTAATGTTTTTAAAATTGTGTGTGTCTGTGTCTGTGTGTATATTGTTTAGCTGTTCGGGTACCACTCATTCTTTACAATAATTAAATACATGTGAATGTGCAATTGTATGTGCACATGTGTGCACAACCTCAAAAACAAGAAGAGGTGGTTAGATCTTCTGAAGCAGAGTTATGGGCAGTTTGGAGCTGCCCAACCTGTGTACTTGGATTTCTCTTGAGTTGGGGTTCTAGTTTGGGTTCTCTGTAAGAAGAGCCCATGCTCTTAACTACTGAACCATATATCCAGCCTCCTATCTACCTTGGTCACTCATTGGTCTGGAACCTACCAAGCATAATATGCTGGTTACACGAGGAGCTCCAGACATCTATCTACCTCCATCTCCTTAATACAGTACTGACAAGCACATTCTGAAAGGCCCCCAGAACTGGGGAGATCCTTACTCAAGTCTCGGGATGACGCGACCACCCAATGACTCAGGATAGACCGAACTTGCTGCAATCACATGAGGAAGTTTTATTACAAGCAAGATGGGACAAGAGCTCAGGCCAGCATGCTGGGGTCGAAACCCATACACCGCGCAGGGAGTAGGGGAGTTCGACCCCGGCCTGGGATTTTACAAGGCTTATAAAGGCATAAACCACAAACCGGGGGGAGAGGAAATGGGGTAGATTATAGGTTTTTCCGGGAAACCTCCTAAGCCATTGTCACACTCCAGCCAGGGCGTTGTGACATTCCACAGAGGGCGTTAGAGCACCCTGTGGTCATTCCAGGAAAGGCATTCTGTGGTTATTCCAGGAAAGGTGTTTTTTCAAGTTCCTGGAACAGTCACTCAGCCTAAGGGCATGAAGTTCATGTCAGTCAAAGATTTCTCTGCTCTATAGGAGCATGCTTGACTCCATTTTGATTCTACAATTCTACCACATCAGACATTTTATTTTATTGTGGCTGATGGGGAAACAACATCTGAGCTATCTTCCACATTTTTAGTTTTTGGCATATTCTTTTAGTTGTCAGACTATGATATGTGATAATGGTGCTTTAATCTCAGATACATCATCATTTTCTTTAGCTCAGAGAAAGCATATTATTTCTAATTCCTAGCATGCTTGCTTTGAAAACATCTACTCCTCTCTTCCTACATATCCAATGGAACCTCTTCCTTGACTTCAGGTTTACAACAATATGGTAAGCTGTCTTTAATAACCTCCTGTTTGCAGGCTTAATTTCCTACTTGGTATAGATCACACCATTTAACTAATTGTAAGCAGAAAAGTAGTATCATGAAAAACAGCACAATTTAAGCGTTGAACAAAATTTTCTTCCAACCGTGAGTAGTTAAAAATACAGAGTATCTGGGTATGTGTCTCCAAGATGAAGGAACTCACTTAATGATCAAAGAGTGCCAAAATTTTGTGATTATGCTGAAACAATACGTTATTTAAGGGGAAGGAATATTGCAACAGGAGTATGGGTTGTGAATAGTGGCTGAAAGCATCTCAGCCTTAGATTCTAAAAGGATTCCCTTGAGGCATTTGTCACTCAGGCTTATTTTCCCTCTTGGCACCTATAATATTAAAGCTATAGTGACAAGGTAAAAAAAGAGGAACATGTAAAGGGATAATTTTAGATGTTCCATAACACACCAAACACACTTGACAGATTTGCTTCAAGGATCTCCATAGCATGGCCATGGGGTAATATGTGCTTTGAATATTGACGGCTTTGAATAAAGCTTGACTTGGGCCCATTTCAAGTTCTTTACAATGCTGTAAAAGCATGTCCTAAGCACACCATAGTAATACCTTCCACAGAAAGACTTTGATGGACACTTGGAGCTTGGGAGGCCCAAGAGTTTTGGTTAAGCTCCCAGGGCTCTGTTTCAATAGGAGTAAGTGCCAAGGACAGCAAGCAACTATGGCAACTTGAATTTTAAAAAGCCTGTATTTCTCCATTGAATAGCATTCATCATCTGAACCCATGGTGAATCACATTCATAGAGCTTATTAAGTAGGAAGAAGTTTTGAAATCCAAGGGAGATGATGTTTTCTCCATGGTAGATTAGAAACATCATTCATTAAAACATAGAATTAAATAGTCAACTAACTTGGACGCTTGGGTGTTCTCAGAGACTGAAGCAGCAAAGAGCATACATAGCTGGACCAAGACCCTGGGCACATATGTAGCAGATGTGCAACTCAGTCTTCATGTGGGACCAAATGATACTTCCCTCTGTTCTCAGCCTCCAATTACTTAACTTCTTGACCATGGGCCAAGAGCTCTCATCCTTTGGGCAGAATCCATCTTCATTGTGCATGCTAATGTAGCTTCATGAAAAGTAACCAGCATCCTTTGGAGTCAGGGAATGAAAAATCGAACAATGAGTTTCCATGAAAAAGATAAAAATGACAAATACTACTAAGGATGCAAAGGGACTGGAACCTTTGTTCATGGTTAGTGGGAATTCCAATTCATGTAGGCACAAAAGAAATCGGTGTGGTGGCTGTTGAAGAAACTTCAAAGCACTAAGTTTGCTGACGAGGGAGACAATTCTATACCTGTATATTTTGCAGCACTGGTTACAATATTCATACCATGTAATTAGCTTTGATCCAGCAACAGATGAGGGGATACAGAAAATGGGAAACATTTTCCTGTGAGATTACAATCACGCCTAAGGAAGAATGAAATGATGTTGTCTTCAGGAAAATGTTGTCTTCAGGATAGAGGAGGTAATGTTAAGTGAGGTGATCTTGACTTAGAATGAGAAATACTGTAGCCTGGCACTCAGGGCAGAGGGAGTGAACTTGAGAAATTGCTCAGAAGTTAATAGGACTGACCGTTCTTTCAGAGGATCCACGTTCAATTTCCACAACCCATGTTCACAGCCATTTATAACTGCAGTTCTCAGGAATCTGATGACCTCTTCTGGCTTCTGCAATCATCAGACATGCACAACACATGAGGTACATAGATATACATGTGCACAGGATCTAAAGAATAACAGAGTTGACAAATGCTTGTTCTAAAATTTGTCTAAGATATATATGGCAAGGCACACAAATGCATAAATAATAAAATAAGATAAAAACAATAGTGAAGTATGTTGTAAATATGCATAGAAATGCTGTCATTAAGTTTTTGGTGCAATTAATAACTACTAATAAAAAATATAATAGCATTGACCAGCAGTGGAATTCAAGTAGTGCAATCACCCATCAGTATTAGAAAAAGAAAAAAATATATAGTGCCCTGCCTCCTAATAAGCAATGGATCTTTGAAAACATCAGCTGAGATTACAACAGTCCAATATTACCTTAGATTGAGAAATACTGACAACTTCAGAAATGACATGACAGATTGGTATTATGAATTAACTTATTTTTAAATTAATAGACAAATGGGGTAGAATACAAGGCAGCTGGTTAGAAATGACAGAGGATGTGGACTTTAAGTGATAAAGCCAGCGTATCACACTACTCCTATTGAAAGTCAACACAGAGCGAGAGATGCACATGGTATTGATATCTAAACATCACAGATGGCCTTCAGAGTGCTTTTTCACAGCTAGCAAATAGACACAAATAATCAGATACATTGAGCAAGCTGACTAATTTGCTAATGGAATATTTGCTCAAAGGCTGTACCTACACAGAAAAACCATGCAATTAACCTTTGAAAACAAAAGAAATGGCTGCCTAGAAGGTTTTCCAAGCTTAATTATTGATAGGAGCTGAAGGGTAAATCTAAACCTGACCTTAAACACTCCTTACCTTTATCTCACACATCTTATTTAGGCAGCAAGTTAGTTCCATTACCAACATGCTCACAGGAGGAATGCAAAGAAGAAATCTGTTGGTGCTCTCTCAGTGGATCGGGACAAGCTGTTTTCAGTTCTACATCTCATTATTCTTCATAGATAGGGAGGAGATCTTCCTAGTTTATATGACATGCATTAAGTTACCTTCTTAATTGAAATTATACATTTATTACCAAGAAATTTAAAGTGAAAATTAAAAATTACTCTGAATATTTAAAAATATTGAAACAATTCTAAGCAAGTGAACACAACTACAAAGATCTGATCACGGTGTGATAATATATAAATTAAAGTAATTGAATCATTCAAGGCTCTAAGTATTATATTGCTTGGTTGCACTTTGCTGCTTGTGTCCACAAACAAACAAATGAACTATGAGAACATTTACTAATCATGAAGGATGATACATCTTCAACATAATTGTTGTTCAGTAGGTATGTGGACTGAATGGAGGTTAGGCACTATGCCAGAGAGTTCATTTATATAAATGTGCTGGGTTTGTTTTTTTGTTGTTGTTGTTGTTTTTTGTTTTTGTTTGTTTGTTTGTTTTTTGAGACAGAGTTTCTCTGTGTTGTCCTGGCTGTCCTGGTACTCACTCTGTAGACCAGGCTGGCCTTGAACTCAGAAATCCACCTGCCTCTACCTCCCAAGTGCTGGGATTAAAGGCATGTGCCACCACCTCCTAGCACACATATATATGCTGTTATCTCCTTAAATACATAACATTTAGACATCCTGAAATTAATAATTAGCTCAACACTCTCCAGTAATACAAATCCAAGATATATGTGGATTGGTCTGTCTTTTTGTAAGCCTTAAAACAGTTTTTCCCAAATATTCAATGAGCCTTTTAATCTGAATTGGATAATCATTGGGGATTGTCTTCCTCTGTAAATTCAAAAGAAATCAGAATGGGGAAGCTGGCTTCTTGGTTAAATGTTACAGCACACCATTATTAATCAGCAGGATATAATGAGCCTTGTGAAAGACAATTTCCTCCAAAATTTCTTTCTGTATTATGCAATTCTCCATGTTGTATGCTGTCTATATTTTTACACATAAAAGATTAATTTATGTTAATACTTTTAATTTTAAAACTGAAACTATTCCTGGGAAAATTAAATTGATTGCTATTAATTCTCTAAGGTGAACTGATTAAAACAAATTGTTTCTACCTAACTAAATCTCCCTAAAGAAACAGGCATTTCAATTCAATTCAGAAGCTTCTGCTCTTAAAGGGAATCCAAAAGAAGAGCTTTCCAAGGCCCTGTGGGGGTTCCATGCCCCAGTGTAGGGGGAATTCCAGGACCAGGAAGCAGGAGAGAATGATTGGTGAACAGGGGAAGAGGGGAGGGAACAGGGTTTTTTCTTTCTTTCTTTCTTTCTTTCTTTCGGAGGGGAAACTGGGAAAGGAGAGATATCATATGACATGTAAATAAAAAAAATTATTAAAAAAAGAAAATTTAAAAACCTATTATACGATAATTAAGAAAATTGGTACAAAGAGGTACAGGAAAGGACCTCTATGAACCTTAATCTCTTTTCTGCTAAATTAAACTGTTTTCTTTTCTAAAGAAAAAAAAATGAAGGGCTTTCAAATGGGATATTTGAGGGCTGGCAATGCAAGATGATTTCTATATCCAAAACGTGATACAGGTCAGTGGAGTCTCGGGATAGGTAGAACAATGGGTAACAACTTGGAGAGGAGGGTAAACATGGACTTTATTTGGTAACTGACTTAGGTGTGTGTTTGTTGTCAATACTTAAAGAGTCAAATTATTTTTAAGCCTGTCTCCCTCTTAGACTACACAACAGTGATGCATCCTTTCACTTTTTATATTGCAGAAACAGTCATCACTCCCCAGTATATTGTGCCATTGGCTATCAAAGCAATGACAAATCTTCACTAATTTTAAATTGTGCAAATGGGAAAGAGGGTAGCAGGTTTCATTAGTTATTTTTCTTGTTGTCTTGGCCAAATATGTGGCAAGATTGGGCAGAATTCTTAAAGTCTCAAGGGATCCAGTCCAATATGGTGGAAAAGTCATGATAGTAGATGGCTTCATAGTAGGAGGGATATGCTACCGGGCCTTCTCAGCTTGTCACAGCTTTGTAGAACAGAAAGAGAAGAGCAGTCATGAAATGGGACCAGTCTATAAAGCCTCAAGGCCCTCTACAGGATAGCTGCTTCTTTCAGTAAAACTCCACTTCCTAAAAGTTCTACAACCTTCCAAATCAGCACTCTCAGCTGGAGCCCTCATGTTCATACCCATGAGACTTTGGGCTCCTGTAAACCTTGACACTGGAGGAAAAGAAAGTACATATTGCTTTCAAAGAAGTTGCAGTTGGATCCATGCAAGCCTGCAGGGTTTTGTAAAATAAGAATTGGCTAGTTATGATCAATTTTAAATACCAGAATTTAACATATTGGCATGCTGTAGTAGGGTACCACACACAAGGAAGTTTCAAAGAACAAGATTGTGTTCTTTCTGATCTCTACAGCTAGAAGCTCAAGGTAAGAGAGTCTGCATGGCAATGCTTTCCTTAAGATGTCGGCTAAACTCCTTAGTTACTTTGCACTATATGTACCATTAGTGCTTAGGCATACCCTACTATGAAGCTGCTTTACTCCATCTCTTTCTGGTTGCAACAAGACTGCCTCTATTTCTGTCTTTTTTTCCTTCACAAGTGTTTTGTCTCTCCTTATAATCACATTAGTCTTATTGGGCAGAGTTGGATACTGCAAGATCAAAGGCCTATTCTAAAGATACCATCTCAACTACATTTTATGGTGTGTGTGTGTGTGTGTGTGTGTGTGTGTGAGAGAGAGAGAGAGAGAGAGAGAGAGAGAGAGAGAGAGAGAGAGAGAGAGAGAGAGAGAGAGAGAGAAAGAGACCATCTTAATTAACTACATTATCTTGAGCATATATGTGTATGATTTTTATTTCTTTTATTTTTCACTTTGTATTCTACTCATTATCCTCCTCCCAGCAAGCCCCTCCCAAAATTCTTCCTCCCTCCCCCCTCCACTTCTACTCTAAGCCATTGGGTCCCTCTGGGTATTCTTCTATACTTATACATTAAGCCTCTGTGAAGCTAGGCACATCCTCTCCTATTGAGGCCAGCCAAGGCAGCCAACTAGAAGAACATATTCCACACACAGGTGACAGTTTTTCAGCTAGCTCTTGTGGCAGTTCTTCATGATGCACATGAAGACCAAGCTGTACATCTTATATATACATGCAGGAAGGTCTAGGTCCAGCTGGTGCATGCTCTTTGGTTGGTGGTTCAGTGAGCCACAAGGGTCCAGGTTAGTTGACTCTGTTGGTCTTCCTGTAGAGCCCCTATGCCCTTAGGGGGTTGCAATCCTTCCTCCTATTCTTCCATAAGAGTCACCAAGCTCTGTCTGCTGTTCTACTGTCTTTAGTCAACAGGGAAATACAAATCGAAGAAACTCCGATGTTCCATCTTACACCCATCAAAACGGCTAGCATCAAGAACTCAATTGATGTAGCACATCTTAGCAAGGATGTGGAGCAAGGGGAACACTCCCCCATTGCTGGTAGGAGTACAAACTTATACAACCACTTTGGAACTCAATTTGGCATTTTTTTTTTCAGAAAACTGAGAACAGTTTTACCTGAAGCCCCAGCTATACTGTTCCTGGGCATATTCCCAAAAGGTGTTCTACCATATCACAAGGGTACATGCTCCATTATGTTTATAGCAACCTTATTCATAACAGCCAGAAACTGGGAGCAACCTAGGTGTTCCACAACTGAAGAATGGATACAGAAAATATGGTACATTAACACAATGGAATTATAGTCAGTTATTAAAATCAAAGCCATTTATGAATTTTGCTGCCAAAAGTATGGACCTTGATAATATCATCCTGAGTCAGGTACCCAGTTCCAAAGGACAAACATCATATTTACTAACTTGTAAGTGGATATTAGCCATAAAACATAGGGTATTCATGCTATGCTCCACAGACCCAAAGAAGCTAAGGTCACAAGCAAGGATGCTTGAATCTCCCCTAGAAAGGGGGATAAAATAGTTATAAGAGGCAGATGGAGAGAAGAAACTGGATGGGAGAAGGGATATGGTAGAGAATTGGGGGCTGGGGGAGGTGGTTCAGAATCAAGTAAGGGGAACACAGGAGAGATGGCCAGATGGTTATGAGAATGAATGGATATCTGCAACTGACAGGGGTAGGGAGGGGGGACATTTCCTGGATGAGACAAAGATAAAAAAGAATAAAAAGGCACCCATGAATCAAAGGGGGTGACCTTAGCTGTGACTCATACCATTAGGAATATAGAAGAGGCCACCCTCTATAGCCAGGCAGGAAACATTCTCAGTGGAGCGCTAAGAACCCATTACATAATTCTTACATTTCAGTGTGTCTTTCAAAGTACCATCCATCTTTTTCTGACTTCTAATTTACATTCAACAAAAATTTGAAATCAATCGTGTGTGTGTGTATGTGTGTGTGTATGTGTGTGTGTGTGTGTGTGTGTGTGTGTGTGTGTGTGTGTGCATGTTTGTAAATCAGTGTGTTCCCTACAGTTACAATATTGGAAAAGTGATGATAAAACATGTATTTCTATTTAAAGACAATGGAAGTTAAAGATATATAAGGTGTTTGGTCTGTATGTTTAAGTTGGTTATAATTTATAGATTTCCTTCTTCTGTACCATTGAACAAGCTACCATTGAAAGACTGGTATTCTATTCTAGTTATTTGTAATAAAATGGTATTGATTGATATGCTTTGGACTCCTAAGCAGTGTTAATATAAATTTTCTCAAAACACTAAATATGTAATAGCCATATAGATCTCATTTGAAAAATTTATAGTCTCTATAGATACAAATGGCCTATTTGGCATTATACCAAAGCAAGTCCCAGCTCTGACAGCCTGCTCTTCCTGATTGATGGCATTAAAAGTTGTCATCATCAGGTCCTCAAAAAGGTTTCCTAGATTGGTCTTTTCCATCACCAGAGCTAAATATATATATCTAAGTATATATGTACTAAAACCTCCCTTCAACCTTCTCTGGAGCTCTGAGGTAGACAAAACCCTGTGTGTTTTCTTGGCCTTGAATGGTATGTGAAATAACTATTGCTCGTGTGATGAACAAATCCATTTTTGCATAATGGTAAGGTTCATCTTGCTCACCAGAACAAAGCCATTACTTTCTTGAGTTTTAGTACAGATAGTTTTCAGTGAAAACAATCTCATACAACACCACTGTGGGTTAAAGCAGCTCCTCCTCCTCTTCATTGCCTCTATAAGATGTGCTATGACTTACATTGCACCTTTTTCTAGATCTCCTTACCTGTGTCCTCTTATCAAAATCTCAGGTGGTAACTTTTCTTGGAAACAAAATCAATATACATCAGTGAGTTCAGATGAGGATATACTGTATTATATTGAGATAGGAATATCTTCTTATTCTATTCCAATAAGGATGTTGTTCATATGAAAAGCAAAGATTTGGGCATAGGTCCTAACTCAGGGAGCCTAAAATTGCATAGACGACAAAGTAATATTCTCAAACTGAGAAAGGAGTCTTCTCAGAGGCTTCATCATGAGTCTCTACTACCTCCTACATTCTGTACAACCTAAACTGTGAGATAGAAAAGTCTGATTTATTATCATCATTATTATTTTGTGACTATACATGTGTGTGTGGTGGAAGCCTCTCACACGGCACAATGTACACATGGGTATCAGAGGGAAGTACTGTAGAGTTGGTTCTCTCTTTCCATGTCATGTGCTGTATTAGGGTTCTCTAAATGAACAGAACTGATGGAGTGACTATACATGGCAAAAGAGGATTTATTAGATTGGATTGCACTATATGGTACAGGTGGCCAAACATTGGCTACTTCATACCAAAGAGGTCAGCAGTCTATACCTCTCACTAAAAATCTGACAGACTTGTGAAGTGCCACTGGTCTCCTGTCTACATTGGAAGCCTGGAGAAATTGAATCTAGTGTCAGTGGAAAATGTGGTAGCCACACCATAATGGAACTTGACAGAAATCATGGAGGCAAGCATACAAAGTTTCTTTAGGTCCCTTTATTTGTTGTGCCAATCAGTGTCATTGCCTACATTTTGGGTGTGTAGTCCTACTTTCAGGTAACCTGAGTCAAGTAGTCTCTCACAGATATGTCCATTGGTACTCATTTCAGTTGTGTCAGGTCAGTTTAGTTCAATTGTCAAGCAAGAGTAGACATCACACTTAGGTTCTGGGGCATCAAACTCAGATGGAAAGACTTGTAGGGATAATGTTTTGTTTTGTTTTGTTTTGTGTTTCCACTAAACCAATTTGTCATCCCAAAATGTCTATGTTTTAGGAACTCTGTTTTGATGGAATTTTATTATAACAGCCCTAGAAAACTCATATAGAAATCTATGAGCAGATGTCAACTCCATCTGCTCACTGTAGATACACAGACATATACATACATAGTGTATGACAGAACAAATGATATGGTACAAGAAGTAATATATGCTTAGGAAGAGTAACAACGTTATTTTATAAAAATACTTTTGTTTTGTGACTTAAAACATTAAAATTATGGGTTCAAACTATGAAATAAAACCATATAATAAATATGATAAAATTATATGTAAATGATATCCCAAAATTAGCTACCCACGTAAATTCTAGGACTTGGTTAGATTTCCTGTGGCCCTTGTATGCATAAATACATTGTTACTCATTTTTAGTATGACTATATATTATCAAAGACTCAAATAGGAACTCTCTGGCATATGATCCTTTGAGTGTTCATAATTGCCTATAAATCCACGTTATACCACTTCTGTGTTTATTACTATGGATTCAGTCTGCTATAAGATATGCCAGTGCAGTGTGTGCTTGCCTAAATATGCATGCACAGACAAGCAGGTGCATGTGCTTAAAAATCTAGAAATATGCTAATAGTATGGTTGCTGGAACAGATTGTAGTCACACTATCCACCCAAGCCACAAGTCACAGGGCTATATGCTACATAGTATATAAAGCTGATTTATCCCAGTGCATATCATCATACATGGAATATATAACTGTTTTATTTGATTTTCTGTTTGACTGTCTCATTAGACTTTCATAGAATGGAGGGACTTGGGAGTGTGTTCAGCAAAGGGCAAATAATAAAGACTTACTTAAAGTAGTTCAGGTTGATGAATACGTTCTTTTCTTAAAACCCTACATGCATTTCTTATTTGTCTCATTACTATCACCTGATGCTAGACAAGAAGCAGCTACAGGGTGAAAGTTTGTTTTGGCCCACCACCCAAGGCACATAACACAGATGATCTGGCAGGGAGACTGTGGAAACAGGATTGGTTCGCATTTGTGTCAGCTGGAGCTTGAGCGCATCTGGATGGATCAGGAGCAGAGAAGGTAATGCTGGGGCTCATGTGGCTTTCTCCCTTGTACCCTTTTTAATTCTTTGGATAGGGCTAGTCTTCCCATCTCAGTTAATCCTCTCAGAGAGATGAAACATCTTCACAGATGTACCCAGGGCTGTATCTCTTAGGCGACTCTAAACCTGGTCAGGTTGACAAGGAAGATAAATCATCTTCCCTCATTGGTCATTGTGTATTCATAATTTTTTCCATTGCTAAACACATATACTAAGGAAATCAGTGTAAATAACTATAACACATTGGCAGAAATACAGTCAGGGAGGATGGGCTAGATATGCTTTTAATAGATACATACATTTCTGTTGCTCTTTAGAAATTTAGAGTCCTCCTTTGTCCTAACACAGACCGAAGGATAAGTTGTTTAACATGTTTATATGGAAGAAACGGATGTTAGAGAAATTAAGTGTCAAAATGCATTCATTTACTATCTAGAAAGCCAGCCTTTTCTATTATCATTATAATATCGTAAATTTTCAATGAATACATATGTTTCTGAATTATATATTGAAATAAATTTATAATGCAGTCTTTTCATTAGCTTCATATTACTAAAATTATCGGGCCCAAAATATTTCTAGTAATAAAGACTAATTGCATCTAACACACTAAAGTATGTGGCTGCCCTTGGTGAGCTCTGGATTGGTTTCATGTGCCATCTCCCAATCTTAAGTACATGATGTGGCTGCCGGGGAAACCAGAAACTGCAGCGAGGTGTCATCAGTTTGGAACTAAGAGTTTTCTGTTGAATATTAAAGGTGTTTCAAGGGAATGATCAGTTTTGCTTCTGAACAATAACAAGAAATACCGCAACATGAGGGTGTGTGTGTGTGTGTGTGTGTGTGTGAGAGAGAGAGAGAGAGAGAGAGAGAGAGACAGAGACAGAGACAGAGACAGAGACAGAGAGACAGAGAGAGACAGAAAGACAGAGAGACAGAGAGAGGGACAGAGAGAGGGACAGGGAGAGAGGGAGAGAACCTGTTTACTTATAGCATTCTGTTTGGTTTTATTAAAGAACCAACATCCCTGGTGTTCTATACTGAAAGAAAGAAAGTGAAAAATGACTGAGTTCTGCATTTCCACGGCTCTAACGACTTATACTAATATATTCCTTTATCTAAATACTGATTTCTATTTAAAATTCAGCATGCAGGGATATTATGAATTCCAGTACAATGGATTCCAAATAATTGCTCTTTAGAAATGATGAATAGCTGTTTAAGAACATGAACACTGATAAGAACATGCTGCTCCTCACTAAACAATAGGCCCTCCACATTTACTGTGTCATGTATCCCAGAAATTAGTTTATTAGTTTTTATTGAATATAAAAGCCCAAGAGGATGACAGAGGTTAAATGACCCTTTCCTGAGAGCCCCAAACTTATTTCCTAAAATGTTTTTTGTTGCTTATGTGTGTGATTAAGAAGAGCAATGGCGACAGCATGCCTAAGCAGAGGCCGGCCCACAGAATGTGTCTTATTCTTTGTGTTCATTTGATTAGTGTGTGCAACCCAAAATGAAATGTGTCCAAGGTGGTTACAATGACCAACGGTTTCCAAAGCATGAATGTGAAGTTGTTTTGGAATTCTCTGCTATGTGTCACCTCATAACATCACAGAGGTTACAGGGACATCTTCCTTTAAGATGCAGTAAAATCATCTAAATCAAATAGATATTGTTCATCTCTCTTATGTAGCACTGGCCTGTGAGGGATGTCTTTATTTTTATATTCTTTCCCTTATTAGAGTACATGGTTTTTATACACTGGTCAGAAATGACATCCTGCTAGTCATGGCCAAAGTAGGAACAATAAAAATCCCATCATGTGAAAGTAATGTAAAATTTGTTTTTTGACAGCTAAAATTTTCTGTACTGGCAAGAAATTTTATTTCATAAATTTCATCAAATTTCATTTGGAGTGGTTGTGTTTAATTAAAATAAACATTCATTGATGTGGGGGAAGAACAAAGTTTTAAACTAAGTTATGACAAATGACACAAAGTCAAACAAAATCAACTGTTATTGACTCTATTAGTAAGATGTCCCTTCAGCACAGTTGATTCTATGCCTTTACCTTTCAAAAACAACAACAACAACAACAACAACAAAACAAAAACAAGAAATCTATGGAAAAATTACCTGCGTTCATCACAAAGTGGAAAAACAGTCTTCTATTGGAACTACAGCGTGGTGCAAAATTTACAAGATATCTTGTTCCCTGTGGGATGATTTATAATGTCATTGTTCTCAGGGTAGTATTTTATATTTAGAATTATCTATGTATGTTATATGTAGCTTTATATATGGAGTGCTCTATTTATATAGATAAACACATATAAATCAGGAAAACAACAGAGAAATTTCCAACTTATTCCCAGCATACTCTCCAAAAAATATAGATTAAACATTAAAAACCCATTTCCCACCTCATCTCTGCCATCAATATTAATAAGATTCAAGCTCTGTTCAGGAAAGAAATGCTGGTAGGGGCAAAAATGTGAAGAACCATGAAAGCCAAGTTACTATGGTTGTTTAAAAATGAGTAGCACTGTTGTACTGGCCCCAAAGTCTCAACTAGGAGTAAACCCAAAGCAGAGAAAACAGTCTTATATATTACAGCTACTGGGTAAGTCGACTTTTAATTACTCTTCATATTCCTGTATAAGTCTTGGGGGGATGGGCATTATTTAATTTTTTCTAGCAGTTGGTGGGGCCCTTTTTCTCCAGGACCGTTTCGTCTTCCTTTGGGTTTGCTGTTCTCCTTCTACCCATGGGTCCCAGGGAAGAACAGCTCCTCTATGTGCAAGCCATCCTGCTCATTGCTGGCCTTTGCTGCAGTACAAGTTAGGTTTTATGGTCTGATGACAGGTTTTCTGAAACCAGACAGTTTCTGAAAAGATGGTCTATTTGCATAAGCAATGCCATCCCAGGAGGTCTACTGAAAACACAATCAAAACTCACTCCAGCAAACCCTCCTGATCACCTCTTTTTTTCCCTCAGCTAACACCTCCTAAAGTTACCATCTGTATGCTAAAATGTCTTTGAAAGATTCCTCCTCTTCATTCCTTATGTGAACAACCTTCTCAAATAATCCAAAAATATATTTTAGTTTCCCACTTAGTCTGAATTGAATCCACAAATAGACTGTGTACGTACAATGACGATAACATTGTAGTCCTAAATAAAGTAGGAACCAGTTTTATAATCAGCTGACCAGAGCCTCCATTCCCCTCGTCTTCAGAGCTTCCCAAGAATGCATATTCCAGGCAGGAACTTTCCATCAGTGGTCCCCGAAGCACTGGGGATTGTAGCGGGTGATGCACAGTGCCTTTACCTTAAATCCTTCCTACAGTTACCCACCCACAGAAATAGGCAAATCTATGGGGCTAGGTGTAAAAGAGGCTAGAGCAAGCAGGCAACATGCATATATAGAATACCAAGAAGGGCTTATTAAGCAAGTCACATCACAGACAAAGCCTACCTGGGCTTCTAACCATATTAAAGCAAATCCAGCCTCAAAATGGTCCTTTAGAGCTGTACTAAGAATTTATCATATCATAAAGATCCTTTGACTATAAATGTCTGCCTTGACAAGCAGTAAGGACCTGCTCTCCTATCTGAAATCATGGCTACAATTTGGTTTCACTCTCTTGTGCTTCATGGAAACAGTAAATGTTACGACCTACTGGATACTGGGCAACAGTAGAAATTCTTCCAACAACTTTTCCCATCTATTTCTTTTGTCTGGTATTTAAAAATATTTAAAATTTTACTTGCCTCCTGGATTGTCCAGTCTAGAGTGCTCCTTGTCTCTCCTTAAAAATGTCATGTTTGGCCTTTAAATATGATTTTCCATAAAAAGTAGATGACGTTTTAGAGACATAATGGTTCCCAGACCTGTGGCAGGAATGGGTGGAATATGACTATTAACAAGAAAAGAAGACATGTATTTCTTAATTAATTAAATAAATAAATAATGTACAGTTTCACCATATACCCTAGGCTGCCTTTGAACACTCAGAAATCCCACCTCAGCATCAATTATGCTGGAATTACAGATATGTACCACAACAACAGTGTATTCTACATTCTTTAGACATATAGTTATTTTCTTTTGTCTTCAAGAAATTATGTATGTTTTTATACTCTTATTTTTTTGAAAGTCTAAGGTGATACATTAACAAATCTTTATCTTAAATCAAACCTTTAAAATAGTCTTCTGTGTTCAAGAGTTGGCTCAGTTGATCAAGTATCTGCTGAGTAAGCATGACGACCTGAGTTCAAATTTCCCAAATGCATATAAAAGCCTAGCACCTGGTGAGGGAAGGAGACTGATCAGAGATGGGTAGATTCTGGATTTCACTGGCCAGCTGGTTAAACGGACCCCTTATTGAGCTCCAGGCTCACAGAGAGATCCTGTCTCAAAAATATAGAGTAAAAAGCAATCAGGAAAAAACATCTAACACTCATGTCTGATCCCTGCCACATAGAAGCATATCTACAGGCCCTCACACATACACTATGTACTATGTTCAGGACTCTCTGGGATGCAGAGCAAGGGTCCACATTTAAGTAAAAGGGAAAGAGAGACAAGACCCCTCTGTCCTGACAGTTAGTCAGTGAATGTGTAGAATCTGAGTGAGAGGAAGTAGAATGGGAACAAGAAGACATTGAAGTGTCCGTTAGTTATGGTTCATTGCCCATCAAGCAGAGAATGTGAGGGAACTAGACCCAGAAATTTCTACAGTGTTCTTTTACCTGAGCTAAAGTCAGTCAGCCAGACATGCTTCTGTGTGTGAAATTGTGCTCTCCCTCCATATCTCTGGCCACTTTCTCTTATCTGCTCTCAACTCTTTAAGGAATGTGGTGATTATGGCTTTTGCCAAGGTTTCCATTTCTTTAAGGAGAAATAAAGATAACATGAATCTGGTTGAGGGCATCAGGGAAATCTGAGTAGCAAGACTCCATGATAAGAGATCCCTTCTATAAAGGCACCGCAATAAAAATCTACCATGTGTGCTGATTCCAGAGAGGAAGCCTTCAGTCACAGAAGGGTTCAAACAGGGACTGAAAAGCAAGTGTGGACTTGTGGATAAATCATTTGTGCCAAGGTCCTGTGGTTTTAACCTGCTTCTTCATCTCACTTTGTATGAGTTATGCTTGGATCTCTTTGCCTGGTAAATACTGAAAGAGCACAGATATAGAAAGACACGTGGGGTTACTAGCTTTACAGTTTACCACCACTAGCCAGTCCAGAATACAAAGAAAGTGCCCCTACCTTGTGACATTAAAATACTCATTGTGTACAATCTATCTTTCTTAGCTGCAAGTCAAAGACTCAGAAGTCTTTTATTACTATGTCATAAAAAAACCTGAGTCAAATGTAGGTGTCATCTCATCAATGTTTGGGAATTCCATGATTAGTTTCACCATGTTTACTCTCTCAAGCAATGAGGCTGCCTTCTTTTTAGTCCTCCATAACCATAAAGTAGAACCTACATCTCTTGGGGATTTTGAACAATATGCCTCTCACTTAAACATGCTGTTTCAACTCTAATTATCTGAGCAAACTGTCAAGTTAGCATCTTTTCTGTGGGAACCAAGCCAGCAAACTGAGCCATGCCCTTGAGGCTCTCCAGACTTCAAGATCTTGAGATTCTTGTTGTGGCATTAATGGATTTTTTTTCCCCAGTGGAGTTACTGGAAAAGGAAAGGCAGCTTCATCTATGAAGACTTGAGGATTTGTACTTGGTGCCATTCTGGCTGGTTAGGTTTTCTTAAAGTGTGATATGTATTTCAATGGAAGAAAATTTGGTCCCTACATTCAGGGGGAGAAAACCTTGTTACTCAGCAGGACCCATTCTCTGAATCAACTGTTTGGAATCCAGCTGTTGACTGCTGATCCAGCTCATGCTGTTTTCTCTTTCCTTACCTCCGCTGATGCTGAGTCTCATCATCCTACCAGTTATGTTTTCAGGACTTCTTTTCAGACTAAGGAGGGAGGGAGTACTGACTCAGTTCATGCAGAAGTTGCCTATGCATCCCGACCCAACCAAAACTTAGCCCAGTGCTCATGCACTGGGGGAAACTAAATTTGGGGTGTTATTGTTCTTCTCACTTCTGGTAGTGTGGCTAAATCTACTCTTTGAACACCTCTAAACATGATCTATCATGTCCGATCACAGACTAATTCCTCCAGGGTCCAGTATTAGTGTTCTAGTGCAACAATCAACTCAACCACATCTCTTGGCTATAGAAACAAATCTGTGTCATTTTTTTTTTTTTTTTGGTCTGTCTTAGACCTTTGCCAGCTTTTCTGAGAAAAATCCTCTCACCTGATGGTCAAAATATCTAGTGTTCATTGGGTGTTCAGTGTTCCTAATTGCAGGTATCTGATGATATTGAGTAGTGAAATGCCTTTTGACTGAAAAAGATTCCAATCTACTCCCTGGTCACATTGTAGCCTTTAGCTAAAGGAGAGAACAATTTAATCATTGGAAACAACTGTCTCTAACAATAGGATTATTCATCTTAGGTACATCTTGAGTGAAGATCCCAGGAGCCAGAGATCATATAGACATTTTCTCAAAGTTCAAGCAGCTGCCTTCTGAGATAATCTTTCTTTCTCTAATAAGAAACTGGATCACTCTCACTGGTACACTGCCTTGGAGAAAGCATGGCTTGGTAACATTGTGTAAGTTTTTCTCTACTGCACTATTAACAACTAATGAGTTGAGTTTGGACATAATCGAAACAAAAAGAGATGATATTGTATGTGCCCAGGTACAGACTCAAGCATTCAAGTTTCATGACAGAAAAGAAAAACAACCCACCAACCAATCGGCAACATGAAAAATGGCATCTTGGTTTTCAGTGATGTAGGAGACAGAGAGTCAATAATGGTGTGTTGATTTTCAAAAATTTCCAATAGAGCCTTCTTCCTAAAGGAAGATGTCTTTATGTAGATCTCAACGGCTTATGTGTTTGTGTCCCAAATGCTACCAGTTTTCTGGTCTATCCTCCCTATGAGAGAATACTTAGTGAGGCTCAGACCTTTATCCACACATGCAAAAGGTCATAATGCATCTCTGTGTCTTTCTCTGGACACTCTTTGTCACTTCATTTTCAGTTATGTCACCTAGGTGGTAGCATGCATAGGCACATCTGGGGCAGACTGGGCCAAGTCATTCAAAGAGCAGGCGCTAAAACAGGTCCCTGAAGAGATTTAGGGTCCTGCAAAAACATCTAGAATGCCAGTGTTGGTTGAGTTTTATCAGTGTGCCCAATGCGTTTCAGCTAAGAGACAGAGAATATACTTTTATCATCCTAAAGTGACAATGAGTGTTCTTAAATTTGAACTGTTTGTGTAGAAAGAGAAAGTAAAGCTGCCTGTTCCTTCATAGCTAAAATATTAATTTTCCAGAGTACACAATCTGAAGCCTCCTGAGTTCAGTTATATTGATTAACTATACAAGTGTGCCCTGGAAGGAGCCCATATTAGCTCCAACTCATTGTCAAGGATGTTTAAAGGATGTTCAGTGAAGGGAGAGTCTAGGTAATCCTTAGCATGTCGTATATTTTGTACCTGGATGGTTGTTTCCAGTCTAGAAGATGTCACCTCAGAAATGAGCCAATCTGAGTTTCAAAGGTATGTTCTGAAATTCCTTGTGGTTTATTTGCTGAATTTGGACACACAAATAATACTGGGAACTCTGACCAAGGCTAAAGTTGAACCAGTTTAATCCTGTTGATTAGAGTCCTGTTGATAGCTCTAATTTCATACTAGACAAAATGAACAAATGGCAGACCAGTTTTTGGCAATCTGCTCTTTGTGATCCTGAATTAAATTTCATGTTTATACTATTCTTTACCAGAAGACAAAATATCAAAGAATAAGACATGGAAATGGGAGAGACAAAGATAAAAAAAATTGCAAAGTATTTAAAAGTATATACTAAGATATTGATTCATATAAATACAGCATGCTGCTTAACATGTAGTTTGTGGCTTTATATATGTGTCTATAAGCAGATAATTGCATAAAGGATAATTGCATAAGGATGCTTGTGTACACAACAAATGAGTTGAATAAATGTCAGAATCAAATTAGCATGCAATTACTTACTCAGCATTTTTTTCTTTTAGATATTTTCTTTATTTACATGTAAATTTCTCCATTCCCAGTTTCCCCTCCAAAAAACAAAGAAACAAACAAAAACAACCAAAACAAACCCCTGTTGCCTCCCACTTCCCCATGCCTTCCACCTCGCCCTCTCCCACTTTCTGGCCCTGGCATTCCCCTACACTGGGGCACAGAACTTTCACAGGGCCGAGGTCCTCTTCTCCTATTGATTGAAATTGCAATCCTCTACTATACACATGCTGCCTGAACAATCAGACCCCTCCATGTGCAGCCTTTGGTTGGTGGTTGAGACCCTGGGAGCTCTGAGGGTACTACTTAGTTCATATTGTTGTTCGTCCCAAGGGGCTGCAAACCCCTCAGCTCCGCTGGTCCTTTCTCTAACTCCTTCACTGGGGACCCTGTAATCAGTTCGATGGATGGCTGTGAGCCTCTACATCTGTGTTAGCCGGGTACTGTCAGAGCTTCTCAAGAGATAGCTATATTTAGGCTGGCTTGCCCTTCCTTCAGTCCCTGCTCCATAGTTAATCTCTGCAACTCCTTCCGTGGGTATTTGGTTGCTCTTTTAAAGAAAGAATGAAATGTCCACCTTTTGGTCTTCCTTCTTCTTGAGTTCCTTGTGAAATGTGGGTTGTT
>NW_022196913.1:30695100-30744216 GCF_008632895.1 Mastomys coucha
TACACTGTAGCTGTCTTCAGACACACCAGAAGAGGGCACCAGATCCCATTACAGATGGTTGTGAGCCATCATGTGGTTGCTGGGACTTGAACTCAGGGCCTTTGGAAGAGCAGTCAGTGCTCTTAACCGCTGAGCCATCTCTCCAGCCCCGAGTTTGCTCTTTAAGTGCTTCTACTTGTTTACTTGTATTCTCCTGTATTTCTTTAAGGGAGTTATTTGTGTCCTTCTTAAGTTCCTCTATCAGCATTATGAGATATGCTTTTAGATCCAATTCTTGCTTTTCTGGTGTTTTGGAATATCCAGGACTTGCTGCAGTGAGAGTACTAGGTTCTGATGAAGCCAAGTAGTCTTGGTTTCTGTTGGTAGGATTCTTGCGTTTGCCTTTTACCATCTCTTGATTTTTGGTGATAGATGTTCTTAGTGACTCTGACCAGAGCTTGTCCTGTCCCTGACACCCTTCAAGACCCCTGAGAATCGTGGGGCCTGTGCCTCCTGGCTGGCTGCTCCCGGCTTAGGAACTCACCAGAGAGAAGATGGCGGCTCTCACCGGAGACTCTGGGTCAAGGCGGTCCCTGGAGGCAGACCCTCTACTTGCAAGGAAGGGGCAGCTAAGGTCACTGATCCACCTCTGTCACTTGGAAGCTGAGAGGATCCTGTCCCTGCCGCCCTGCGGCTCCCCTGCAACTCATGGGGCCTGTGCCTCCTGGCTGGCTGCTCCCGGCTTAGGCTATTTTTAAATATATCATGTATTTCATTTGAAATAGTTTTTTTTTTTTAATTTTTATTACATACACACACACACACACACACACACACACACACAAATACACATGACATACTTAGTTTAGGTGCATTTTATCTTAAATATATTTTTGAAAAGTAAAATCAACAGTTGACCACAGCTAACCCTTTTTTTTTTTTTGCATGAAATTCTATGTAGGAGACAAGAACTCTGCCTTTATATCATAGATAAAAAAAGTCAGATGACCTAAATAATGACATATGACCCTCAGCATGAGTTTGGTCATTTTTAGAAATGTCAAAAGAAAGGGAAAAAAAGCCACTAAGCTGTGTATAGTAGTTCTTCTGGACATTGCCAATCTGCCCCATTTACCCCAGTATCTCAGGCTGTTCATATGCTTGAGCTTACTATTATTATGGGCTGATAGTGTTCCATTTTGCACAGTGACCAGAGGGCTACAAAGCTGGCAGCTAGTAGAAAGTACTGAAGCTGAAACAGCCAAATCATTTTTCAACCATTATTGCTTTAACTGAAGATTATTTCTAAAATTCTATTTAAAGTAATGATGACTTTTTTCTCCTTTGTGATAGATAATTTTTTATTGGAAGTAGGTTTCAAGGCTAAGTAGCTATTACTATTTTTACTGGAACAAAATCTTTAATAGGACACTGAAAGGAATTAATAATAAAGAAAGGTAAGATGTTCTCAGTGGTGGTTATGAAAGGAGGTCAGGATAATGAGCCTATCTTCAGAGCGGAAAGAGCATGCTCATGCTCATATTATAATCACATCAATATGCTCGCCTATTGCCACTTTAAAAAATAATCATCCCTTGAGTGCTAATACAGTTGTCTTGCCATTATTAAGACAGAGGCTGCTGGGTTTTACATGAACTCATTGCTGAGGAAACCTTACATAAGAATTCCTGTTTCTGTGGTGTGTTTTATACCCCAGGCATTGAAATATATACTCACTAAGCACTAGATCATTGTATCACTTATTTTCCCACTCCCTGTGACAAACTACTTGTTAGTGAGAAACTGTTTAAAGGAAGAGACGTTTACTTTGGACCACAGATTCAGAGAATCCATTGTGTCAAGGAAGTCATAGTGGCTAAAGTGGCTTAGTCTGTGGTAGTTGGAGCTTGTGGTGGCAGCTCCTCAAATCTTAGCAAGGAGCAGACAGGAGTCACTGAGTCCTAGAACAGAATTAGAGGCCCACTCCTAGTGTATAGTAACCCCAGGTAAACACTATGTCCCAATGATTATACTACCTCCCAAGAGCATCACCATCTGGGGACCAGGTATTAAAAGGTGAGACAGAAAGGGGACAATTCACATTTAAACTATTGCAATCATCTCAGCATGACAGCTTACCAGTAAACAGCATTATATCTGCTTTCAAATGAAGCAATGTTGGCACAGACAGGTGGTTGCTCATTATATTATGCATTATAAGGATACATTCTAATGAGAGGCACAGCTGCAAATTGAACTTAGGAAATATGTCCTTTTCTCCAACAGCTGAATAATGTGTAAATGTAACACATTTTCTTTATCCATTCATCTGCCAATGCATATCTTTGTGGCTTCCAAATTTCTGGCTATTATGAGTAGAGCAGCAATGAACATTGTTGAGCGAGTGTCTCAGTGGTAGGAGAAAGCATCCTTGGGGTATGTGATCTACTCAGCTTTCTAAGCAATGGTCACATGGATTTCCACGGGCGATGCAGCTCTGTAGTCCCACCAGCAATGCATTTGGTGTTCCCTTTACTCTGCATCCTCACCAGCATTCTGACTGGTGTATGATGAAATGCCAAGTAGTTCTGATATGAATCTACCTGATAACTAAGGATGTTGAACATTTCCTAAAGTGTTTTTCAGCTAACATTCCTCTTTTAAAATTTTTCTGTCTATATCTGTATCCCGTTTCTTATTGGGTTGTTTGTCTTTTTGATGCTTGATGTCTGTGTTTTCCTTCTTTAGTTCATTACATATTTTTATATGTAAGCACTCACTCTATCAGATGTTTAGTTTGTAAAAATCTTTTCCATTCTGTAGGCTGCTGAACTGTACAAATGATGTTTTCCAATTCAGAAGCTTTTTAGTTTCATAAGGTCTAATTTACTAATTTTTCTTCTCGGTGGCTTTGTTGCTGGTGTTCTATTTGAAAGTGTTTTCTCAGTGAGTTCAAGACTATTCCACACTTTCTCTTCCATCAAATCTGTGTATATGGTTTTGCACTGAGGTCTACGTTACATTTGGAGCTGAGTTTTGTACAGATGGTAAGAATGTATCTATTTGCATTCTTCTACAGGCAGTCATCCAGTTTGACTAGCACTAATCCCAAAGGTCGTTTCAACTATTAGAACCTAGCTTTCAAAGCCATTCTTCTAAAAGTCATTTGAGAAGATTCACTCTTAGAATATTTGAGAGCTTTAATGCCGTAACCAAAAGCTTCTTTAAGAGAACAAACTACAAGAAAGGTAAGCAGAACAATCGTTTTCTCTGTGTCAATGATACAAAAATTAGAATATTTTAGAACTCCTAGGTGTTGGTGGGTCTCCCATGTAAAACACTTATAAAAAGCTTACTTGGTGTTCATGTAACAATGCTCACAATGCCTGTGGTCTGTGCATCTTGTGAACTCTCTTTCCTTTGGTTTCATCAGCAGACTGACCCTCACCAATTCAGAATAAGGTTAATGATATGTCTATTTCCATCATCCTGTTCATCAGGCAACACAGTTAAACAATGCTGGGACTATGCGAGGGTTGAAATCAGTTGCCAGTTATATTAAAAATGTTGTTCCTTTGCAGTTATATTATTAAAAATATTTTGAGATTGTAATGTGATTGAATTATTTCTCCCTTCCTTATCTTCCCTTTCAACCCTCTCATATCTCCCCACCTTGCAAATATCATGGCCTCTTTTAATTTAATTATACATATATATATATATAAAATGTATGTATATATATACATGTATATACATGTGTACACATGTATACACATATATATACACACATGTATATACATATGTGTGCATATGTAAATGTATATGCATATATGTATATATATGGATATGCAATTGTTACAAATAGATATAATTGTTACGTATATGTAACTAAATTCATAAATACATCCTGCCCAGTCTGTATGTATTTATGTTATTGCTACATTTGTATTTACAGTGTTGATAGTTGTTATTGTATAAATAATTGGTATGCTCTTTCCTGGAGAAGATTACTTCTCCTACTCTCAGAGTTCTGTGGTTGCATATGTTCTTTATAGTATTGAGGTCTCCTGAGCTCCCAGCCACTCTATGTTAGCTTGAGAGAAGAAAACTATCACCTAAACATCAGCTGCTCTCTCACCTCCCTTCTCCTTTTTAGCTGCATACATGGGCTTTAGCCACGTTGCTTTTGTTTTGTTTATCAGTTTTATCCACTGCACTTCTTCCCACCAAACTTTGGATTTGCTGATATCTTGAACTAGCAGCTTTTCTTTCCAGCTGTGCTGGGTGCATGATCACAAAAGGGTGCACATACACAACCTACTCGAACAGGGATTTTGAAGTTTTACCTGTCTCATGATCTTCAGTATCAGCTGCACGTAAGGCAGAACCCATTACGTGTTACCTGTCAAAAGTGTCTATAAAATAAGTAATCCTTTCAAGTGTTGTCAGACCCTTCCCAGTTCCAAACCGAAGCCACTTCAATGGGTAGCTTGGTTTCCATAGGAGGGCAAATAAATAATCAATACTTCAAGATTTTTTGTTACTTTCAAATACATTTGAGGGTTAGACTGTATGGCAGAATAACTTACAACATTCTACTTGATTTCTCCTCAATGAAGAAAATAATCATTGCATGCAACAGCATCTGATAAGCCAATTTCATTGGCCAAAGCTATAAAGTGTTCTTATCTGTGTACCTCTGAATCTTCAATGTATATCAATTAGGTAAGTCTATCCTCCAGAAAGCAGCTGTGCCTTAGAACAGATTTCTCAGTTGATATAAAATAGCAGTAATTATAAGTGTTAGGTATTGTGCACCATAGCCAGTCTGGAGGAAGAAAATTGTCTCTACTTGGATTACTGGGACATGCATAGGAGGGAAAGTGTGCATTGCATTACTGCATCCCTCCCTTCACTATTGTAAAGTCAGTAGGGGGCATGAGAGAGAGTTGAAAGGACCATGGGAACAAACATTAGGCTTGAATCATGGACCCCTGGATGCAGCAATAGATTTGAACAATCAATGACATGCAAACTTCTCTTTGCAATTTGTCCTTGGTCAGTTGCTATAACTGTTCCATTGTGTTTCATTTTAACTAGGAGTCTCTCAGCCTAATGGATCTGACATCCAAATGCAAGTTGATAAAGTGTGTACAAAGACTTTTTAAAATGCTTCTCAAGAAAGATTCTGCCATCCTATAATCATCTTATTCATGCTGAAGGCACACTACTGTCTTTGGGGAATATTTAAATTTGTGAAACATGCAAAATAGGAATTAAGTGACACTTCTGAAAAGCTGCTACTCAGAGAACAATGAGTTGTTACAGCATTTATCCTGAGAGCAAACGATAAAAGATTTTAAAAATTAACCAAACAGGCTGTTATCCCAGCAATAGTATTCCCAATCTCATCATTCTACCAATAGGAATTCAGAAAGTGTCAGTTTGCTTGAATAAATTATTTTTTCTCAATTTAGAAGAGGTTTTAATTTCTTAATTTCCGTATTCTAAAAATCCATTTCTAAGTCTCATATAGGTCTACACGAAAAGTCCCATAAAATAAAATGAAAGTCCCGAGAAATTACTAAAATGGACACGCCATCTACGACCCCACCCCCATTCAGTTCTTGCTGGTTATCATAACTCGACTGTCAGTTTCTGCTAGCAAGCTTTTGCTTTCATCCTATATCTGATTTTCTGAAGTCCTAGATTTTAAGTAAGCACAATACCAGTCTTTAGGAAAACATAGCAACAAATACATAATGACCAAACTAAGCAAATTGGACTCTGATAACATTCTCTTCTCTGGC
This sequence comes from Mastomys coucha, assembly GCF_008632895.1. Classification (NCBI taxonomy): domain Eukaryota; kingdom Metazoa; phylum Chordata; class Mammalia; order Rodentia; family Muridae; genus Mastomys; species Mastomys coucha. Next base: position 30,700,890 of record NW_022196913.1, read on the forward strand.
TGACAGGGTTTGAAAGAGTTTGAAATGAGAGGCTGCTTTAAGTCAATCACATGCTAAAAAGTAGCAATGGGAGCTGGCACAGCTGGAAATGACTCTGAGTGGTCAGGTCTTGCATACATGCAGCATCACATTACTACACATGAAGCCTTTAAAATACATTTGTATTTACATATTGCAGCATTCTAAACAGATAACCAGGGCAGGTGTTATCAATCATGCCAAAAGGATGGAATTCTTATATGTGTTACAAAAGAGACACATCACAGAAAACTGTTGAGTTTGTGTTAGAACTTTCTGGTCTCAAATATGTTATATGCATTTCTGCTTATAGTAAGTTAAAAACCAAGATGCAATTTTTTTTCTTACATAACAAAAGCTCACAAAACTCTATAATACTAGGAGTCCAGGTGTGCTGGTGATTTTATTTTTAATATTTTGCAAGTTACTTGGCTAAAATTTCAGTTCTTGTTGAAATGTAAAGGCCTGAAATGATTCAAAAATATTAAGAGCAATTTAAAAGTGTATGATCTTTTAGCAGTGCTTGTCTATATTTATCATATTGAAAGTACAAAACAGTGTACCAGATCAGATGTGGTTTTAAAACCTCTTACTGTGATCCTGTTGGGACCGGCAGATAATTGAAAACACTTAACAGACTATTTCAGGGAATGGTGCCAAGGATTGAATAAGAGAATTGCATTTGGTTTTTACACGCCAGACAAAAGTCACCTTAAATGATGCTAACAGTGGTTAGAGGAAGGAAGGGAATTGGGTTTGGGAAAGGCATAATTTACATAAAGTGCTTTTTATCTAACATTTTCTTTCCTTTGTTGAATTTGACAATTTACTAGAGCCTTTTTGGGAGTGTCTGACAACCCTTTTAATTAAGCAGCAAGCAGTGAAAAAAAATGACAGGCAATGTGTTTCTGAAGTATTAATGCAATTCTTGAGCAAATTTACCCCCTCGAGGGGAGCTCTAATTCTGAAGACACAATTCAGTATTCAGCTCTGTCTCATATAGATCTCAATATGGATTAAAACTGATGTGCTTATTCATTTATATCTCTCTCACCTCTAACTTAAACTAGCAATATTTTTGTGTGTAGGTGCTGCAGTAAGGCCTCAATGTTTTATAAAAGACAAAGGCTGTCAATATTTCTACCATAATTACTTGGAAGTTACAGACAGTGATTTTGAGGGTCAGCAAATACTTAGGACCAGTTAGCAATGTCAATGCTGGGAACAGAGGATGAGTTGCTAAGGTGTTGCATAGCTTCATATTAATTCCATAAAGTGCACCAGGTCCTATGCAGAAAAGCAACCTAATAGATGTCCTGTGCTTCATTGGTTCTGCAGTTGCCCTGATCAATACCCAGATTAGTAGAGTTCTCAGTGGACTCTAGCTATTGTTTTCTATTCTGTTCTCCTAGTTCAACACACCATTTGGATCACTCTGCTCTTCAGTTTAGGAACTGCATTCTGTACAGAGACCACTTTCTATTGGTATGATCAGAAAGAGGATCAGAAAGTTCTAAGTGGGGAGAAAACTCTAGTGAACAGGAAGGCAGTAAAATATTCAGTCCTAAAGCATAGAAGTAAAGGTAGTTTCCCTAATTTCTTCTTGTACAAAGTTCTTGTTAGAACTGACCACGTGAAATTCAGTTTCATGGGTGAATTTCAATTAATACTATTGTGTAATGGTATTATTTTCCTTGCCACTGGAAAATATGTCAACTATACTGGCTATCTCATATATAGCTTCATTGACTAATGTGTCCAGATATGGAGGAATATCTCAATATGGCTGTAATGGTTTGAATGAAAACTGGTCCTAATAGATTTGGGTATTTTAGCATTTGAATTCCATTTGGTAGCTTGGCTGGGAGGATGTGCTGATTGAATGTTTAACCATCAGGGAGTGGTACATTTTAAAAGGTTTGAAAGGATTCAGAGATGTGGTCTGGTTGAAGGAAGTAGGTCACTCCGACAGGCTCAGATGTTTTAAAAGCCCATGCATGTCAAACCCGGTGTCTCCCTTTTTCTCTGCTTATGGATCATGATGTAACACTCCGCTTCTGTTCTGGTGTCTGCCTGCATGCTTTCCTGCTTCAGGCCATGATAATAATGGACTAAAACTCTGAAACTGCAAGGAAACTCTCAATAAAAGGCTTTCTTTTGTGAACATTGTCTTGGTCATGAGGTCTCTTCACAATAATAGAATAGTGTCTAAGACAGGGATGTTTAAGTGGTGCAGTCCTCTGGCAGAAGCGTGCCACTAGGGGTGGACACTGAGAATAAAGCCTCCACCTCATTCCAGTTCTTTTTCTCTTTTGGTCCTGCTCATCATTCAAAATGTAAGCTCTCAACCTCTGTCCCTGCTGTCATAACTGCCACTTGGAGCCAATCCTCCCACTATGATGTACCATTCTCCCTCTGGAACCATAAGCCAAATAAATTCTTTCCTTCATAAGTTGCTTTACTATAGGAACAGTAAAGAAACTATGAGAACAGCTATGGTGGACTAGTCTCTGTCTTCTAATATAGTCATAGTTTATTTTGATTGATTTTTTTTTTCTTCATGTTTTTCAAGAACTAGAATTTTGTGTTGATAAGGAGATAAAAATGATCAATGTGGAGATTTTTAGTCAGTGAGAATATGTCTAGACATTTGAAATATACTCATGTAAGTAAACATCCATTTTTTAGGTTAGTCTTCTCTTGAAAAAAGTATGTCATGCATAGAACATTTTCTGAGTGAAGAAGCAAGTCAGAATTTGTGATCATTATCGATTCTTGATGAAGCCAGGATGCCACAGTGTCATGGACTTTTCTTCGAAGGCCTTCATGCTGTGTACTCATCAGCTGCTGCGTAGCTTCATCTGGTAGGAAAATATAATGCTTTCTCTTTATTCATTTTAATTTATCATGTCATATTTTCATTGGAAAGTCACCAATTATGACTACAAACACTTTCCAAAATATTTATTGTTAAACGTATAAATTACCCCTGATGTAGGCAAACTTCAGCATGCATAGAACACATTTTAAATGAAAGGAGAAGAAGCTCTTGTATAGCCTCACTTAATCACTGCAAAGACTCTAAGTAATGACAATGCAACAGGATAAAGTGCTAGGAACCCTGACTGGTAGTTTTCTGAAGTTCATTACCAAATTATGTCAGAATGCAAGAGAAAAAAACTAGTTAGAGCTCATGTTTGGGATCTTTTGGGGCAAACAGAAAATTCTCTAAATTTCCATACATGTAAATGTCGGCAAGTTAATTTAGATGGCAATAAAATTGGGGAGCGGGGGCCTTTGCCCTCCCTTTGCTTTAATAATATAGGTTAGTAAGAGTTTGGAATTCTACCACTCTGGAAGAGGTGGAGAATTTGATAGCATGGTTGAATAGCTTCGAACTTGAGGTGGAACTTATATTTTGAAAGGATCACTTTTGGTCTAGAGGATGGAGAAACAGAGAATCAGGAAAAGAAGAGTGATAATGTTGGAATCTCACCATCATTTTTGAGCCTCAAGGCTAATAACTCAGTTAACATGGCAGCCAAAATGAGACACACTTGGAGATGAAAATCAGTAGAACTTGGTGTTTGAGCAGAAGTAGAATGAGCAAATGCAAAGTATGACATAACCTGTTCTGAGTCAATGCAACACTATCAATAGACACTTTACTGGCAAACCTCCTAAAATATGACAATCCACCTGACCAGGAAATCTACTCAAAACAAGTTTGAGCTGGGGAACTGGCCTTATGGCAAATGTACAATCATGAGAACTCAAGTTTAGAACATTACAACCCATGTAAAAGACAAATGGGAGTGTTAGCTTGCCTGTACTTCTACCCAATGAAGGCAAAAACAGAAAAATCCCTGAAATAAACTAGGTAGCCAGATTAGCTTAAATTGTGAGCTCCAAGGTTCAGTGATGGATTGTCACCTAGAAGTATCAGCCAAATTAATTATTTTTCTCCTCTAAGTTGTTTTTTAGGCAGAGTGTTTTATCATAGTAACAGAAATCAAATTAGAACACTTACAACATATACATGCATACAAAAAATTCAAACTTCATGTAAGTGTATATGAAAATGCCATACTTAAAAGTTTACATCATACATAACAGTTAATATCATGCTAGATGCAGAATTATGTGGCTTATACAGCATCATAATAGATAGCATACAAATATTGATATTGACTATTAATAAGGAAAACATATATATTTATATTTGCACCTCGAAACTGCACAAGTATCTGATTCTACTTTATCATATCATTACTTACTGTGTAAAACTGCAAGACTTACTGTGTAAAACTTACTGTGTAAACTTACTGTGTTAAACTGTTTTGCTTAAGTCAACAAGTATTTTAGATACTGAAAAATTGCCCTCACTGTGAATCAGCTGTGTGTGGCACTTGGTGTATTGAAAGGTGCTTTGGAGTTGGTTCTCCTGATTGTTGTCATATTACAAATAAATGGGGTTTTGTTTCAGTTGGAGCTATACTCAGTGGGGAGGAATCATTTGTTGGACTCTTGTTTGTTTAGGTAATGTCATCCAATCTAGTAAAGAAAAGGTACACAGAATAACGGATGGACAAACATCCTGTGTTTGAAGACAAATGTCACAATTCCCTAATTAAAACCAAGAAGAAAAATAACAGGACTTGAGCTGATCTACTAGGAGGGTTTGGCTCACCTCTTGTTCACTCAGCTTCTGGGTTAATCGCAGCTGAGGACACATTTTTCGACTCAGAGTCTCCAGATTCTTTAAGTCAGAGCATAGTTTTAGTAACATAATACTTTGCTTGCTTTTAAAAAAGGGAAGAAATGCTGGTAGCTATTAGTTCTGTGATGCGAATAACAGTAAAGAATCAGATACATTATCTGTACCTTGCAATATCCTTGCTTATAAATCATTTCTATACAAATCTATAGATGTAAAAGTTACACTTTAATTAAATAGCTTATATAAGTTAAGAGAAGTAGACAGTTAGATACTGGAATTTAAATTTGTGAGAACCAACAACCACTCTTTGCCTACTGCATTATAAAGCAAGGAGGTAGCTACCATACAGTATAGGGAGATAAAGAGAAGAGAGATTTGAAACAATATAATTATATTTTTTTTCATTGATATACTTTTAGTATTTTTACTTTAATTCTTAAGAGCTATATATTCCATAATGTAGAAAATATAGCATTTTTGAGTATCATTTTTCTGAATAATAGAGCAGTTCTTGCCTGCCTTTGTGGCTTTATACTTCCTAAATACTTTAGGTTACCAATGAGAAATGCAAGATAGACACCAATCTGATGCAGGGGGAATAGCTTAACTTACTATTCAGCAGATCAATATATTTATGAACCAAAAATCTCCTGGGAAGCAGGATGTATATTATAAATCAATTGGACATTTGATGGATCTATATTTATGTCTTCTGTAGAGTAGAAACTTGGCATAACAAAGAAGTTATCCAGAGTATTTTAGTCATATTTAGACTTCATGCACATGTTTTACATGTTGTTATTGTATTCAGATAGTACCTGGATTGCTCCACTTCTGCAGAATAGGGCTGAGTGTGGGCTGGCACTTTGAGCTGAGACATCACAAAGAGAGGTATTCTTTTACCAGGATCTACAACAAGAAAGAATAACTCTGGATTTTTGTAATGAAGGCTAGTATCCCATATTGCATAAAGACAATATGCAAGACATGAAGCAAGAAAGATACCAACACTAACCAAAGATGGTGGGACTCATGGCTTCAGCAGCATATGTATAGTAGAGGATGGCCAAGTCAGTCATCAATGGGAGGAGAGGCTCTTGGCCCTATGAAGGTTCTATGCCCTGGTGTGGAGGAATGCCAGGGCCAGTAAGCAGGAGAGGGTGGGGTGGCAAGCAGGGGAGGTAGGAGGGAACAGGGGATTGTAATTGTTTTTGTTTTTTGTTTTTTGTTTTTTAATTTTTATTTTATTTTATTTTTTTCTTTTTTCCAGAGGGGAAACCGGGAAAAGAGATATAGTATGACATGTAAATTAAGAAAATATCTAATAAAAAATGCTTGTAACCTTGAGTTTAGCTGTTAAAAAAAGAAAGAATGTTTCCCATAGTCTCAGGCATTTGAATACTGGTTCTCAGTTGGTGAAACTTTTGGGAGAGGTTTAAGATATGTTAGGATATGTAGTCTTACTGCAGGAAGTATGTCAGTGGGAAGACTTTGAGTTGAAGGCCTCATCGTGTTTCCAACTAGCTCTTTCTACATTGTGTTTGCTCTTAAAGGCCTAAGCTTTCACCTTCCTCCTGATACCATGCCTGTCACTTGTTCTGCCTCGTCTCTCTACCACGATGCACTCCTATCTCTCTGTAACCTTAAGCCAAAATGAACACTTGTTTCTATAAGATGCTTTGATCCTGGTATTTTATCACTGCAACAAGAAAATGACTAATATGCTAGACACTATGTACAGTTTTTGAGAGCATAGACTACAATGTCTCAGAAACCTTAGCAACCTGGTTTGTGTTACTTTTCTTGTAACTGTAGATAAAAACACAATTTAAAGGATTAGGCTGCCACCTCAATAAGATATGGCTTATAGTGACTAGGGGAAAACATAATAGTAGAAGACATTCTTGAGTTGTGTCTAGCTTCCTTCCTTCCTTCCTTTATATAGTCTCTAATCCAGCCTGGGAGACAGATGCTATTCAAAAACAGGGTTAGTCTTTTCTTCTTAATGAAAACTCTCCAGATACACATCACAAATGACTCCTGGGTGATTGGGAGTCACGGTCAAACAGAGAATTAACATCAGCAATCATACTATGCCAGAGAGAACCAACTGGCCTCAGAAGCAACATGGAATAAGTATTTCACTTAACTATGTACCGCAGCAAGCTTAGTTTCATAAAATGCATACTCAGAATGTTGGAAATGACGAAGGAGGACAGGGAGGGAGGTGTCTACACTGCTATTGCCAAGAACATTTATTTTGTAATAATATATTGATCCCACTGAGAGTAGACTATTTGGATAGCAGCCAAAAGGATGTTGGTGAAATCTTATAGGTTTTTGCTTTATGTGCAAAAAGTGCTCAGTCAATGCCTGTCACTTGTTTTGGTTCATTTACATTTTTGGCACATGTTAGCTGCAGAGACTAATGGGTTTCACTGGGATGTTACTATATATGTACATGTGGTAATTTGATCATGATCATCATGTTTGACACTATTCTGAGGGAGCCATGAATAAATGTCAGTTCATTCCAGATAGGAAACTGATAACAGAACAAAGTCAGTATACCACCAAAGTTCAGTTTGGAGGGTGAACCAGTGAGTTATCTCTGGATCACATAAAGGAGAGTGGGTGAGGATTTATTTACAGGAGCAGAAGTGCCCTAAAACAGTGCATCATCAAACACACCCCACGAGGGATGATGGCTCATGGAACCTGGGAAACTAACTCACAGTGTACAACTGGCAGGGAACCCAACATGTTCTAGGATGTTTCTTGCAGGCAGCTCATGTAGTGTAGCCTGAGCCTCTTTCAGGCAGCTCAGCTGGTCTCTGCTTTTTCTAGGCAAATTGATTGTGCTGAGATTGTCTCTCTGCAGACCTCGCTGGATATATATGCTAGAAGAAGGAGGCTCTAGTAAATCTGGTCACTTTCAGTGGTTTCAAGAAGTTTTGGGGTTGTTTACTTCCTGAGTTTAGTGGGTTCCCTGCAGGATGAAATGTTTTCCCTCTCTTCTCATGCATTTTAAAGAGCTTCCCTCAGGATGAGGCTCATCCCAGGGAAAACTGTTATGCTGTACCCATCTACTCTTCTTACGCAGAGATTCAATTTTCAGTCTCTATCTTCTTCAACCAGACTTCCTTGTCCATCGTAGCTCCCTGAAGTCGTCTTCGGTTGATGCTGGCAGAAGCTGCCCTTGTTCCCCACAGCAGAAAACACATCAATCCTGTGACAAAAACCATAGGGAATTTTGACCATTCAATGATGGAGTTAAGTGCCAAGGTCCAGCCTCGACACAGGATCGGAGTTCTCAACTAGAGGCAGAGATATCTGGAAGGAGCATAATAAATATACACAGACTCCTTTTTGGTTACAAACTGACAGGCAATTTTTCAAAGCTTAAAGTTTTTCTCTCTCCTCTCTCATTCTCACTTCCTCATTCTCTCGCAGCTTGAGGCAGTACACACTCTGCATTCTTCTGCACACTGCTTTTCTCCTATGCACTTTTCTTTTCTTGAAGTCTCACACTCATACACACCTCCTTTCACTTACACACACACTCTTCACATACATCACACACACAGCACATGCACTCTTCTTTCACTCACACATACACTCTCCATACACCCCTCATATTCTCTCTTCACTCACTCTTCATATGCTTTTCTCATGCTCTCTCTCTCTCTCACTCTTCACGCGCTCTCCACATTCACCTCACATACTCCTCACTTGCTCTCTACAGGCTCACTACTCACTCACTGCATTCACTCTCTACATACTCTCCCACCTTTTTCTTGCCCCAGTCTTTTATTGATACTCCAAAAGCAGGTAAAAAAAAGACATTGTATAATTATTGCCAAATCAAATTCAAAAGAATAACCACATCCCACAAAGAATCAAGAATTACAGTTGTTCCCCAAAGTTAGAAGCTTCCCTATTCCTAGGCCTATAGCCAAAATAATAATAATTGCAAATTTACCATTATTTAAACTTTAACTTATTGTACTTCTGAGCTCAGAGCTCCGAGGCCAGCTACTTGCATTTTCTTGTGAAGCTCTAATGATAAATGGCATGGGCAAAGCTGCCGGGCAGTGGCCAGAAAGAATCAAGTTAACCCTTAACTCAATAGTTCCACTAGCTTTCTGCTTCTGCACATTGCACACATAGACTCTCCTAAGAGTCCCAGTGTTTTCACTTAGTTTTACTAATATAAGATTTTACATATTCTATATTTGCTTAACCAATAACCACTCTCAAATGTTGTGCAACTTATTTCATAACTTCAATAGATTTTTCCTTTCTTTGGATCCCAATGTTGGCTCTATTTCATTTTCTAATAATTTCTTCAAACTTTCTTTGCAAGTCAAGCATTAATCTGGAACTACCATTGTGCAGTTATTACATTGTTTCCAAGATGAGAATACAAGCATGCACCTGGCCATTAGGAATGTGTTGTGCTGTGCCCCGTGCCTCAATTTTTTAATTGCTTAAGAATCATTACATCAGGGAACATCTAGTTTCACAGAACTCACCAGAGCAGAAGGAAAAAGAAGTAAGAAAGTCAGATATAATAGAATAATTATGCACACCAAGGCCAACTGAAAAACAGTCACACACAAATGAAATATATACAGTTGTTGTCCAGGGCTAAAATTAGGAGAAATGGGAACAACTGTTTTTTATAAGGATCTGCCTCAGGCTTTTGAGATGTCTCCATCCTGGCCTACTACAGGCAGTCCCTGTCATTGTATGCTGTCCCCAGCAGTCCCCAGCAGTTAAGAGCAAACATCATGTACTGTTTCCTAGGATCTTAATAAGATGGTGTAAGATAGCCACATGTGCGCCTGCATATGATGTGTGTGTGTGTGTATGTATGTGTGTGTGTGTGGTGTGTGCACACATACACACCACATACAAATTATATAATCCTTTATGAAACCAGAGGACTAATTAAAAGCAACTGCAACTTGCAGTTCCATTACAAGAGCCTCTCCATAGTGAACAATATCTCCACGTCATGAGTGACAAAATTGTCTAAGTCACTGTCCTATGACTTTCCTTCTTTTTTCTGTTTATGGTCCTCACCATGGAGAAGAATTAAGGGCAAATGATGAATGGATAAGTAACATAGGAACTCTAGAGTAACTTCTGTACCTACCCATGTCTTGTTTTAGTGTCAACACAGCACACTTTATTGAGTTGATTCCCTAGAATCCTCTCTTCTTTTTGAAGAAGTTCATCATCTTATGGTGAATAGATGGCAATTTGGAGCCAGCTAGTATGGGTTTTAAATCAGCCTCTTTGTTCAATCTCTGCACAGTCAATATAGGTTTTATAATTTTTTTCTCTCTCTTACTTTGTGTGTGCCCACAATGAAGAAGGTATCAGAGTAGCCATGCTGCATGGCATTGTGAGAAAGATAAAATGATCTTGTGTTCACAACACACTCAGAATAGCTTTAGAGACTCAACAAGCAGCATGGGGACATGTCTTAATTAAGTTAGGTTTTCTTATTCCAATAGTTTTCAATTGCTGCACTTTGGAAAGTATTTCTATAATTTATGTGTCTTTATCTTGTTTCACTAATAGAATACACACACATACATGCACACACACACAAGTGTCTTTGTCATTGGAGGTACATCACTGAAACTGAAATTCTCTTTCTGTATCTATAGGAATGTTTTAGTAAATGTGATGGATAATTGTGGTTGTCAAATTTACTACATCTGGGAAAAATGAAAATCCATTTGGTCATTATTGTGAACTATTTTCTTGATCATTTTAGGTATAAAGACTCACACTATACTTGGCCATACCTACTTGCAATCCACATAATAAAAGGAAATGTAAGAAAATAGCCATTCAACTGTTTTCCCTCACTTTGGCTGGAAAATTCCTATATCCTGTTACTATGGAATTAATATGCTAATATTAGGATCTGATTCTTTGGCTTTCCAACACAGGCTGAAGACAAGCAGCTGTCTAGAAATCCTCTAACACCAGATTGTGACTGCTGATACATTGAGCCTCATGAACTGTACATCTACAGGATTCTTGGCCTTTTATCAGAAGATAGCCATTGCTGACCTACCTGAACTACAGTTATTAGCTACTGTGTAATTGTGTGTACACATATATATGGATATGCAATAGAATAAATATATAATGATAAAATTATCATTCATGTAGAGATAATTCTATCCATTGTCTATCTACACACACAAATATATGTATATATACATATATATTTATGTATATATATATACACTAACATATGTTATATCAATTATGCTCCATTCGAGAACCCTAACTAGAGCAATAAGCATCATTGTTATGCTTTTATTTAACCCTTATTTTAGTACTCCAGTCTCAGGAAACACAGCTGTTTTTTCTAGAATTAGAGAATTATTAAAGAGCCCTGGCAAGATCATTAATTTCCCCTACTCACCCTCTTTCAAGCCAGACTACAAACATTAATCACCCAAACTGATTTTTTTTCCTCATCATGATGTGGTTAAAATTCATGTCTGCTTTGCCCCAAGGAAGAGATTTTGTCACAGATGGGTGAATTCAGCACTAATAACATTACCCTGTGTTTTCAGGAAATCTTTTGAGGGCAGAATAGCCCAATTTACACTGCCAATTTTACATGTATTTGGTTACTGATCAAGTTTAATTATTTCCTGTGTCATTGTAGAAAAACCCAGGCATCAACTTCTCAACTCACAATTCACATTCAAGGTGAGTGGTCACCTGGCAAGCTTCTAAAGCTATTTGCATAAAGGTGACTGTAGGATGGAAAGCTTCACATATTGGTACCTAAGTCCTGTGAAGTGATGAGGAAATTTTAAGTGGCCATTTCTGGTCAGAAGAGGCAGTAATCTGGGGTTACCATGTGCCAGATGTTTCTGCATTTGTTTCCTTTATTGTAGATTACATTTTATTTGTGCATGTTGCGCCTGTATAAATGTATACTGCAGGTGCCCACAGAAGGCAGAAAATGGTCTTAGATGCCCTGGAGTTGTAATTCCAGAGTTAAGAATCACTCCACATTGATTCTGGAAACTAAATTAAGATCTTCTGGAAGAGCAAGAGAAGCTCCCTGAAAATGAGCCATCTCTGTACTACCAAAGGGGTTTTTTAAAATGTCACTATTAACTCTTAAAAAGTGACTTGGGGTAATAGAACTTGTACCTTTAAAATAATATTTAAGATACTGGCTTGTGACTAGCTTTTTTTCTGAAATATTTTTTTTATTATCACAAAGGTAAAGGATTCAATTGTGGAGGGCTAGGTGTTTATTCTACATATGTCTCCCATATATCTCCTAGCTTTGTGTGCATATATATAAAATGTATGTATGTATATATGTCAACCCCTCTCTGCTTACACCAGGCATCTATTGTTCTTAGCAGTACATTCTAATATAGCCACACAATCTAATGGTGCCCCTAGGACCCTTTCTTGGCTTTTCCTCTAGTCATAGAAGAATATGACAGGGTGTTCTCAGCCAGTGGGGAATGCACTGGAATTGACGATGAAATTCTGCTGCTACACATAAACCAATACTTCTGCTGAGGACTAAGATTGCATTCTTTGGAAATTTATTTCTTTGAGTGTATTGGCTTTTCTTCTTAATGCTTGAATAGATACAACATCCAACTAACAGTTCTTGGACAAGAATAAAATTTTTCCACGTTGTTTTTAGAGGAGGATCTATGGTAGTGATAAGCAGTAACCATCACTCTCTTTGATATTTTTAAGTTAGGAAGAAGTCTACTGATTCAGCAAGCATTCTTTGCTACCCAACATTTAACCAGTGCAGTCCATGCTTTGTAGAGATAAAGAAAGAAGATGAAGAAAACAACAGAAATTCTTTGTATGTAGCCTAAAATCATTACTATTTGACCAATGAATACAAGAGAGGACAACGGTTTAGATAACCCTATTTTAGAGGTTGTTCTTAATTATAAAATTATCTCATTTTAGAATCACCCTGAAAATACACCCCTCGGTGGGTCTATCAAAATGCTTCCAGGAACTTTAAGAAGATAATGTTCATCGTAAATGTGAGAAGCACCATCCCCCCCACCACACACACACACGCTGGGATTCCAGACTGTATATAAGGAGAAAACAAGCTGAGCACCAACATTCATGAATCTCTACTTCCTGACCTAGTCACCTTATCCTCCTGCTAGCTGAATCTTCATGAAATAAAACCCCAAATAAACTTTTTTCTCTTAGGTTTCCTCTTGCCTGTCCATTTGTTCACAACAAGTAAAGTAACAAATACAGGGTTCAGTGTAATCAGCAATTGCTTTGTATAGAACAGGTTTAGTGTTTGCACATGGCAAGAGTGAAAAGTTCTAGCAAGTGAAAACCTACAGGGTCTGCCACAAAGACTCCAATATTCATGAGCACACTATGGACTGTGTGTAGCAAAATCTGAGATACAAAAGCCAGGAAGGTTGACAAAGTTTTAATGTCTTATAGCAGAGAGTTCTTATGGAAACAAATGAAGCTGATAAAGTCTCTAGAGATATGATCCCTTTGGTAGTAACTAATAGACTTTGAAAGCCTTCCTTTTATACCAGGTAGGGAAAACAGTGCATTAGGCAAAGTTACCTCCTAATGAGTATCCAAAAATAAGTTGCCTAATGGACTGTCATGTCCAAGCACTGTTCCCAGTAGTGATGTCCTTAATGTGTTCCTGTCAAATGATGGTAGAAAAATAATGAGTATCTCTCTGTGCTTTTTTTTCTTATCCCTATATATGTTTTTATTGTCATGACTTGTTGCTTAAAACAGTGCCTTGTAAAGAAAAGGAATGCAGAGCTGTACAGAGATGTAATGAGTCCATATTTCCCACGTTCATAAGATCTGTTTCTAATCATTAGAGCCGTGTAAAAGAGAGCACTCTATAGAGCTGTGGCCTTCCTTTGTTGGAATGCATGGGGTTTCAAGTTGCTCTTTGGTCTGTTGTACACACTGGTCTCTATAGCAATAATTCCTGCTCAAAAATATTAGTGTTAAGGGATGTTTTGGTTTAAGTAGAAGCAATGAAGAAGTTCTACTTGGCTACTTATTTCTTCAAGGTACAAAATTTCTTGTTTTCCTTTTAACATTAGGAATATTCTAAAACATTCAGATGATTAGTTAGCATCTTTAGAGATGCTACTAACCTTTAACCTACCATTAGTATAGATCTCATAGTTTCTTATTTGATGTTTTTACTCATTGAAAATGGTTTTAAAATAGAAAGTGTCCTTGCTTTTGTAAAAAGATACTTTATACACCAGGACCTGGAATGACTTTAACAGTTTAAATTACAGTTAAATAGACATGAATTTCTTGACTAGGAAATAGGTAAAAAGATATCCTTAAACTTGGTGTGGTGGTAGAGATATGTACTCAACTTCAGGATATGAAGGCAGGAGGATCAAGAATTAAGGCCCTCTCTCAAACACCAGGAAAAAAGGAAAAAAAAAAAAAACAAAGAGTATCCTCAGTCAAATGTCAGAGGCTAGCAAATATTTTCTGCAAAGAGAAGATAGAAAATGTCTGAATCCTGTAGGCATCACAACTTCTCATCTTAAGAGCAGGAACAAGAAAGCAGCCATCTTCTCTATCAACAGTATTGGGCTTGTGATCCAATAAACATGGATTTACAAAAACAGGCACACTAAAGGACTGAACCCATGGCTGAAGTTTGCGATATTAGTCAGGGTTCTCTAAAGAAAGAGGCACTATGTGAAAATGGCTTCACAAAATTAGGGAAGCCAAGAAGTACAGGGTACATATTGAAGCTGAAGACTCCAGGAAGCCAGAGCTTAATTGACTCCATGTGCACAAACCTGAAAACTGTGGGAGCTCTAGTACAAGTATGAAGGCCAGATATTGGAGCACCCAAACACAGCAGGAGATGGAAAGTCCCATCTCACAGAAAGAACCTGCCTTTTCATGCCAGTTTAGTTTAGTTCAACCTATTAGTGGTATCAGGCACATATGGATGACAATGATCAACTTAATTTAGCCATTTAGTTCAAATGCAAATATCTTCAGGGATACATTCAGAAATAATATTTTACCAGCAACCCAGGAAATCATTAGTCCACAGCTTTTTAAATTGTGGCTAGAAATGCAGAAAATACCACATAACTGAATGTGGGGTAATGGTAAAAATGTGGTTAACAGTAGAAGGTTTATGAATGTACAATGACCAAAAACACAGAAGAAACTGAGCCACACATTCAAGGTACTTCCAGCAGCCCTCATCTCTGTTGTATCCTACAAATTCACTCCATCCTTGGTTCTGAACACAAAACAGCTACACTGTGAGCTTTGTGTACTGTTACACCATACAGCACTGAGCATTGTCTGAGGTGCCTTGGTTCCGATAGAAGACCACTGTATGTGAAGCACTGACAATGTTTTATTGAATATATTAACTTTCCCCTCTTGTAGTTACATAATAACTTGTCACCAAAAACAAAGAGATTTTGCATTGTTCCTGCAGTATCAAGTATTAATTCAAGATTTAAATCTTTAATAGGATCTTAGAGAAAATGTCCTACATGGGGAGAGGGAGCTTTTAGAGCCAACCTCCAGCAGAAAGACAGGGCATCAAGTGAGGGATGGGGTTGCCATCCCACAGTCAAAACTCTGACCCATAATTTTTCCTGTCTGAAAGAACTGCAGGGATGGAAATGGAAATAAGCCTTAGGAAGAGAAGATCCATCAACAGGCCCAAAGTGCAATCCAGCACAAGGGGAGGCCCCAAGGCCTGGCACTAAAACTGAGGCTGTGGAGTGCTCACAAAAATGGACTTATCATGACTGCCCTCCGAAACACCTAACAAGCAGCTGAAAGAGTCAGATGCAGATATTTGCACCCAACCAAAGGACAGTAGTTGCTGACCTCTGTGGTTAAATAAGGGGAAAGCCAGAAGAAGCTGAGGAGGAGAGAGACCCTCTAGGAACACCAGGACCCCTGAGATATCGCAGACACTGGAACACCAACCAGGCAGCATACACCAGCTGATATGAAGCCCTCAACACATATACAGCAGAGGACTGTCGGGTCTGGGTTCAGTCAGAGAAGCTGCACCTAACCCTCAAGAGACTAGAGGCCCCAGAGAGTTTAGAGGTCTGGTGGGGTGGGGAGCAGGATCATCCTCATGGAGACAGGGCTTAGGAAGGAGGTATGGGATGTGGAACAGTCAGAGAGTAGATGGGAAGGGGAATAAAATCTGGGGTTTAAAATAAAAAAAATTAAACAAACACATTCATTTCAAGAAGTATTATGAAAAAAAATTCTTATCAATAAATGTTTGATTTCTATAACTATTTTATGTACATATGCATTTGGAGTTATGCAAATATTTCTTATATGGAAAATCCTACCCAGTGAAAAGCATTTAAGAAACTCTATGTATGTTCAAGTTGAACATGCAAATTATTTATCACTTTTGTTGTGTCCTAAGATACCACAGAACAAGAGTTGTCAACCTCCCTAATGAGGTGACCCTTTAACACAGTTTCTCATATTGTGGCGAACCCCAACTACAAAAATAGGTTATCTGCTACTTCATAACTATACTTTTGCTACTGTCATGAACCATAATGCAAATATTTATTTTTTTCTGATGGTCTTAGGTGACCTCTGTGAAAGGATTGTTTGATCCCAGTAGGAAATCACAGTCCACAGGTTGAGAAGCACTGACATTGGAGGTCCCAACTGCAGGAAACAAGTTCTACTTCATCAGCCCACAGAACAAAGGGAGAAAACTAGATTATGAAAACTTGGAAATGGAGAAGAGGGGTCCCTAATTAGGGATCCAAACCACTGAAGAGACAGTAGTATTTTTGAATGGGTGAAAAGTTGGTCCTTCCAGTATTGGGGGTAAATGCATCCAAGATTTTAGTAGAAAGAATTACCACTTCCTGCATGATGATTCAGGTGGAGATAATGGTTTCTCCCTTGGGATCAATAGCAAGGCAATGGTCACCATTAGCCTTGACTTTTTATTGAGCAGGTTAGCAATTGAGGTTAAAGTGAGCTGCAGAGTTCCAAGGTTTGCATGGAATGGAGGGAGGTGCAAAGTGGAAGCTGAAAAGCACCCAGTGACTTGTCCATACATTAGCCCGAGTTTACAATCATACCATTGTTTCTTGTTGTATTACTACCAGAAACGTCTCAGATTGCCTGGCAGTTACTACTTAGGAGTAAATGACAGATAGCAATCATGCTCATGTATGCCTCTCAAATCTATTAATAGTGCTAGGAGCAATTTCTGGTTGAGTATCCATACCATAAAGGGATGACTCACCCTCTCTCTCTCTTCTCTCTCTCTTTCTCTCTCTCTCTCTCTCTGTATATAGATGCTTGTAATTGTACATATATGTATATGTATGTATACATATAACATATATATACATATATATTTATATACTTTATATATATACTTTAATGATATAATAATATATTATATATGTATATGTATGTATGTACATAGATAGATAGATAGATAATTAAAGTCCTGCTTTTGCACAGCTCTACTTCTTATTGATTTTAAAGATGTCTTTTATTATGCACTGATGATAGTACTAGGTTGGCAACACTTTTTAGTATTTCAGAAAACACACTGGTTTGGTTCCAATGGCTCTAATGCCCTCTTCTGGCCTCTGCGGGCATCTGTATGCTCATGGTACACATAAACGTAAACAAACACACACAGATACACATACATCTCAAAAAAAATCTTTATATTCTTGTTTTGAAAATAAAATATTATGAACTCTACATGAATACTCTTTTCCTCCAGCTCCTTTCCTTTAGAATTTCACAAGCTGGTGAAATAGAGAGGCTCTGATATGTTTACAGTGCCTCATTTTGATTGATTGATTGTTGATTGATTGAATGGTATATTGATTGACATGTAGGGAAGGATGCTGAAAGAATAAGGCAAGGCTATTCTGAGAAATATTCTTTGAAGATATTTTTAAAGTGAGGCAATTTGTCACTCAATAAAATTATGTCTACATGATACAAGAAGTTTTGGCACTCCAAACTGGCCAAATGGCTGCACATGTTGACAGCTTAAGTGTCTGTGTGCATCTAGTCAATGCACAACATGGCTTTTATTATTATAGTGTGTACTTAGTACTCCAGCATAATAACTCAGCCCCTTTCAGGTCTACTACTGCAATCTACTTTAGTTTCAGAATTCTCTCCCTGAGGTTGTTTCAACATTTTACATACAAGTTGGTCTTTTGACTTGTCTTGATATTTTTGAATACTGCAACATTGTGCCTCTGACCCAACTATCACTGCAGCATAGAAAAGTCAAAGTTTACCTAAAACAAATCTCCAAGCCATCTGCAATATTACATGGCTAATGATAGCTTTGCAGGTACCTATTTATACTCTGCCCTAAATATTTCATGCATTTTCTTTTATTGATAAGGGTTAATCTACACAATTCCCAGGGGCTTTAAATAAGTAAAGTATGCAATGTCATTTCTTGTATTGAAAATCTTCATATATTATTTTGGCAAATATATTTGGTATACAGTAAAGAAATATTATTTGTTAAAAAATAATCAAGAAGTTTAGAGAGTAGTAACTCAGTGCAATGCTATATAAGATAATTTATCACTGAAGCCATCCTTGGCAGCGTCAGACATAGTTTTTCTATGTTTCTTCTGGATTTTTAAAACAAAATGTCCTCTACTCATTTACCCTAAGGAGACCAAGGATATTAATGGCTTAATATTCGCAAGCATCCATAGATGCCAAGGACAGAGTATCTCATTTGTAAAATATAATCCTGAGAAACACAACAGCATATGAAATGAGATACACCCAAACTACATTTAACTTGTATTATAAGAAGCAAATCTGAATTGCTAACTAGCTTCCATGGTGTTAGTGTTATTTCCTTTTTATTATTATTATTATTATTATTATTATTATTATTATTATTATTATTATCATTATTATTGTGTGGCTATGGATAGAATGATGATTTTTTGATCACAATATCTTCTGTAGTAGAGAAAAATCTGAGCAACCTTCTTATAGGAAAGCGGCTTAAAGCATACAACAACATTCACATAATTAAGTAACTCTGATTAATGACCATAAATATTTGAAATTATGAAGATCTTGGAGATGAAAATTTCTTAGTAGGTTGAAGTTCACAGTTACGGGGCTTCCTACATGTAACACTTTCATGCAGGACAGTATTTTAACACACTACTGCTGTTTTCGAGAACATTGGGTGATGAATTTATTAAGCAGGATTGACTGAGCTGTTAATAATGCAGATGGCTTGAATTTGCGAAGCAGGAAATTTCTTGCCATTGGGGACAAATAAGTGGAAAGGCACAAAATCAAAGCCAGTAAAAGAGAAAGGGGCATTGACTTAGCCAGGCCTAACTTACCAACAGTTAACTAACCCTGGGCAGGCAGCTTTTCACAAAGCTGATATAACTTTCCCTCAAACACATGTTAGAGTCTGATATTTGTTGTTCTAGTTTGGCTTTTTGTTTGTTTGTTTCGTTGGTTTGGTTTTGGTTTTTAATTTTGTTTTGTTTAGTTTTTTGTTTGGTTTTGGTTTTAGGCGTGGGTGTTTGGATGTTTTTCTTTTCTTTTCTTTTGCCTTGGGGACAAGTGGACATTTGATGCATGTGAAATATTTTTCTCAGTGGAGCACACTTTCTCTGTGAGGGCCCATGTGTGAGCAAAGCTCTCAGAGGCAAGACTTCCTTCTCTGGAGTCCCCACTGATCCACGGCTGCTTCCTGTGTATCCATGTATGTCTGAGAGCCCTCTTTGGCAGCTGTACTCCCTCCACTTTAGTGCACAGCACACCAATGCAGTGCTGAGGACAGCATGCTGACCTACTGGGTGGACAGACACCTGATTATATCTTTAAAATATGACACTAACCTTCAGGGCTATTCTAAGGAGAGTATGGGAATATGAAGAAAAAACTCATCCCTGAGTAATCGTCTGTTCTCAAGCGTGTTTCCTATTTAAATACACTTGTCCTTGAGGCCCCAATAACATGTAATGATTCTCCTTTTCTGAGTTATATTGTTTCAAAGAAGTGTTTGGAACCACAAATTAGGCTTTCTTCTCCTCTCTCAGTCGCAATGGCAACATGGGTGTTGTAGCATTCTGTTTAGTTTTGCTCTCTCTGTAATCCAGGCTGTCCTCAGGCTTGTGACTTAGTTTACCAAACAGTCACACAAGTGTGAACTACCATGGGTTCTTTCATTACTCCTGAGACACAACTCTTACTTTAAGTTCTCATTGTCATACTACAATTAAAATACAGTACTAGAGAAGTGTCGGGTTGAGACCGAACGGTGAGACAGTTTGACGTGCTAGCAGCTTGATTTCACCTAGCCTTGTGTATATTATTGATTTCCTTAGAGGCTAGACATGGATTCTTTAAGCACATGTGTAGAATTTAAGGAAGCCTCTTTAAAGATTTTTAACTTCAACAAAATCTCAAGTGCTAATAATTAAATTTCATGTAATGAATGATGCTTATCAAGGATGACCATGTACCCCTAATGCACAGAGTACAGCTGTTGATACCTGTAAGAGAGATATTCTCTCTCTGTGTGAGTCTCTCTGTCTCTCTCTGATTTTGCAGGGCTGATCTTGTATGTGGTCATTTGACTGTGCAATGATAGGTATTTTGTGTAAATTTGCGAGGCTCTTTTGAAAAGCTTTTCATTCTTCTCAGCTCAATAGGGACAATAAACGCACACCTGTCTTTGAAGTAAAGTGGAGAGTGATTCCATGAACTCAAAAGGCCATTATGAAGGAATGTGAAGTAAAAGGTGAAAAACTCGCCTAACAACCACTTGGAGATGAAAATGTGTTTTACTGGAGAATTCCATTAACTGATCAAAGAGGCATGTGTGTGAGTACACATATTTATGCAGGTTTTTAAACTAGAAGTTTAAATTTGTCTTTCTGTGTGTTTTATCAAATGAGTTTGCCCATCATCTCATTGACACCATCTCTCAAGACACATCAAAGCGGGATTGTCTGCCTTTCTACAATTCATTTCCTGGAGTTCCCGTTTCATTAGAGTTTCATTTGTTCACTGAGAGATTCTTTTTTCTATCTCTATCTTTTAAGAACAGCATTCTATTAAAAGAAAGAACAGACCATTCTGTTTAGATACCAACAGTCATTTTCACTAGTGACACTGAATCCAGACAGAAAAGTGTTCCTTTCTCAAGGCCAGAGAAGCTGGGCTGTAGCTTTATCTTGCAGAGAAGAGAAGGTCCCGCACTTTTCAATGATTTACTGAGCCAAAGTCTGCATCATGCAGATTTGATGCTCAAAAATACCAGTGAAAGTTGAAGTGTTGAGAAACATTGCTAGCATGCTAGATGGGTTAATATTAATAAAGTGCTATTTTCTAAGACTGAATTCCCTGTGATAACCCTCATGACATAGATAGTATAGTTAGTCTCTTCTCTCCTGGTAGATACTGGGTACAGAAAGGCATCCATCTAAGCTCCGATATCTCCATTGAAACAGAAGTACCAGGACTCAAGGAATTTTTAATTTCACCCCTACATGTCTGTGATGGCTATGTTTCAAGATGGGAATAGAACCAGGACAAAGGAACCAGAGAAAGAGATCAATAGGTGGAAGCTACTTCTAATATTCCCAATTTTCACATGCTTTACTCTTCCATGATATCTTGTTCTAATACATCCTAACTACTATGCTGGGTTCAGAAAGATGCAGAGGTCAGCATCACATTTGCACAAGGAGGATACTAAATTCCGGAGGCATTCCATCCATTTCCCTCTGAATTCCCATCTTCAACTTTCTTGACCAACTTTCCTGAGTAGTGAAAATTTGCATGTCATTTTGGACTCATCTTCCCCCAGTTTCCTGCTAAGCCTGGGCTGAGCGAAGTGTCCAGGTCTGACCTTACGTCCTTTCCTAGGCAGTGCCTATTTCCCTAGGACAAAGATCTCAGAAGTAGCTATTCCTTACTTGTGGGTCCTAGATGATTTGGTGCTCAGCATCACTTATCTGGGAAAAAAACATGAATTATTAAAACTATCACTGTCACATCCTTCCTTCTGTGCAGGTGTTGGTATCAGCACAATATAAGTTAACCAATGCTTACCAGTGTCTATAATCACACAGTTTGTATGACCAATCTCCTATGGGATGTTAGGGGTACCTTACATGTTACTGCCTTGCACAGGTGTGTACTTACTTGGTCTAGTGTCGCTTGTCTTTGAACGAGGTTAGATTGATTCAGGATGAAGTTCTCCTGTCTTGTCTGCTTTGATCACCTGGAGAAAGTAAATTTGGATTACAATGACAAGATGAGGAAATTCTATAAAACTTAAAAATAAACTATTGAGTATGTCAGTAAGATTATATCTGCAATACTTTGTTTCTGAAAAAGAAAAAAAATAATGTTGAAAGTCAGGTCTCTTTCCCTCCAGGCCTCCCATCCATGTGGTTTCTTTCAGGGCCATGTTTTAAAAGTGTCATGAAGCAAGCCTTATTTCAGGACCGTACTGCAGGGAAGCTGTCTTACCTGGGGGCCAGATCTTTCCAGTGAGAATTTCAATAGGTGAAATGAAAATGATCAGTTGAGCAATGAGGAGCATTATAATAGAAACATCATTTACAATGACAGTCTCACATCTGTTTCACTTTCTAATTACAAGTACAACACTCCCCCAGACACCCAGCTCCAGCAGCAGGATATAAATCACAAGCACAGAAAAGCTACACACACACACACACACACACACACACACAAACAAACACACACACAAACACACACACACACACACACACACACACAACATGATTCTGATTTTCTTAGTTCCATGTGCTTTGCATTCAGAGCCCCACACATGCTTCAGTTCTGTGCTTGTTCTGTGTCAGAAGAGATTTGGCAGGATGGAAGGGGAGGAAATACAGTTTCTACACTAACCATGCATTTTTCCCATGGACATTCCCCAACATTTTATATGAACACAGAGAGATTCTGAGAGGAGAAAACAAAGAAACAAAAAATCCAACTGAGAGAAAACAACTCTGCAAAGTTTTCTTAGACATTTGTCAATAAATATTTATTAAATCCTATGATGTGACAGGTTTGGTGCTAGCCTGAGGGGACACAGGAATAAACAAAACAGATACTCTTATAACTGACAGCCTAATTCTAGAAAGAGGCATTGAAGATGATTGCATGAAAAAATACATAATTATGGCCATGATGTTTCCTTGAAAGCAAAACTTCAGTGCTCTACAGCAACACACATCCACACAGAAGAAAAATATTCCAAGAAGATGGAAAATCCCAAAGGAAACAGTGAAGGACTGCTGGGAACTTTTGTCAGCTGCACCCCATCAGAAACTCAAGCAGGGTCAGTTTCCTAGGATTTTTCAACTTCTGAAAAATCTGTAATTTGAAACAGAAGACAATATGAAGAAAAATATTGAGGACATATATTATAGATTTGAATTTGAAAGCGTTCAAACAAAGAATGAGAACACTTCATTATTCATATGTTAGCTTTTACACCAAGAAGAAATATGATTCATGTTGATAAGTGTAGAATGCTCTGAAACACAGAAAACAGACCCAGGATTATCTTGATCCTGATATAAGAGAAAAATTCTTATGACAACCAGAACTAGGACATCTCTTATATGCTGTAGGGTTGTTGACATTCTTTGAAAAGAAGAAAATATGTTATTGAAACAAAATGGGAGAAATTTTTTGTGATATGTATATATATATGTATATATATGTATGTGTGTGTAGTGTACATACACATACACACATATTTAATGTTATACCAGTATGAACACTACAAATATTGCATAACCTATCAATATAGTGTTCAACTTAAGCCTATTATATACTGTATTGCCATATGAGAGACTGTGCATACTAGTTAGGTTTCTATTGCTTTAATAAATACCATGACCAAAACAAGTTGAATGGGTTCATTTGACTTACAGTTATACTCCATTATGGAGACAAGTTAAGGCAGGAATGCAAGGTAGGAACCTAAAAGCGAAAACTGAAGCGGAGGCCAGGGAGGAAAACATTGTTTACTGGGTTGCTCCAGATGACTTGCTCAACTTGCTTTCTTATACAATCTATCATCAGGGATGGCAGAGTCACAGTGTCTAGCTTTGGAAATCAGACAAACCTAGGTTTAAATACTAACTCTTTTAAATGGCAATTATGGGTAATGCTGATAAATTCTACTTTCATGATTATAAATTGAAGATTAAATTGTATTTCTCCATTTATGTGTATCAAGATATTTTCCTAACTCAGTTAATGTGATCAATGTAATAACCCATAGGCATGCTCAGAGGCCCAACCTTAATCAAATTGAGAATTACCACTGACCATCACAGTAAGCAACTGAAATGACCAAAATAACTACCAACACCCAAAATAAGTCCTTAGTTCTGCAATGTGAAGACATTTTTCTATTTCTTACTTCCTCACTGATGATTAGGGCTAGCTGGGCCTCTTCTGCTGCTTAACACTGCTTCATATAAAGACACTGGGAGCCTCTCACCTCTATCTACTTTTCTCAGGACTTTAATATAAATTCTATATCATTTAGCTTCTTTGTAGTGTGCTTTAACTCATGTGATATCTGGCTTCTTTCCCTATCCTCCACTTTCCTTCCTTGTGTGGGAAGATCCAAAGTGACTGTCATGCTCTGTGCTATAGACCTACCTAGCTTGGCATATTTTGACATTTAGTCGTTTAGTAGTATGTGAAACTGAAACTAGAAAAAAAATATAAATTATATTTTTGAGAAACGTGTTGTCTTTTACTGAAGAGTAGAATGCTTGCAGATTCAGCCATAGGACCCAATTCACTTGGCAGAGGACTTACTTACAGTGTCTTATATCTAGGGATTTAATTAATTAATTAATTAATTTACTAATGGTGTCTTTTTTACTTTACATTTTTTTAGAAACATAAAAGAGGAGTAAAGTAACAATTGTCTATAATGTTTTGAAGAAGCAAACCAAAAACGTTGTGACCCACACTACATGTCTGTGTCCATTCTCCACTCTCCCAGCAGCCTATTGTTTTGCCTGAAGTTCTTGGAATTTTAGCACTGGAAGAGGCCTGAACAATAACTAAAATCAGTGTTGGTATAGTCATGCAGGTGAAAAGATGGTGTGTCACAGGGAAATGGATTATTACATTGCCTCTTGGAAACTCCTGTTGCTTGTTGGTTTACAAAAGCCTGAAAAGTTTGGCAATGATAAAGAGTTAAATTCAAGTCAGTTGCATTGATGCTGGTCACCGTTATTTCATTGAAGAATTCTTTTAGAGGCTCATACCTACATTGGATATGTGTTATAGTAGAATATGCTTTAAAATGCTAACAACACTAAGCTTCATCATTCTCAAGGCACCTGAGTCTCAATGTGACTATCAGTCCACTTTTCATTCCCTTCAGATTTAGTCCTTAGAAATTTTAGGGTTTTCCTCATGCTAGCAGTGAATAAAACCACAGGTGTTAATAAAATCATGAATGTGACATATTGGCCTATATATGAATGCTATCTTTGACCCACAATTGTACTCAGTTGACCAGCCATGTTTTCATACACATTCAACAAGCACAAGTATAGATTTGCATTCATTTCTGCCTATATTCTTTGTAAATTTGCTCTAGCAAATGTGGCAAGGCAAAATATACATTCATCAGGCCATGTTCATGTTCATTGTTCAGTCTGTGTCTGTGTCTATTTCTGTCTCTCTCTCACCTTCTCTGTCTGCCTCTCAGTCTGTCTCTGTCTCTTTCTCCAGTGTGTGTGTATATATATATGTTCTTGTTGCAAATGTTTATGTACATATATGCAGCTGCATATGAAAGTCAGAGGAAAGCCATCTACTACTTTCTGGGACACAATCTCTCACAGGCCTAGAACTTATCAAGTGGGCTAGTATCAGTGTCTAGAGAACCTTTGAATTTAGCTGTTTTTGTGACCCTAAAACTGGGATCTCAAGGATGCGCCATAATTCTTTTTAGGATTTTTCAACATGTCTTTGGAAGATTGAACTCAAACCTTCAGAAGGAGCTTGCAGGTACTTTAGTGATAGAGCTATCTCCCAGCCCCATCTTTGTCTTGTCTTTGGATGTATATTTATACAGCAAACTGCCCAGCTTTTGCCATAGTAATGTGGAAGGAAATGACAAAATGTGAGGTCACCATGAAGTTATAAAATACCTCAAGAGTTGATCAATATTCATTTGTGAATGCACTAGAAGACATATATCTCCTTTTCAGCTTACCATTTCGATTCCCAGCAAAAGCCTCATGGAAGAGAACTATAAAATTTTTTCACATTGGCATTGGGAATGGAGGTGAGGGAGAGCATTGATTCAAAGAAGCAGGTCACATTTTTATTATTGTGTGTGACCCACAGAAAGTGTCTTCATTTCCTCCATAAAGAAAAACTCATTTGACAAATCACTGTGAGACTCTCAATGGAGGAGAGCTATGTATTGTTAAAAACATGAATGGGAAAGTACTGACAATTGATTTTCTAGGTTGCTCTGACCAATCTGCTTTTCATTAGTTTCACCAGCATACATACTGCATATATAAAAATGAGAGGTGTCTGTGTATGTGTGCTTGGCCTGCCACAGCATTCTTTTGCTTTCGAAAACAGTGTCCGAGCAGAGGGGAGGGAGTCCACAGAGATTTATCATAAGATAACACCCCAAAAGCAGTGGCCTTCTGATGAAGGGGGGAAGTGAAAAATAATGATCATCCTTCTGTGGGTCCCCTGCCTGAATTACTCCATTTCCCCAAGTCAGCAACTTCCTCTGCACACATCTGAAGCACTAAAGTTGGTTCCTGAAAATATTACCTGCTGGTTAAATCACCCACAATGGATAGGCCCTTAAAGAGGCAGACAGGCTTTGAAATTTATTGCCACATGCCTATACATCTTTCCAAGGCCTGCAAGTCTCTAGGGTCTTCCTCAAACAAGGTTTCCAGTGTTTGTCCCTGCAGAGGGCAACCAAGATCCATGCAGCCTGCCAGACACAGGCTTGTACATTCAAGAAACAGCAGGAATTTCCTAGTGTGGGTCTTTGCAAAGCCTTGATAGTTGATCCAAGCTGTAGGAACAGCTTCAAGCTGAATCATATCTTACTTTTATTTAGAGTATACACCACTGCTTGGGAGAGACAAGTTTGGTGGATGGACATTACTCTTATGACCAGGTTGTTCTGACTTCTCGTCAGTTTCCCGTACATACCCATAGAAATTCTCACACACGTCTACAGGCACCCAGTTTCTCTGCCCTCCAGGCATTACTCGCTCCTGGTAAGCAAGTAGAGTTTTGTGGACAGCTCAAAGTTTGTCAGTACCCTTTACCTATCCTACAGACCATTGTGCAACAACCTTGTTTCTATCTTTCACTTACTTTTGTGACGTCTATTCTGAAGAACCCATAAAGATGATAACTGGAAAGCAAAGAGTCCAAAAATCTATTTCACTCATATTCAAAATTTCTAGCTGTGTCTGCCTATTGTCTGTTGGTTGGAACGACTTATAGTACAGCCTATGATAGTTAAAGGTTACAGAACTGTGAACTTCTTCCTTCAAGTCAACCCCCCCCAAACACACACACACACACACACACACACACACACCTGTAACATGTGAGAACTGGCTAGCTGCAGGATGACCCTTCCCAGTGCTCCTTTTTTTACTTTTATAAGGAGATAATATTAACTACTCCCAATGCTGGGAGTAGTCACCATCTGGGAAAACATGAAATTTCAAATATAGTTCACTAGAGACTTCACTCTCCCCTTATGTGAGCTCTGAATCCTGCCTTTCTGTTTCTATTAGTATGCATTTCAAAACAAGCATACCTGTACATAGCTTGCAAACCACTCTTAATACACATTAACTTTGTCTTTGGTATCTTTGAAGTTTAAACCCAGAAGGAAGCCCAGGAAGAAACTGCAGCCTGAGAAGTCAGGCCACTTTATATCAGATTCTAAAGTGCCATCTCCATAGGAACCACCAGATCCTGGAGGTTCCTAGGTTTTCTGACCCTACAACGAGGCAATCAAGAGGAAATGATGGTGCTGGACCCCAACACATTTGTCTCATATACTACTTCTGAGAACTGTTGCCTTAGATAGCTTTGAAACTTTTAAGAAAAAATATTTTGTTATAAGGTAGTTTAATTTACTACTTAGTAAATTCATCAAGTATAATATATACTTCTCATAAAATGGAAATCCTAAGAAATACAATTTGCCCATAAGAACTCTTGCTAAATATAGAGTAGTCCAATTCAGTTCACTTTCTAAAACTATTTTTAACACATAATATTTCATTTTGCTCTGTTTGGTTCTTATCTCTTAGAAACCTGTTGTTTTCTAATGAGAGACAGAAAGGGAGTAGATCTGGATGGAAAAGATGTGTATAGGAACTGGAAAGAGTAGAGGAATATTTTATGTGAAAAGAATCTCTTTTTTAAAAATGTCAAGGTAGAGGGAGAGAGAAAGAAAAACAAGTATTTTATGTCACATGTTAAAATAAATTCTTACTCTGTTTTGGTAAGCCTGGAATATCTTCCTTTATTCCTTTGTCTTTTGGGTTTGAGTCCTGCTTAGTTAGATAAAATATTTTCACAGTTTTCTTAAAGCAGCTTCTCTGTGAACTTGCCCCACATATCTTGTATATTACTTATGCCATAGCCTCTGATATAATATAGCATTGCAGGCTTGGACTCTTAATGTGTGTTCATGTACACAGTTTCTCAGTCTCTACCAATAATGGGGCAAAATTAGGTAAAATACTAATAATCATAATATATAGTTATATGAATGTTGCATTATCCCCTAACCCAAATAGTAGAGCTGACATTGACACAGCATTTGCCTTGTGTTTGGGCCTATGAGTGACTGAGATAATATAAAGTATTGGACTTCAGTGTATGGTTTATATGCAAAGACTCTGTCATTAAAAATAATAATGCAATATATGTAGATTTTGGTGTCCACATAGCATCCTGGAGCTAGTGCTCAATAGAAACTAAGATACAACATGTTGATAGCTTATATTCAGGGAGCATATCTGTACAAAAGACCTGGTGGATGGCTAGCTCTCAAATATTGTTAAATAAATAAATGAGTAAGGGTGGAAAGCTATTACTAAATAGACTTCAAGAACTTTTATAATGTGAAATGATATGAATTGAGACATTTTTAGTGAATCTGCGGAAAAGAGAGATCAGTTATTTATCATTTGCTGGTTGTTTATTCTTCCCTTCATTGACCAGTTCTCATACTCCACAAACTGCTTTTTGATTCACGAACTTCAGATCATGTTATAGAGATATGAGGAATTATGATTCTCACCCCTCAAATGCTTTTTATTTGTATTAGTATTTTATCTTTCATTTCTAAAATATGATATCTGCAGCCTGAAATTACACATGTAAGCATGCCTCCATGAGAGATGCATCTTGCAATATATGCATGGAATATGTATTGCAGATTGTAATGAGCCTTAAAGTCAAATAGGAGGTACTAGAAAAGTCACATTTCCGTTCCTTAGGTTTATGTGAACAAATGCATCAACTCTACAAGAATACAGGACCTTTTCTCTAAATGAAGTCCATACCTTCTGGCATGGCCATTTTTCCTTTTATTGCTTCTTTACAGAAAATACAACTTCTGTGTTCCCAAACATAACCTGTTCAGCTTAAGTAGAGACATCAGAATATTTATTCCATATGTATCTAAAATAACAGCCTAGAAACATCTCCCACAGAGTTAGAGTAAACTCAAACCCTATTCTGTCACTGAGTGACCCACTTGCTTCCTGACCTTGGAGTTTAGTAGGATTATCTTTGTTTTGTTCTTCCCTGCTCCCATGTGGCTACTTTCAGAGTATATTTTAACTTTTGAAAATAAATGAACATGGCATTTTCACTCAAAGTTTGACTTCCCATTTGTAGGTATGGAAGAGGAACAGATAATAGATGTGTAGACGCTATCTTACCCTGCATTAAACAGAGTTAGTTCCTTCTCAAACACCACAGGAGACTGAAACTATAACAACTGTTGGTTTTCAGTTCTTAAATAGGCTAATCATTCAATAAAGGTAAGTGTGAACACGAGACTTTTTTATAAAATAAAAATCCTAGATAAGGGAAGATCGCTGAAGCAAAAAAGAAGAGTGTAAATATTTGATTCCCTGGGAGCTGGGACAAGGCTATTCATTAACTTAGAGCGGGGAAACTGAGAGGGCTTTGGAAGTAAGTAAAGAAGCAAACAGGTCATTGATTACCTTCACTTAATGCAATCTGAAAAGTCAAGGACCCAGCTTTTCACTTAGCCAGGAAGAAGTAGCTGAGCGCTTGTTCAGTCTTCTGAATTAAATCATACAATGCTCTCAGTAGCAAAGATAAGGAGTACTTATGGTAAAAAGCACAAAAACCAAAAGGCATGCCAAAGACGATTCCATTGCATGTTACATAGTAAATGGCTTAACAATGTGATCAAAAAGTCTTCCTAATAATTATTGTTCCCCTAATCTTTACAAGCAAGGGCATGTGTAGCAAAAGAGAATGAAGACATAAGAGGGGCAAGGAATAAGACAGGTTGCAAAATCAAAGCAACTGGTCATATATATGTGAACTCTGAAGACACTGGAAAACACCCACAACAAATGGGTATTAAAAGAAGTAATAGTGAGAGCATATGTAAATCATCCCACTATAATGAAACTAGGTAAAATTAATTGATTTTCCTACCTTTCCATGGCAAGAAAATGACATTATAACAATGTCTTCTTGGGGAAGTTTTGAAAGTGAACACTCAAACCTTTTATTTTACAAACAGCAAATATATGAAACTATGCTATATATTACTCAGAAAATATAAATTAAGGGGAGTACCTCTTTGTTCATATACTGAAATATTTCCATAGACATTAACAGGAGAGCATTCCCATGACCTAAGTTCTGAAGTCTAAGATGTTCTAAATTCAAATTATTTGATTTTCATACTTGCTCTCAGAAGGTTCAATTATCTAACAAATTCCAACAGACCCATTCATAGAATAGTGTTTGTGTTAGCTTCATTTATAGTAATCTCACATTGGGAAAAACCACAAATATTCAGCAGTATTAAATAGACTGAATACCTTCTAGCATAGAACTAAAACAGAACTGAGGCAGTGATAAGAGAATGGAGCACTAATGCATATGGCAGCAGGAATGAGTGTCATAAATATAATGAGTGAGTGGAATCATATCCTCAAGGGTGCCACATCCCATATTTGTTACTTCTGTGGAATTTGGAAACAGGTAAAACATGAAAGTGGTTTTGCTTGGGATACATACTGCCTGCAAGTCAGGGAATGAACCCTTTAGAATGCTAAGAATCTTCGACACCTTTAGTTGTATGCAGTATAAAATGGCTCACAATGGGTAAATATTCAGCAATATGTAAATTTATAATATGTAAATATTTGCTTTTATGATCTGTGTACTATAAAATTTATAAGTGGGTTAACAAATTAAAATATACTTGTGTTTTACATGTTTGTGGATATTCATTAAAACAATATTCAATATATTTATAAACAATGTCTTGTGTCTTTTTCTTTATTTTCAGTAGACTTGTTCTCCTCCAAAAGTTCATTAGCTAAGGTAATTTTCATGAGGAATCTTTTACATTTTGGAGATCTCAAACCCACAAATCTAAAATCCAAAATGCTCTAGCAATTGAACCTTCTGAGAGCAAGTATAAAATTCAAATATTTTGGATTTAGAGCATCTTAGACTTCAGAACTTAGGTCATGGTGCTGCTCAAGTTTTTATGTCTAGGAAAATGTTTCAGGATATGAACAAAATGGTACTCTATACTGTGCTCTCAAGGACTTACAGTAAGAGCAATTCAACCTCCACCCTGGTCAAGTTTATCCACAGGGGTCATTCTGCTTACTGTAATAAGAACTAAGTGACCAAGATGGATTAAAGGACAGTCTACCAGTGTCAAGGTTAATTTTAATTGTCAATTTGACACCATCTAGAATGGTCTAGTAAAATAGTCTCAATGAGGAATTGTCTAGATGGAGTCGGATCATGGGTGTGTCTGTGGGAAATGACCATGATTGTGTTAACTGATATGGGGAGTGTCAGCTCATGGCCTAGGGTGAGTAGGGCATTTTCCAGCTTTGGGTCCTAGACTGTATGAGAGTGGAAAAAGCATGCATGAATGTACTTACTTCTCTCTGCTTTTGACTGTGTGTGTAATGACAAGTTAAGTTGTTTTAAGTTCCTTCCACTTTGATCTTTCTGCTATGATGGACTAAATAAGCCTTCTTTGTTCAGTCAATATTTTTTGACGTGGTATTTTTCCTAAAGTGACAGAAATGAAACAAAGATGTCCTGTGAGTTGCATAAGGCCTTATTAGGGACACCAGTCATAATCAGAGTACAATATAGTTGGACCAAGTGGACCGGAATCAATGTGAACATATTTTTATTATTATTTAAAAGATATGACATTGTTCTTTCTCCTCCTGTTCTGACTTTTCCCTTCAGATATTATGTAATAGCTATATATTTCTCTGCATTCCATATATTTTTACATATGACAAGTTTTCTGTGAAGAATATATTGGGAGATGCAAGGAAACTAGAAAAGGGTAGTTGGTATGGGAGAAGGAAGAAATAGCTTAAGCAGAAATGGATAGTAGCACACAAGTGGTGTGAAGGGGAAAGAGAAATAATGAGAGGGAAGTTTAGGTCGAAAGAGGGGTGGGAAGAGGACAGAGGAGGGAATGGGTGAGGGGTGACTAACACTACTGAGAAAGCCATATACAAAACCTATATTTTATGTGTCATATATATTTACATATTCATATAAATAATTTTATTAGCTTTACATAGATTATGCTTTCCCAGAAGCTGTGGTTTACCCTCCCCCCTCTAAAAAATAGTGTAGGAGATGGTCTAGGGAGATGCATGTAGGTCTGAGAGGAGTTAGGGGAGGGGCTGGGAATGAAGATGATTAAAATGCACTGTATGAAATTATTAAATATTAATAAAAATATTTTGAAAAAGAATACACTGTGACCTTTGGTGCTTATCTTTTCTTCTCGCTATACTACTTCACTAATATTGACCATGACTTAGAGGCCATATGCAATCACTTCATATTTTTCCCCTAAGAAAAAGAACTCAATACTAAAGATTTTCTAAGACAATCTCACTTTGGAAAAAAAAACATTGTGAGAGAAATGTAACAGCAAATAAACAAAGGAAATGAAGATAAGATGAAACTACCTGCTTTCCTGATTTTTATGCTTTAGACTTAAGCACTAACTTGGCAAAGGCCTTCTCTGCCATCAGGAAATACCAATACTATTATGCTTCATAATGAGAACTAGACATCCCAGAGGAGGGAACAATTGCAATTGACATAAAATGAAAGTTTTAAGAACTGGTACACACAGCAGACACAATGCCAATCAGCACTGTCTGGAATTGCAGGGTGCCTTGCTATACATATAAGACACAAGGTTAGGCCCTCACTGTTCTTTGATCACACTCATTAGACACAGAAGCTTCATAAGGAAACAGAACTTTTCCAGGCCAGACTCCTCAGTCCATTGCAGTGTGTCAAGTTAAAGCAAGGCCACATGTCAGGGTGCCATTTGCTCTAAAAATATGAACTGTCAACAGTTTTAGCTGGAGATCATTAGAAGATTTCTGAATGTTTGAAGAAATGAAAGCAAGCAGTTGTTGAGATTTCCGCACGGGCTTATTGCTCTTCTCAGTTTATTTTTGTTTTCTTTACAAGTCTGGGTCTGCCTACTTAGATCTTCAGACTGAACTCTGACCCATGACCTCATTTCCCTTGAAACCAGGCCTCTCTTATTTGGGAGAAGTCCAGCACTACTTTGAGCTTGAAATTCAAATACTCTTGCCTTCTCTGCAAGCAACCCTCTTCTCATGTACAAGTTACACGAGCCAGAGAAACCCCTATTCCCTATCAAGGGTAGGGCTCTAGTTTAAGAGTAATGGATTGGGTCAATATTATTTGCACCCTGTATGAAGACATGATTGTTCCCATCTGGCTACCACCTCAATAGCGCTTGAGATGATTAACAAGGCAGTTAATAAAATCATGGTAAGAACGGGGAGAAATGAGGTCCTGACCTATCTCAAGGTTTTTAGGCAGGCAGGAAAGCCTCCTTATTAATAAATAAATGTGAGTGCATACACAACAGCTGCAAATTCAGAATAACTCTCCCAAGTTAAATAGCAAACTGCAAGAAGTATTGCTACAATTATTCTAACAATAATATGAATTAAAGCAAGGAGGAGATTTCTGCACAGACACAAATGCACACACACACACACACATGCACTTACATTCTAATTTGGACATTTTACATGTAATTTCTTTATACATACGTATATACAGACAGAAGACAAGGAAACAATAATATTAAAGATACTTTTAGGCTCTTCATCGTCTGTTTCTCCCCTAACCACTTTATACGATGAAGACAAAGTACACATGTTTATGGCTATAATTCTTATATCCAAGGGTTAAAATAAAGCCACAATAAAAGATGCATGACTACTGAGAGGCTGGAAGACATTCTGGCCATTGAGTTTTCATGAAATTAATATCTTGGGGTGAAAACACACCCAGCATCATCTACCTTTCAGATGTGTTTTCTTACATCCTGTGGCTGAACTGTACACAAGTGCATATGAAATCTACAACACTTGATGAGACAAAATAATAGAAATTGAGATTATAATTAGAGTGAGGCTAGTAGTAGTAGTAAGTCCAATAGAAGCACAAAGAGCTAGAGAAATATATAACATGCAGTATAAATTTTACTAGGTTTTATTTTTCATTTTTTGAGTGTTTTTTTTTCAGGAATGACTTTTTCTCCTCTTATACCCATGCTGTGAAAAATAGTAAATGCATTCTGGAGCCAGGGAGATTAAAATGTACAAGGAGGGTAAACTCTTTTGCTTTGCTTTTCTAATCCACAACAAAACAATGGAATGAACCAGCTAAGGCAATTATTACAAATGACTTTTCTTAAAAAAATATTATTTTCATATCCCCAAAGCTGTGCCAACAGGTTTTGTTTCAAGCTTCAACATGAGTGTAGTGTTTTCCTCCAGTTCAAGAAGCACATCCATCACATCGCCTAGGAAACAGGAGAACTAAAGAGGTAAATGAAGGAGCTCTGATGCAGGAGATTACTTCAGAGACTTGTCTTCTTGGGTAAGACTGAGGATAGCTGCTAAAATATACACAAGACTCTGCGGGAAAAGTCTTTTCTTGGTTTTATTTTATATTAAACCAAGATGAATAGTAATGATCTTGCAGGAAAACATACAAGCTTTAGATCGAGAGCCTGCTTTACTGTAGATTGTAATTGACAGCACTAGACACAAGAGAAAATCGGTTTTCTTCTGTAATGCCCAAAAGAGTGACTTCAGTAAAAACAAGGAGCATTCCAGATGACAGCAGAAAGAATCTTTTCTCTGAGGGTGCTTTTGTCTCCACTTAGTCTGTTCTTGGGAGACTCAGCTGGCTTTGATCAGCTCAAGATGATTCTTCACTCATGCACTGGTAAAATTTGCAGGACTTTCCCAACTTTGCTTTTAAATGTGGGACTCAGGTTGACATGCCTAAATATTGCATTGCATTTCAGTGTTCAATTCCTCCACAGTGGTTATGCATTCTGATAGCCATACCCTTTGGATAACCTCCTCAGTAAAGATAGGGTAGCCTAGAAGTTGTTTTGGTGAAAGTAATGCTCTCTCAACCTCAGAACAAAGCTCTAAGAAGTACTGGTGGCTTCTCATTTTACACTCCAGGGAGCACAACTTCCATGTAAGATGTAGAGTAACCCAGGTGAGAAATCATGAGCTATAGCCATGAGAAAGCAATACATGAAAAGCTTAATCCCAGAAACCGAATATTCTAGGAAAATCGACAAGGCCAACAGAGAGGCACCATAGGGGTTCTACGCATGTCTTCTATCTTAGTTACTTTCTTATTGCATGGAGTCAGTTGCAGGAAGGTGGTTGACCACATTACAACTGTATCCAGGAAGGAGAGAGTGGTGGCAATACTTTCTGCTTTTCACATAGTCCAGACTCCAAGAACATGGAAGGAAGTCACACACAGTGGACCACTTTTCCCACTGTAATTAATCTAACAAAGTTAATCACACACATCTATGGCCAGAGGTCAAACTTTAAGGTGATTCCAGAGTTCATCAAATTGATAATTGAAGATTAGCCATCAAACTAGCACACAGTCACTGTCAGCCACATTGATATCCAAGGCATGTAAATAAAACAGCTGATAGATAACCTAGCTCCAGAAGACTTTCCTGTAACATCATGAAAAATAACAAAATCATGATGATTACAAACATGAGCTAAACAATGCTGATACCAGTGGACACACAAAAATGGATGAACAAAAGCCTAAGAGTCCTCAACCCTATACAAGAGACTATAGGCAATTGTAATAATGTGAAGGAAAAATGGCCCCAATATGCTCATAGGGAGTGGCACTATTAGGATGTGTGGCCTTATTCGAGTAAGTGAGGCTTTATTGGAGGAAGTGCATCACAAGGAGATGCACTTGGAGTTCTCATATGTTTAAGCCCAGTCTCAATGGCACTCAGTTTTTTTCCTGCTACTTTCAGATCACAATGTCGAACTCTCAGCTACTTCTCCAGCATCATGTGTGTTTGCACACTATCATGCTTTCTACCACACAGATAATGGACTGGACCTTTGAAACTGTAAGGCAGGCCCAATGAAATATTTGTCTTTATAAGAGTTGCTGTGGACATGGTATCTCTTCACAGAAATAATAACCCTGACTAAGACAACAACTAAGAAAAGCTGAGAGCAAAAAAGATGGTCTTATCCAAAGATAAATACACCAAGCTGTTGTCCAGTGTCAAACATTCAAGACTGAAAACATACATTTAACTAAGCTTATATGGTCTGAGGAGGCTACCGTTAGGAAATATATGTAGTTGAATGGCTTAGCAATTAGTGAAAAAAGAAACCATGAGTGTAAAACAGTATGGTATGAGGAGGACTATTTGGCAGGGTTTTGAAGGTGACAAGTGAAGAAGGAAATGTAATTATATTATAATCTCAAAAGATAGAATAACAGTTTAGAACCTTTATGTATCTTGTGGAAGATATTAAAAATGAACCGGCACATTCCTTCCTGCAACTGACAAGTTCCCGAGCTTGTGCTGGCAACTCTCATGGCTGACCTGTTGTATCTCGTGGAGACTCTGACTCAGAACTCCAAAATCTCTCCACCCAGCTTGCTAGGTTCCCACTGGCAGGGTAACTACCACAACAGCCTCATGCTTCAATACCCCCACAGCCTTTGTGGTGCACATCAGGCAAACCCACACTTTGCAATTGTACCTTTCTCTCTGGAACCCAGTTGAATCACTGAGAGAAGAAAAACACAACACAGATTTAGCGCAGAAACAATGCTAACTCAATCTCTGGGCACAACTAAAACCTAATGTTCTAAGACTTATTAAATCTGATTCCTTCGGTGGTGAATCTGGGTAGATCTGCCATGATTCCTGGAAACTCTAGCAGCTACATCTTGCCCCTATGCTCTGTTTGTTTCAAAAGCCTCTAACTCTGTCCTCATTCTACTCTTCCAACCCAGAATTCCTGCCTACTTACCCATTGATTGGCTCCTTTATTCATTAGGGAATTGGTTCACAAGAAGTCACCTGAGTATGTGACTTTCCTTGTCCACAACCTCTCCCAGGAGAACGGAATTAGCATCAAAATACAGACAGTACCAGGTCCATCTACAACAGTTTTTGTAGATTACTACACAGCCACACAAAACCAAAATACGTATATCCCCTTGAAAGCCTTTACTTATAGGAATTAAATGGAATTTTTTTTCACAGACAACAACACACTGAGTTGATGCTTTACTCCAGCAAACCTACCATTTGTTCAATCTTCCATATTGAAATGGAAGCATCCTAGAGTATACTATGGTGATCCTAATGAAGTCTTATATAATGATGTCAAAGTTTTATATTAGAAATTCAAATAATGAGGGAGATGGAATTTCAACTGGCCATCTCTTGTCACACAAATGACTAGGTTTCATCCAATTGACTTGTTGGCCAAAAGGAAATTTCCAAACAACCCAGGGTGTTTCCAAGACAATAGGTTGTTCTCCATAAGATAATAACATGGCCTTATTGCTAAACACAACACCCATGCAACTCACTGGACTTGTAGAGATGGAGATGATGACTACATTGAACATTCATCTCATGTTCTTGTGACTTTGATAAGGAATGTCCTCTGCAGGCTACCAAAAGAGAAATGTAAACACCATCCCAACCACAAAACCTTTGAGCTACCTATCCTGCCTGAAATATACTAGGACAATGGTGCTCCAAATCTTGTGGCAGTAATCAACTGATGTCTGGTTTAACTTAAGGCTCATTCCATGAGATGGAACCTATACCTGATTTTTTGGATGATGAAGAACCAGAGAATAGATAGTCAGAGACCTAGGGTAAAGCCAATTAGTACAGATCTAAAATCACCAACAAAATGTAACAATAGAATCACCCCTAATGCTATTTTGATATACACATAAATCATAATCCTATTGAAGTATCTCCAGAGAAGTTTTCTTCTGCAGTAGACAGGAACAAATATAGATACTCACAAGGATGCATATGCAAAAGGAGACCTTGGAACACACGGGGCAAAATGTGGTATCTTTACCAAATCCCTCCCTTAAGAGCTCAGGGAATCTTATGGAAGAGGAGAGAGAAGGAGTAGGGGAGAGAGAGGACAATAGGAGAACAAGGCCCTCTAAAACAAATAAGTAAAGCTCATATGAACTCACAGAGACTGAAGCAGCAACAACGAGGCCTACAGGGATATACACCAGGTCCTCTGTATATGTCCTATAACTTTCAGTTTAGTAGTCATATAAGACTCCTGAATATGTAAAGGACTGAGTCTCTGATTCTTGTGCATTCTCTTGAGGCTCTTTTATTTTTGGACTT
Organism: Mastomys coucha; assembly: GCF_008632895.1. Classification (NCBI taxonomy): domain Eukaryota; kingdom Metazoa; phylum Chordata; class Mammalia; order Rodentia; family Muridae; genus Mastomys; species Mastomys coucha. Next base: position 30,739,823 of record NW_022196913.1, read on the forward strand.
GTCTTGTTCAACTTTGATATTATGATTTTTGCCTTATCTTATTATATTTTATTTCATTCTGTTTTGTTGTAATATCTTAGAAACCTGCTATTTTCTAATGAGGAACAGAAAGAAAGTACAACCAAATGAGAAAGGAGGTAGGGAAGATCTTGGAGGAAACTGTATTTAGATTATAGTAGACGAAAAAAGAATCTATGTTTTAAAAAACATGGAAAAATATAAATGATACTTGAACTTATCCAAATATATTCTAGTCTAGAACAAAGAATTCTCTTGAGTCCTGTGATATTCCTGGGCTCAGATTTAGCACTCAGATGGCATTTCATTTATTTGTCTCATTTATTAATTTCTAGAGCTTTCAAACAAATAGGTACTTCTTAAAATCTGCATTTTGCTTATTTTAATATAAGATACTCTTGAAATATAAAGCATTTAATTGCAAAACCATATACTTCTCTTTTATCATTGTAATGAATTCAATTTTTAAAAGCTCAAGATTGTTGGAACATTATTCTCTATTTTTGTATTTCTTCCACCATTTACTAAGGATCTATTGGAAAAAAAAGGAGCATAAAAATTAATGAATGGATGGTTATATAAGTGAATATATGAATGTATGAATACTGAAGAGAACAGGAAATTTTCATGATGCAGTACACTTTACATGACTTATTCAGGATCACCACTAGAAGATAAAACAGAGCCATATTACGAAGACAGGGCAGGAAGAATGTTTACTTAGTCTGGAATATTTTTAAGGTGAAGAATCTCTCTTGTTCCTTTGAGCAGCTTATAATTTAATGAAAAATAAATCTTGCCTTGGTGTTGATTTCAGTACCCTAAAATAACATAATAATTATATATAGTCACGTGATCTAAAAGGAAAACTGGAAGTTTCAGTAAGCTTTAAAATAAAACAGTAGAGCAAAATGAGTCCCCAGTTGTGTGAGGAAGGAGTTGGGCAGGTTCCAGAAGAGCTTCTGCTCTGCAGGATTATACAGAGGCATAATCACCTCTTGGCGCCATTCTAGCATTCTCTGAGACTAGAGAAGTTAGCATGATTCCCAGAGGCTGAGATGCTTGCTCAGCCTCAGCCTTACCAGGATGATTCTAACATTTTCCCAGTAGGGTCCCTTTTTAATACTGCTTATGAAGAGAAGATTATAAAACTGAATGTTAGAAATATTATAAAAAGACAGAAAGGACTTAATGGCTATAGTTTTATCTACTGATTAATGTCACAAATGAGCAATATAAACTTAGGAGAATTCAGAAAATACAGAAAGAAAACTTCAGAGACATAGCCTAGAAAAACCACATGAATGAAAACATGGTAATAGGAATCTGAAAGGGTAATTTCATCTGCTGCATAAATAAAATGGAAGCTGGAGTTTGGAGAATGGACAATAATCTGTCTTTGTGATGAAGCTTTTTATTTTCCATGCCAAATAACAGGCTACATGAAACTTAGTAGGTTAAAGAAGAACAGCTTATTTGTTCATAAGGATACAAAACTGAGCTGAAATTGGCTTTGGTGGGGTGTCAGTTGGGTATCCCAGCTGGTGCTAGATTATCTACTCTTGTAATGGATCTTTCACTTGGCTGAAATGTTGATGTCATGCCAGTTGTAAGCAAAAGTTCAATGACTGCCCAGGATAATGCAACACTTAGCCCTTCCCTGTAGCGGGTGGAGGGCTAATCCAACTCTGACCTCAATGATCCTGACTTCTTTCTTCCCAGGTTTGTGAAATATCTTCTCTTTTGAGCATAGTTTTTCAAGGTTTGAAATGCAGGTTCTTGGTGCTTGTTATGATTTGAAGGTGAACTGTTGTTCCACAGTGTTAGAACATGATTTTCAGCTGGTACCCCTCTATTGGGAGAATGTAGAACCTTTAGAAGAAAGAGGCTTACTGAAGAAAGTGTCGGGTGCAGCATGCTCTCTGCCGGGGGCCGTCTTGCTGCCCCGGTCATGCTGGTCACCATGTGTTGCCGAAGGGGAGAACCACAATGGGCACTGGGCACTGGGAGGATGGAGGACAAAAGAGGGGAGAGTAGAATGACCTATACCCAGCCAGAGTTTCTGTGCTCTGGGCAGCACAACTATAGGTGTCTGCCTGCACAGTCTGCTCTGAGGGAGATGGGGGAGGGGGCATGGTAGTTGGGTCCCAGTCTGTAGGGAGCAGAGATAATGAGACAGCTACAGGGGGTCCCTTGGCCAGGGAAATAGGTTCCTGAATCTGGACATCACAGGTGAGGCTGAGAACGCAGGAACAAGAGGGTGGGGGAAAGAAGTGACAGTGCAGCTGTCCTGTGCTAGCATGGAGCAGGAGAGACTCTGGTCTGGGTCTCGCCACCTTAGATGCTGAAGTTGCAAGGTGAATTAGTTGAAAAGAGACAAGCATAGTAGTAAGATATTTTATTGTGGAAGGAAGAGAGAGAGAAGATAGTGAAATAGAGGCTGGCTCTGACCACGTCTGGCTACAGACACATGGAGAAAGAGAAGAGAAGGAGAAGAGAAGAGAAGAGGAGAGGGGGAGGGAAGGGAAGGGAAGGGAAGGGAAGGGAAGAGAAGAGAAGAGAAGAGAAGAGAAGAGAAGAGAAGAGAAGAGAAGAGAAGAGAAGAGAAGAGAAGAGAAGAGAAGAGAAGAGAAGGGAAGAAAGGTAGAGAGGGAGGAGGGGAAAAGAGTAAGAGAGCAAGAGAGGAAGAGAGGAAGAAGAAAGAGGGGAGGGGGCAAACCACCACTAATATGATGGGGCTGGCCTATCTATCTGTGGGGTGGGGCATACCTCGCTGTGGTCAAATTACTGGGGGTAGGATCCAGCTAGAAGGCTGGGAGCTTGGGGCATTGTCACTGGACCACATACATTACCTGCAGGGAGGTTGTGGGGAGTTGTGACTGAAACAGGAGCCAGGGAGCCAGGAGCCATGGAGGAACAGGAGTTCCAGACCTCTTCCTCAACTGGGACCAGGTTGCCTGAACAGACCACTGCCCAACAAAAGTAAGTCCCTGATGATGGGCCCTTGAAGCTAATAATATAATGGCCTTGCTTCTCATCACCTCTCTGCTTACCATCCAAGCACAATGTGAGAAGGAAGGCATCTTATATGGCCCTGTCAGCATGATTCAGGTCTTCCATTCCATGAAGGATTCATTTAATCTAATCATAAACTTCTTAAACAAACTCCCAATTCTTCCCTCAAGTTGTTTCCTGTTAGATATCTAGCTGATTACAATGAGAAAAAAATCTATTTCATCCCCAAGGTTTCTTTAAAATGTCAAAGATCTTCCTAAGATCTTCTGATTCCTCTTTGTACAAAGAACTGTGAGCTAGTGAGACAACCTATCTGTCATTTATATGGCCCAACATATAGTATCCAAACCAGAGTGTGGATTGGTAACATAACCCAGTGGCTTTAAGTCATTTGCCAGGATCCCAAACCATCTGTTCCCAATCTCCAGGAACCATATAACAGAATAAGAAAATTAACACCCATAAGTTGTTCTCTGACCTCCACAAGTACCATGGCATGCACATACACACACACACACACACACACACACACACACACACACACCAGTAAATGAGTGTAATTTATTTTTAAAAAGACAAACTACAAGAGGTTTGGAGCAGTCAGTGGTCAAAAGCAGTGCTTAAAAGGTTCAGAGTATATGGAAACAGTTTGTAGAAAGGGCTCAGGCATGCTGCCTACAAGTCCCCTGCATAGCCCATAGGCTCCGGTCTCTGAGCTCTGTGACCTTCTCTATAACGACTCACCCACATTTGCAAATGCTTAGCTGTGTCAGCCTCTTTCCTGTCAGCAAATGTCTTGGGGTCCAAAGACTTCAGTTTATTTTTAACTCTGTCCACTTTCTGTTCTGTGACTGTAATTACATTCAAAACTTTGCCGGTCTGCAAAGACTCATAAGATACCCCATTTTGTTAAAATGAAATAGATAAAATAGGCAAATCTCTACCAAATGTATTAGAGAGAAGTTTTGAGACTTTTCAAAAAACCCCTTTCCTAGGTGAGGAATTTAATGGAGCCCATTCCTCCTAATATTAAGAGTCGAGTGGAAATGTCTAAAAGTATCAGCTAACGTATTTTGGGGGAATGTTCAAAAGGTTTTGAAACCTGACATTAACTAAGGTGCTATATTCCCCAGTCTGTGACCTAGTTTGGTGCTTATCCTCAGGACAGTCCTTACTTTTAGGAAACATTGGAAGATCCTTGAAGTAAAAACAGATTCACATATAAACATACATATCCCTGACTTCTTTATGCCAATACTTCATGTTACCTGAAAAGTAAGATTTCTTTCTTCAAGCAGAAGTCTGGAATACAGGAAGAACAACCCACATTCCACAAGGAACTCAAGAAGAAGGAAGACCAA
>NW_022196913.1:30744723-30751101 GCF_008632895.1 Mastomys coucha
AAAAAAAAAAAAAAAAGAAAATCCCTCCCATCTTTTTTAATGAGCAAAGATGTTTACCTCTGTTTCCACTGGGAACACATCTCCACTTCCTCTGGAGATGTGCCAATACTTGATATTCTTTCTATCCACAGTCCTTCAGATGGAAGTCTGATTCATTGTCCTGACAGAATCATTCTCTCCAGCCACTAATGACAACTTCCTTCATACTTTCTTAGCATAGAAAGTATGGAGGAAAAGATTCCACAAGGGTTTCACCTATCACCAATCATCAAGTTCAATGACATAATATATGTTTCTTCTTGCTATCAATCTCTACCTGAAGATCTTAATTATTTTTTTTTCTGTTGCAGCTTTAACAGTTGCACAAATGATTGGTATAAAAATGTATTTCTTAATGGCAGAAATTCACTCAGAAAATTTCTTTCTTTTTTTGTTGTTGTTTATTAAAGCTGTTTATGCATAATCAGATTTTCATTGCTATGGACAAAATAGTTGAGACAAACAATTTAAAAAATTGAAAGATTTGTTTCAGCTTAACTTTTCAAAGGTTGTTTCACTCAATTGACTTATGGTATGAAAGGCACTCTAAGGCTGAAGCAGGTAACAAAACAAAGCAAAACAAAAAACCAAAAATAAAAACAAACCAACAACCTCCCAAAGATGAAAAAAATATACATACAAACAAACAACAACAAAAACCAGCTCACCTCATGGACACCAAGAAGCAGAAAATTGAGGAGAAATTAAGTGTGAGTACCCAAGAGTATAACTATGTTCTTTTTTAAAATTTATTTTTATTAGATATTTTCTTTATTTGCATTTCAAATGTTATCCCCTTTCCTGGTTTCCCCACTGAAAACACCCTATCCCCCACTCCGCTTACCCACCCACCCACTCCTGCTTTCTGGCCTTTGAATTCTAATATACTGGGGTATAGAGCCTTCATAAGACCAAGGGCCTCTCCTCCCATTGATGACCAACTTGGCCATCCTCTGCTACATATGCATCTGGAGCCATGAATCCCATCATGTATACTCTTTGGTTGGTGGTTTAGACCCTGGGTGCTCTGGAGGTACTGGTTAGTTCATATTGTTGTTCCTTCTGTGGAGCTGTAAACCCCTTCAGCTCCTTGGGTCCTTTCTCTGGCTCCTCCATTGGGGACCCTGAACAACCATTGCTCAGTCCAATGGTTGGCTGCGAGCATCCACCTTTGTATTTGTCAGGCACTGGTAGAACCTCTCAGGAGATAGCTATAACAGGCTTCTGTCAGCAAGCACTTGTTGGCATCTACAATAGTGTCTGGGTTTGGTAACTGTATATGGGATGGATCCCCAGGTGGGGCAGTCTCTAGATGGTCATTCCTTCAGTCTCTGCTCGACACTTTATCTCTGTAGTTCCTTCCAGGGATATTTTGTTCCCTCTTCTAAGAAGGACTGAAATATCTACACTTTAGTCTTCCTTCTTCTTGAGTATCCAAGATACAATTTACAAACCACACTCAGAAGATTTCTATGCCTCACCTGAAATCATGTGATCAGAAATGAAGCTGTTTTTACTGAAGGGCTGGGAGGAAACGTGCTGGAGACATTTGTCAGACCTGAACTCCCCATATTAGCTGAGTTCTCTACTTTTCTTTCACTTTGCTTCTCCATAGAAGACTTTGAACTTGCACACAGTGGTCTCCAGGTGCTTAAAAAAAGTGTCAGGTCACTTTTTTCTTCCTAGAATGATTGTGACTTTGTGACATTCTGTAAGCTAAATCAATGCAAAAGCCAAGCTGTTATTTATGTAAAGTGCCTCGGCACAAAGATGTGTCATTCATAAGAGATCAAATAAGTTTACAGATTATCACAAGAAAATACATTACCTTTGATACAAAGAAATTCTATATTAATAGTTTTTCTGTGTTTTAAAAGTTAACCTTCAAAGTAAGAGGTTAACTTTTCTTTCACCCCTGTTCCCCTCCTTCTCTCTTGATAGTCCCCATTCTTTCCCCTAGTCTTCAGTTTTGTTTTGTGTCCTGTACATTTAGTTACCTTCTTGTTTTTCCCCTCTACTGAGATCTCTTCCTGGTCTTTTATGCCATATAATAGTGATTCTTAAGTCCCCAAGTTTCAGCATCAGCACCAACATGAAACCTTCTATAAGTACAAATACTTGAACCCCAGCTTAGAAATACTGAATAGGAAACTTGAGGGCTAGATCCAGGCTATTGAATCTTCCAGGTGTTTTTATGGCATGGAAAAGTTTCAGAATCCAGTGTGGAAAAAATGTATTAAATTGAATTAGTGCTACATATGTAGAATGGTAAAGGGAACCATTTAACTGACTTTTTCTATGAATGAGCAATTTACATTCAATTAAGGTCAACTTTGCTAGCAATGTTTATGTGACTATTATACTATTTGTATAAATCATCCCCCAAAACTGAGATGACAAGTAACTTCATCAGGAATAGTTAATCAGCAATACAAATGCCAAAGTGATTGATCTCTGAAAGCTGATTGAATATTATCTCTTTTGCTCTCTCAAATGGTTATGCACACACAAACGCACACACATACACAAAGACAGGCAGACCAATATGGACAGAAAAACTAGAGAGAGACTTCCTTTCTTCAGTTGCCCCTTTGTTATGTTTATAGTTGCATTAATATTATTTTTTCTTTCGATAATTTTGTCATAAGTAGTTTCTTCTGGAGGATCGAAAAGAAGAATATACATATTTAAAAACAAAAATGAGAAGGCATATGTGATAAATACTGTCAAAACATGAACATTGTTTACAGCAACAAATTTTTTGAAAACTTCCTGGGAGTATAAATCTAAGATAAAGATTCTAAGTTAGTAGAGAATTAGCAATATGTCCAAGAATATTGGGTGGAACAAAGATTTCATCTTTCACAGTTTTTCCTTGTTTAATCCCCTGAGATTAAGGATATGCTGACAGTTCAGTTGCTGTGGAGTCTCTCAGAGTAGTCAAGTCTTTGTAAAATTAACCTCTCTAAATATTGCAAGTGGAAATGGCCTATTGAACTCCATTAATTGATTAAATTCTACATGCCATTAGTACAGCCCTTGTTTGATTGCCAATAAAAATGAATCATGGGAAGTGGTTTGCTAGGAACAGGAAGGTAAAAATAGAAAGGATTCCAGTCATTTTCAGACTGTAGGAAACATGCATTACAGACTTTCAGGCAAGAGTTCTAAGACTCAAGACAGTCAATTATAATATTAATGAGAAACATTGTGCTAGCAGAAGCCTGGGAAGGGTCACATTTTATTTTACTTTCAATTTTTAATATGTTTCTAATATTTAGTAAAATCTTAAGGCTCACGCAACTATAGTAGGCACCAAAGGGGAGCCACCGATTCCGGGGCTCAAGCTTCCTATCAAAACAGTATCCATGGCCATGTCTTAAAAATGTAGAATGAAAATCAAAATGGTCAAAATAAAATGAGGACTGAGAACAACTGGATGCAGAGTCCCTGCTCGAACAACAAGGTAAAATGGATCCTTGAGCAGGATTTTAGATTCTCACTCTGAAATTCTGAGTGTATGTCAGCAGGCTGAAGTCTGAAGGAGTTGCAAGAATATGCTTTACAGTTTATCCAAATAAAACCAAAGCTGTGGCCACTGAGAAGGTCATGAACTGTCACTTCACTTATAAAGAACTTAAGCATACTTCATCTCATTTGATTCTTAGACTTCTCTAAGAAAGTCATTCCAATCTCACCACTATGAAAAGTAAAATAAGCCCCACCATCCCTAGAGCTTCAGAGGGCAGAGTAACTTAAGTCAGCCAGAGATGTACAAGGAGGTATGGGCCCTACTTTACATGCTGTCCCTTCCAAGTGTCATAGAGGAAATAACTGTTTAAGAGTCATAATTGTGGGGACCTACTGTATCTTTGCTTTGTTAGAGAACATGGACCAGCATCTAGATTTGTGTCACTTCCTGGCTCTGCCTCCTGATTTGTATCTATTTGCAATAAACAATTAAATTTCATCAACACCTAATCATCTCCCACTCTTGTTTGCTAAAAAAAAAAAAAAGAAAAATACTAAGCACAATGAAACCTAGAGACAAATGGTAACAAAGGGTTTGCACAAATAAAAACTTTAATTGAGGAAGGGCATACACCAAACAAAAAAGAAAAAAAAAAAACAAGCATCAAGAAGATGAGTAATTGGTGAGAAAACAGGTGGATACACTTGGACGAATGGGTCTGACTTAAAAACTGTCAAAGCCATCTCAGTGAAAGAAGCTTGTAAATACTAGACTCCTTGCTCTGTTTGTGGGTGTGATTGGTCGTTACTGAGTTTGTTTTGGGGTAGATGAGATTCAACACCAATAGCCAGATAATACATAGCCATAATATCTATGATCCAGTCATTTGGGATGACATTGTTCTGTTTTGTCACCTCATCTCATATGTCATTTAAGAGCTTCCTCCCAGAGTTAAAATTGTGGGCACCAGTTTAAATACGCAGTTAAAACCAGAACTGGAAAGCCTGCATTACTTGCATCTGCTTCTCTCATTTGCAAATCAGGGTACAGGCAGCAACAGGAGCTACTAAGTTTAGCAACAAGGCATCCTGTGTTTTCATAAGTGTCCCATTTAAACTAAGAGGCAACTGTGTGCAATCCCTTCAGAGAGGAGCTTGCTTCTCGGAAGACCCTTGGGTACAGGAGCACCTGCAAAGTAGAGGCCCACTCTGTGAAGGGTGCCAGCCATGCTGATTCCACATCACATGCTCAGCATCTGACCAACGATGTCAGAAGTTTCTGAAAGCCAGTTGGCAATAGAAAATAATGACAGCTCTGTTGAGGCTTTTTCTTTGCTTTTCTTTCTCAATCTGACTACACTCTTTCATGCTTTGACCTATCTTCTACTATAGAGTCCAAAGCCTGGGACATTTAGCCAATTTATAACTGTTCGATGCAGAAAGAAACATCAAGACAGCTGTATGGATAATAGGAATTGGATGCTACTTAGTGGTGCTGTTTTTTGAGTGCTAAGCATTCAGGGTAGGGGTTCTTTGTTGGTTTCAAACCATTGCTTTGTAAGGCTAGAGTCATTTCTGTCATTTTTCCAGCTCTTAGTGCATTCCTGGCAGAGGGAGCAACAGAAATACCAAATGAACAAAGGGAAGCATGCTAATTTATGCAAATTCAAGTCAATCTGAACATGCATTTTGCTTTTATAAGTGTACTTGGGTAACTTTTGGAAGGGAACTCATGAAGTGCTCCCTCTTCCTTCCTTTCTTCTTTCTCCTTCTCTCTCCGATACTTTCCTTCCTCTTTAATATATCATAAGAAGAAAATGGGTAACAGGTAATAGATCCATATCTGTCCATGTTAACAGCACTTTCTTGTATATTTGAAAGCCCATTAGGCCAAAGACACATTTTGGAAATGGGATTGTCTTTCTCTATTAAGAGTTTGCTTTTTGAATGTATCTCCAAAAAATGAGCAAAACAAACACTGATTCTTTGCTGTGGATCAGAACCCAAGTTACAGCAGGTGTGTCAGGAGTGAGTCAGTTTCCAGTATGTTTTAGAACCCCTCCACTGTCAACCAACCTGAGATAAGAGGCCAAACAAAACAGTATCTGTCGCAGGCTCTAAAAGCAAAAGCTGTGAACCTGGAGCAAGGCAGAGCCTGAGGTGACCACCACCCCTGTCTTTACAGTTCCTACCAAGGGTAGCATTAAGACTTAGCTTTAGAAAATAAAATGCTCAAAGTTATTGCACATTGATAGAGTTAATTTTGTTTCTTTCTGGTGATTTCTTTATCATTGAAGATCAACTTATATCTAAAAAATAGGTTAGGTCACATATATGTTTTCAATGTACATTCAGTCTTAGCATTTCTGTGTCAATGGAAGCTAATTGTGTATCCTACCCAAAGCCCAAAGACCTAGTGTCAAAGTAAAACACAAAAAATAAACCTACTGTGATTACAAGCAGAGCCCTAAGCCTCTATGTGAGTGCCATCACTCCTCATACCTAAGCACTACACAATATTTGGAATCCAGAACTATTGTCTAGATTCTATTCTGCCCCATGACCTAATATTATCCTGTCTTGGTCTCCTTTTCAAATATTAGACTATATCCATACTTATACCCATTAATATGGATTCATATATAAAAATACACTACAAGCTAGTAGTCACATGTGAAAGAGAAGGCATGAGTTACAGAGCAAGATCTGCAGCTAACTTCTTTCCTAGTCACAGTTTCTATCTTCCATGGTGAATATGTGAATTCTCCTTTCTTTTTTTTTCTTTTATTTTCTTTATTTTCATGTAAATTTCTCCATTCCCAGTTTCTCCTCCAAAAAACAAAGAAACAAACAAAAACAACCAAAACA